>NC_057870.1:16155186-16473686 GCF_019740435.1 Gambusia affinis
CTGCTACCACCATGTTTCACCCTGGGAATGGTGTGATGTGCAGTGTTAGTTTTTAGCAGCCATGTGTGCATGAGGACAAACAGTTGAAATCCTTCCACATATCTGCAGTGCAGCCTAATGATGTGCACTGGATTTTACTAAGAGGTATCAAAGTAAAAGGAACTAAATACAAAATACACACCACACTTTTGAGAATTGTATTTAAGAGATAAACATGAAGCATTTTTCTTCCACTGCTTTCTGCTTCTTTATCATCTAAAAGACATTGAGGCTTTTGTTGTAGCGGGACTAAAAGGTGAAAAGTTCAAAGGCTCTGGCAAAACATAACAAAACTGGCTCCACAAATGAGAGTTTCAAATCATTTTTATGCAACCCAGGCTGGTCCAGCATCCCCCCCATCACTTCTTCTTGAAGCACAGGCTCCCAACTGTCTGTCCCTCTGCTCCTTCACACACATTAATGAGCCCCTGTTGAAGGCACGCATCTTAGCCCTGCAATTCTGCTCCACTCCTCTGTTCCTCATTCGGACAATGGACGCTCAGCTCATATTAGGATAATAGAATTAAATTTCAAATAGATTTGTGCCTGGGCTGATCCAGCCACGGCTCACTCAGCTGCAGAGGCAGAGTGGCATATGGCAGGTCATTATCTAAAGCCCACCCTTCCTCTACCCCCCTTACCCCCCCCCTTCCAGGGCCAACAGGGTTCAGCGGCGCTTAAACAAACCGAAGGTTAGGACTGGCTGTCTGGCTGGCGTCGGAGGGGAGGACAGCAGGGTCTGAGTGGTGGTGGTGGTTGGGAGGGAGGCGGGCGGGTGGTGTTGCTATATCACAGACGCCACAGCATCTCTGAGGGCCTGAGTGCCGCACCATGGCGCCCAGGCTTGTTTTAAAAGCCAGGCTGCGATTGATGGAGGGGGATTTGTTTTCTGTTGGATTATACATGCTCGCTCCCTGCTTGACTGAGGGGCCCTGTGCAATCTGACAGAGAAAAGAAGGAATGAATAAAGAGGAAAAAAAAGGAAGGATGCGGGTAATTTTTGACTCACAAAAAGCCTCAAAGCATTGGTAATCAGGATAATTGACACTTTCCCTCAAATCTTTGACTGGAGACTTAACGTGTCTCGGTTTTCTGCAGAAAAATCCTCTATTTTCACTAACCAGAGAAACATTTCAACTCATCTTGTTCTGCGAATGATTAATCACAGCAACACCGCCTTCTGATCGAGGACATTTAAATCTATAACTTATCTCTGAGGCTACAGACCGCTATTGACTGCTAACACGTTTTCAAGGGCAATGAGAGGCTCATGGAGGATGGTTGGAGGGCAAAGTGTAGGAAAAGTGACTTATGCTGGCTGTAAAAATCCCTTAGTAAATCCCAATAAGTCCATTAAGACCTTTGCCCTGTGTAAAGGTTTATAGTCGCATATTATGCACCTTAAATACTGCTGAGAAGCAAAGGGGGAAGCAGGCTCAGCTCTTTTGCTCTCAGAATGAAGGGAGTGGAGGGATTGAGGAAAAGGAAAAGGCAGCTGCTTGTCCTGTGGAGTGATGGCGGCGCTTCTCCAACCTCCACACGACGGGTGTGGTGAGGGTCGACTCCAGTCATGTCCCTCCTCAATTGGGGCTCTTGTCTTCGATCCTCCTCAGGATCTGAGATTGGATGAATTCATGACACCAGTTCTCTCTGTTTCCCTCATACCTGGCAGGAAAACACTTCCATCAATAATTCACACGGTCCTGGAGAGAATTGTATCTCTAAACCACCAGCTGTAGCTGTGTTGCTCTATATGTCTTTGAAGATGTGTTGTTTTTCTTCACAAATCTCTGAGGTTAAAACTGTGAAGGCATGGGCTTGTTAGTGGCACCAAGGTTTTCAGACGCTACAGTGATGTTCCTATAGTTTTACTGCCAGCAGAGAAAGGGACATTTTCTCTCAGGCTCAATGGAGAAAAACCTGCCCCTCCCACACATGTTGCTGCACACTGTCTGTCATCAGGCTGAAACAGGGTTTTACACTTCTCCTAGCTCAAGACAAAAAAAAATAGGCTCTTAGGAAATGTTTCTTTCAAAAAACAAAAACGAAATGAAATGCGCTTTACCATCATTCTTTGTAATTTAACGGTGACTATAAACTACAAATGCTAGGATCTGCTTGTAAACTACAGACAAGCTATCCAAGCAGCTAAGTATCGATGCGTCAGGCATGAGCGAATCGCCTCTAAGAGACAAATCTCCAGCTGCTTCTTCTCAGCTCTTCTGAGAGTCCATATGCAGGCAGGACTTTACTTTGATCAGTGCAAGTGGCGTCTTTCTGTTTGATGATGAAGACAGCAAATCTAAATTCCTAAATTTAAAAATCAGGTAACGAGTAAATCTGCTCAGATACCTGTGAATTTTTGCTCTGTTGTAAATTTTAAGGTTTCACTAAATTGCTGAACAATAGTAAAAAGAAGATGATAATAATAATAATAAGAAGAAGAAAATTTATCTAAAAGCACTGATTAAAAAATGTGTATCATCACGATAAGCACTTAAAAAAACAAAGAAGTTTAGCCTTTTTTAGGAATCCACTTCAAAGTGCAATAATTAAATGATAAAAATATCATACCTGTTATAATCAACCAGTACTGGAAGAGATCATGTCATACATTTTTTTAAAATATTTGTGTTTTTATTGTGTACACCAGGGTAATGTCTCTTATAAGTTAGAGTCTGCTACGAGTTATTGTTTGGACAGATGTGAGCACCACAGATGTTAAATATAATTTTTTATAAACTGTGCCAAGAGGCAAAAAAAAAAAAAACTTAACACACAAAGCTGAATTTTTTTCCCCTAAAGCCACAACTTCACAGCAGGGTGTTCCCGGAGCTTACACCCGTTTTATTTCTGTGTATGTTTAAATGAAAAAGCTTGTGACCTCCACATATTTGTCTAGTCTCTTACTGAATACCATCTAAACACAAAAGTCTGAGGATTTTGCCCTTTTTTTTCTCTCTCTCTCTCTCTCTCTCTATTTGGATTCTTTTATGGTTTGTGAGGCAGTTTCTGTGTTTTCGTCTTTTTTTTCCCAGATGATCTCAAGTGCACCAACGCTGCCAAAGTACGAGGGTGCCGCAACCTTGAGAAAATAATATATATGGAAATGGGAAATCTATAAAGCATCTCTCTTATTGTTTTCCCTGCAGTACTGTGTTTTAAAAAAAATGGTTTTGTCTCCTCAGGATGAAAAAAAATGTAAAGAGTACAATGCTTCTTTCTTCTTTTCAAACAATAACAATATACGAGTCTTAGATTTCGAAAAAGAAGTCTGAATATAAAAAGAAAAGCTGTAAAATCCTTTAGTCGCGAGGGTTTTCAGCTTTTGAATGTGCCTACAGCCAAGCATCGCAGTGACGACTTACCCTCTCCAGATCTGCAACCATCATCTTCAATTTGCTGAAACTGCCACAGTCTCTCCTCCATCTCAACCATCACAGGAGACATTTTCTCTGCTCCCTGCTTTTTGTCAATCTCAGGACTGCAGTTTCTTTACTTTAATGTAGATTGGCTGTTTTTCATTTGACCTTTCCTCTCTTATGTACAATGTTTGACATAAGGAAATAAAGCAGATGACTTCTACGTCCGTCTTCTTTCTTTCTTTTATTCACATTTTAAGGCACAAGGCCGAAGCGTCTGATAAATGAAGGTAAGCATATTAGTCTGAGGATTGCCTCTGCACTTCGCCGCCATATGCCCACCTCGACAATCTTGTTGTTCACTTGACCTCCTTCACCTTTACAACCTCACCTCAGGGAAACAGACAGAAAAACGAGGGGCAGAAATGTTTTTATTTTCTGGGTTCTGCTTTGGAGACAGTTGTTCAGCAGTGGAAAAGGGAAGTTGGGTTACTAAGAATGCAATTTACATATGTGGGCAAAAAGAGATGAGTACTCCAGAAACAACAGGTGCAGTATCCCATTTTTTCAAACCTGATACTGCAGCAATGGGAGCTCAAACTGCAGCTTGCTGCTCTAGATATTTTGCAGGACAAAGCTTTGCAAAGGAATTCATACGCCTTGGTCTGTTTTCACATTTTATCACTTGACAACCACAAACTTCAGTGGGATCAGTGTTTAAGACCAACACAAAGTAGTCTATAATGGTGAAAAGGAGAGAAAAGGGTGTAACATTTATAAATTAACCCATTATAAAAATCTACATTAATGAAAATAGGAAAATTCTGGCTTCCAAATGTGTTCAGTGCAATGAGAGTTAATAAGTTTTTAAACCACTTCCTGCCATGGTTTATGCTTTGATTAAACCGTTCTACTATAGCTCTGGCTCAATGTTTATGGTTGTTGTCTTGCTGGAAGATAAACATCAAACCCTATTCTCAAGCCTTTTGCAGCCTCTAACAGTTTTACTTCATGATCTTTTTGTCGCTCCATTCATCTACCCAACAACTCCTGTTTTCTGCCCGCGTTCAAGAAAAGCGTCCCTGTTTCCTGTGTCCCAAACTGCAAACAAGCTTTTACTTTTTAGCTGTGGTTCTACTGACTTAGTGTTAAAGCAACTGGCAACAGTGGACTTTATTTAGGGTAACAGAGTAAAGAAGTGGCAGAATGCATACAGAAAGGTTCCGTTTTTTTATTCTTCTGTTTTACCATTACACGCGACTTTCTTTCAGTTTATCTCATGAAGTCTCATTGACATAATGAAATTTAAAAAAAACATGTTTCAGTCTTTTTATTTTCTGTAATCGCATAGCTAATCTCCGTGTTTAACAGCACATATATCCTCAAGGACTCAGCAGAGACCCTTCCTGTTCTCTCTCCTCGTCTCTCTGCCCTCCGAAAACACCAGATAATCCCCAGACAGATGAGGCAGCCGCCTCCACCAGAGCATGCGGTGGTACTGGGAGACGCCGCACACAGATTTCACACACACTCGCTCACACAGAAAAAGAGCTCCGTGGAGCAGAAATGCTTCTCTTATTAGCAAAACTCATTCACCTGCATGCCACATTGAGTCCTTGGCAATTTCACAATAAATCACAAGAGACGCCCACCGAGGCCGGCGGAGCCGAGCTGAAGCTCTGCCACGGCCGCGCCCTCGCCTGTCAGTTTAGACACTCTGAATCATTTCGGGTTCACTGGCCTCATTTCATCTCATATGGACTGAAAGGTCATCTCACACGCCACCTGACCAATATGTCTCTGGCTCTTCATCTCCCAGTGCTTCCAGTGATTGCTCATTCTATTTAGAAATGTCACTCTTCTTGGCAGAAATATTTTGTTGGGAAGAATTAAAGAAGAAAGTCAGGAAAAGGGGGACCGTTTGTTTTTCTGCAGAGACAAGATGTCATTTTTATACACATGCAGTGTCTTGAAAGAGGTTAACACCACCTAAAACGTTCGACATTTATATATTGAGTATTTTTATGTGATAGACCAAAACAAAGTCCAGTCAGGAAACTCGTTCCAATTTTTCAATGCATATTTATGAGCCAATTTGTTGTAATTTTGAGTTTGTCATCCCGGGTCCATTCTCATTACTCCGTGGAGATGAGTTCAACAAGTTATGGAGTAGTGAAAGCATCTTTGCACTCTGAATATGTCTCATGCATGTTAGGAGCTGAGGAGAGGGTCTCTGACCTTGAGGCCTAAGCGGGGTGCTGAGGTTTTTAGAGGTTTTCTGCCTGGTTCTGAAGAGAAGCAGGCAGAAGCTGCCAGCAGCAAAAACAGCATGCAGGAAGGAAGCAGGGAGTGAAGTGTTGAGTACATTATTTCATTAGACCAGCCAAATTATTAAGAGATACATTTCAGCATCTAAGACAGATTATGGGTAAAGCTGCAGCACAGACATGTTGACTGTCTGAGCAACAGCTCCAAAAAGCTCTGCTCTCATTTGTGCACTCCACAAATCTGGCATTTATGAAAGAGTGGCAAGACTGTTGAAAAACATAAGAAGTCCTGTCTGCGATTTGACACAAACTGCTGGGCAGGTAAAACAGCAAAATGTAGAAGAAGGTGCTCTGGTCAGAGACCAAATCTGAAAACTTTAGCCTATAAACAGTGGAAACTAAGACTAAGACAGCACAACAACTCTAAAATCTACAGCAAAATGGTTTGGACTAAAGCATTATTTACTTGTTATTCAATTCTGAGAGTGTGCTGTAAGACTTTAGTTGATGTTCACAGGCTCTCCTTCCAGTTTGACCACGCTTAGCTGTTTTGCAAAGATTCAGACAATATTTCTGTTTCAGTAGCTGTGCAAATCTGATAGACACAGTCTAACAGACTCACTGATGAAATTACTGTGAAACGAGGGTCTACAAAGTATTGACTCAGATGAACACTTTACATTCCACTTCACCACCATGCATTCTTTTTGTTTGTCTACTTAAAACATCTCCAATGAAAGGTTTGTGGTTGTCTTGTGACAAGATGTGAAAGTTCAAAATGTCTCACTGCTTTTCCTAGGCACTGTAAGTTGGTTTAAATGATTGTTCACAGTGAATGGTATGATGTTTCTGCTCAGTTTCAGAAGAGGTGAGTCTGTCCATCAGTCTGAAGTGTTGTTTAGTCTAAGAAACAGAGGGACTTAGCATAAGTCCAGTCTTGTGTCCTCATTAGACCAGTCAGCCTAAACATCTTAAAGCCTAACTGGCTGAACAATAGCTGAACAATTTGTCCTTCCAAAACCTAAGCTAGTTAGTCACCATCAGACCTCCTGGCTGAGGGAGTAAACTTTCCCTTCTGCGCGGTTACCAAACAAGGGCCGTTACAACACAGTCCCGTCTGGCTGTCACTTGGTTCGTTGAGACACTTTTGTGGCAGCCAGCAGACGCCTGCTGCAAGCAGACGAGCCATTTTGTTAACAGCTCACACTTCCTGTGCAAGCGTGTGGTTCCAGAGTTGCTGACAGTGACACTTGCAGGACCGAGCCCTGCCCTACTTAACGGGGTGAAGGGAGGAGGGCAGGCCAAGTTGTCAGCAGTGCTAGGTGCTCACTGCTTAGATAAACCTGCAGGATTAGTGGCCCAGTTAAAGTTGGGGCAAAGAGGATTAGCCTCTTCTCGGAGGTGGTGAGAGATTCCCAGTGTCCTTCAGCGCTGCTGGCCTCAGACACAGATGGGAGAGAGGAGGAGGATGTGAGATGACGGATGAGGCCTTCGCCATCATGAGTGTGAAAATCTTCAGAGGAGGAAAAACAAGGTGAAATGATGAAAGGCAAAAAAGGAATGAACCAGTTTGTAGTTTTTTTGGCAGCTTGCAGTTCTGTTAGGAAGAAGGAAGATCGCTGAGGACACCTGAGGTTGTCTGGAAAAAATATTCCAAAGAAGCAACATCCTCTACACACTGACCTTTCCATTTGCAGCTGAAGATTACATTTATAATATCTATGTCCAAAAACAGCACAGCAGACAAAACACACGACTTTTCAGTCTGTAAAAACTTCAGACCTCTGCCGCCATCAACAGACCAACATTAAAATTGCAGTCATATTGAACGACTAAACTTTTTCAGCATTTGGGTTTAATTACATTCTTTATCAGTAATTTCATAATTGATGGTGATAATATACTGTTTCTTGCAAAAACTGTCAGACTTTCAAGCAAACTTCTTTATTCAAAAGAGGTTTAAGGGCACATTTTAGTTTATAGAAAGTTTATCACTGATAAAAAGTAGAACAAGAAATTAAAAACTATTTTGTAATGTTTCATGCCTCAATCACAAACCAATTTTTATGTTTTCTGATTCTTTCTCATATAATTTAGGCGTGTATATTAAAAAGAAGTTTTTGTTCCCAGAATTTGTTTTCATTGTGGATTCTGATTCATGCATTTGTTTTTGTTTTTTTCTAATATCTCATTTAAAATGTTACTTATTTTTTAGTTGCTGATTGTAATAAAAATCTTCATCTGCACAGAAACAAATAAAGACTCAAGTTCATGGTTTATAAAATCTGTCAGTGTTTACTGTTCTTTGTGGAAAGTAAAAACAAAGATGCATAGGCATGTTGGAGAACTGTAAACAGACACCAACAATTTGTGGCCTTAAGGCAGTAGTGAACCTGTAAAAAATGAAACGCCTGTCCTGTAGCACAATGATTCATATGTAACCCTGCATGCAGCTGATGCACACTAAGGAAAAAAGGGAGAACGCTGTTTAGGGCACAACGCCAACTGCATTGAAAACACTGCAGCAAATTGAGGGGAAGTATACAATGGTTCGGACTAAGAGTTGATTATGCAAATACCGCAGCTGCAAAGGAACAATAACTCTGCAAATTCAAAGACAAGCCACAACACGAAGGGCTATTGTCTTGATTTGCATATTTGCTTGACAACTATAACCTGCCCATCTTGTTCGGGATGACGTCTTTGTATTCATGCAATAATGTGCACATCAGAAGTTGGCATAGTGCATTGTTTCAGCTCAATTGACAGCTGTTCTGCCCAAGCTGCCAGTTCAAATCTGTGCTTTTCATGGGAGTGCATTTCATTAACACAATATAAAAACGATTTTAAAAACATATGGTGCATAAAATGGATATATCCTGGCTCTATATCCTGAAACTTTCCACCTACAAAACATTCTAAGCAGCATGTAGAGAACAGTCTCTAAGGTAAAGTTTTAATACACGGTAAGCTACTTGCTATCACTATCTTTGCTGGATAACACTTTTGAAAAAAAAAAAATAAAAAAAAAATCTTGCAGTGTGATAGTAGCTGCAAAAATAATATAAAAATGTGCTAATGCAGTGATAATCTGTTTATGCTTATTAGAAAAGCTATAAAGCTGTTTACTTTCAGAATATAGAAACACTCCAAATGCTGAAATGATCTGATTTCCCTGAGTGATCGCCCACTACTGTCTGACATGCAGCCGAACAGAACATTAAGGATTTAGGGTTCCTACGCCTCTGTAGAAGTAAAAAGAAAAAAAAAACTAATTACAAACTGCAGCTTGTCTTCTACTAAGAGCAAACATTTACTGTTACAATATCTCCGGGTTTGTTTTCAACTATAACTGTGTGCTCAGTGTCAGTCTGCAGGATTAAACCTCTGTTATTTTACAAATAAAACATTATATTACTCTACGCTCTCCCTATGAATTTCTGGCATGAGGCATGTGCGAATTGGGAGGCGTATTGACCAAAAGCATCCCCTGAAAATTAACACCAGAGTTGGTGGCTTTGACACAAGCATGAATAGAGTCTCTGCAGGCTTCACTATCTTGGCGTCAGTGGCTCCATCTCTACCACCAGGTCATGAGAGCGAGGGCGTCTACTTAACTCCACCGCCCGAGGGACCACAGTGGACCAGCGATCTGAGGGAGAGAAAAGAATCCAATCTTATACATGCATGTGGTCCATATGACTGGAATCTGTTAAATGGGAAGGAATTTAATCACAGCCATCAGGATCTCACCTCTCCTCAGGCCTCTGACACCTGGCTGCACCCCGTTGGTTTGGCTCGCATCAGTCTTGCCTGGATCCTCACTGATTATCGCAAGGTTCTGATTCCAGTGGCACCAATTTACTTCATCCACCCTGAAGGAGCAACACACCATTCTGACTGACAACAGCCTCAGATCTGTTTATTGTTATGTGGTACAATAACCAAAAAGTAGAGGATCATTTTAAAATAGAAAAATAAATGGAACAAAATATGGCAAAAATAACGAGCAGCTCCATTTGCACTTTGTCCCAAGCTGCGTGGCGAACGCAGAAAAGCAGAGGAAGCAAATACTTTTGGTCAGAAATATAACAACTGTACTACATGAAATCTACAAAATAAAACAGAGTTTTAGAGTGTGGTGGTATCATGCTGTGGGAGTGAAATACAAATTGAGACTAAGAGACTTTATACAAAGTCTCAAGTTTCACTTGAACAGTTTCAATCAAAGAATAGTGTTGGAAGGGTCCAGTCAAAGTCTAGACCTAAACCTTTGTCACTTTTCGGATTTTCTTTTGTGAACTTTTTAATTTTCCTTAAACTTCACAATTCTGTGCTGGTTTGTCACTTAAAACCTAAGAAAAATCATCAAATAAAATTCAAAATAATTGTATTTTTTATGTATTATTATTTAATTCATAAATACAATAAAGGTATTTATTTTTAATTTTATTTCTTATTTCATTATTTATTATTATTCTTATTATTATAAAATAGTAATTTTAATTATTTAATTATTTAATTATAAAATTTTGAGTGTGAAAACATTAGAAAGTTTTTTATCATAGCTGAGGGTTTTCATGGGGCTGTATGGAGGGGTTAGGGGTCCCAGTAAATACCTGAAACACCACCGTCGGTCTGGTGAACCATCTAGGTTCTTCCCCACAGTCACCATCTCCCCGGCTCGGAAAGACTTGCGAATACACACTGGGAACGCGCGCTCAATGTCCAAGACAGTCGTTGCCCACTGCAAGTAAGGCATGTCAATAACAGGGATTCAATTTGACAAACTTTCAGCTAATTTTTCTGAAGTTCACCCATCACAATGACATTTGCTCTTTTGGGGAGATAATTTGGACTTTGCAGTGTAAAAGTTTGCTATATCAGCTGGATTTTGTCAGCAGGAATTTTCTGGGGGGAGATTTAAGCATATCTGAAATCACTCTGCAAGAATTCTCGTTTTAATCTAACAATTACAAAAAAGAAAAAGTTAGGTTAGAATAGCGGCTGTCACCTGAAGTTTCCAGATCTTCTTGCTCTCCTTGGATACCTGTCCCACCGTCTCCCCCATCAAGGCAATCAACATGTTGAGTAGCAGCACAAAGGTGAGGATAATATAGGAGACTAAGAGGATGAGAAAAACTCCAGGATATAGTGCACTGTGGATCATGTCCAAATCTCCCATCCCGATAGTCAGTTCGAACAGGTCCAGAAGGAAAGTGCTGAAAGTGTCTGGGTTCCTGCAGTAGGTGGTAGAGTTATTAACAGACTCCGTGGGACAAACTGGCAACAGAGACACCAAGGCTGCAGGATGGAAACAGAGCAGGGCGCTTCACATGTCAATCCAGAAACATCAGGGTAAATATGAGTAAATACAGCGGGAGGCTAACTCTTAGCTCACCTGATGCATAACCGATCATGAAGAGCACATAGACAAGCAGGAATCTGAACAGATCTTTGAAAAGAATCTGAGAGGCAAAAACAAGAAAAGTCAAGTTATGCACAAAGTGCAAAGCATTCAGTGATGTGTCAGTGTTTATCATCTGACCTTCTGAATCATGATGCTGTAGGTACCAGTGAGCTTCAGGCCTCTGGTAAAGTATAGTGTGTTCATCCACCCCAGGACGAGAGCAAACACCATCACAGTGACGTAGGCTTTAATGCCAGACAGGTAGAGAGCAGCAGTGACGATAATCAGGACAGCGTAGATGAAGCTGGAGGGAAGGATTTGTTAATGTCATAAATGAAATGAAGCCGTGGCTTATTAAAATATCAACATCGCAGCTGATGATTCAAATCAACATGTGTTGAACTGATGCCAGACATCCTCATCTTTGAAACTATAAAAACGCCAAGAAGCGTGAGTAATTAAGTGATTAAGTGGGTGACTTAATTAAGAGGACGTTAAATTTGCCTTGGATAAAAGTCTGAAAGAGACACAAGAGGAGGTACAAAGATGGAGGAAAGAGACTTACTACAGCAGCTGAAAGGATCCATCAAAAACTAAAGATTTCACCTCAGGACATTTTTTCAGGACGACGTTTTTAACCTGCAGAGACACACAGAAGAATTTCATAAGCAACACGTTGCTACAGGTTGGATTAATGACACAGTGATTAAAGGGAATAAATAAGGTCTAATAATTTACATTTGTGAGGAAAAAGAAGATCGCTGATGCCAGTGTTACAATCTCTCCAGCCATCCGTAAATAGTCAGACGAGGTCTTGTAGGGGTAAGGAGGCGGCTACAGAAAAAAGATTTAGTTAAATCGGTGTTAAGATTGACCGCAAAAACACACAGCATAAAATTATACTTAATCTCACACACATTCAAAAGTTACATGTAAAAAAAGCACTTAAGCTTGTCTTTTTGTTTAATGTGGCAGCTGAATGCCTTCAGAGATGAGAGATTTGACAGCATCGTTCTGTGTCCTTCTTAACTGTGAGCTACGGAGTAACTTTACAATACAGATGCTAATTCTCTTTCAGAAAATATCTAAGCAAGGGTAAAATTTTTATATGCCTTCTGTGAGTGTTTGTTATAGACAGATGTTTTGGCCACAATTGCAAACAGTATGATTGGCATAAAAACAACACTCGTATCACATTAAGAGCACCACGCATGCAGTGAAAAATGTTGGTGGCAGCATCATGCTCTGGGGCAGGGGTGACTTTGTGCTACATAGAAACCAATAAAATAAAGCCAGGCCAAATATATGTGACTAATGTTGATTTAAATTCACACCAACCTCCTCCGGTGTTGGGTGGTAATACGCCACCATGGTGAAGATGATCATGGAGATGAGGTAGGACACCACGCTGATGTAAAAAGAGGCAGCAGCAAACTTTTGCCACTTGGCCCTCAGCAGCTCGTTGATGGGCTCCACAGCCAGCATCTCGTGGCAGTTCTGAAGGACAATGAAGCATTAAGCAAAAACTAACCCCTTTATTTTCCAGAAGCAAGTAAAATATTCTTGGGATTTTATTATTTATTTTTTTTACCTCACTGCTGTTGTAAACTAGAATCTCAAGCACAGATGGTTCCTCTCCACATGTATCCAAAGAGGACAGGTCGTAGAGGGAGGAGTACACCGGACCGTAAGCCCAGTCCTTAAATTTACGTGACAGGTGACGAACTTCTTCATCTTTGACCTCACGTCGAATGACGTGTTTGAAAACCTGGAGGGATATAGGGAAACTGACTTCTAGACTTCAACTCTAATATATTTTAGAGCGAGAAAAACAATCTTGAAAATAAGAGATCTAAATCACAACTGGCCTTTTAGCTGTTTTTTTTTTTTTTTTTGAAGCAGACAATTTTAAAACACGTATCCTCTAAAAGAGGAAGCACGTTTGTACTTATGGATGATAATGTTGCACCTGTAACGTCATCTTTAAATCTGTCACTCTGTATGACTGTGGACAAAAAGGGACCGTTCTGACAGAACTATAGCAAATAAATGAATAAATGTGCAGCTGCTCTTTGGCAACAGAAAAAAAGATGAAAAAGAAAAAGTAAAGATCATCTATGCGAGACATATGTGGTCTCGCATAGACCACATATGTTTGCTTCCACAAACATTTATGTTTGTGGAAGCAAACATAAATGAACAGTTTTCATTTTAAAAAAAAACTCTGTTTGACAGGTTTTCCAGAAAATTAGATAACACTTAGATCTGGATTTTAAGTGAAGATCTGAAGATCAAATCCAAGAATACACAATCTGAAGGAAGAAAACACAACATTGGTCAGGACAGAGAGTTTAAGCAGAGTCAACTGTTAGATCTTTGGGCTGAGTGTGTTGTTTGTGAGCATAAAGTCTATCAAGTTAGAAAGTGCATACTTTTACAGTGGTCTTAGCTTGTTTTTCTTCTGTACAAAATGTCTGTGAATATCCACCAATAATTAATCTAATTGTTCAATCAATGCCTCCTCTCTCCAAACAGGCAGCCAGATTGTTTAACCACAATATTTAAGTTAAACACTGACTTGTTTTGTTCTTTGTGTCTGATCCAAATTTCTTCTGGGTAAAACTCATTTGCAGCTGTGTGTCCTTCGTGTGATATTGTTTCACCTTCAAGTACAATGAAGCCCTCACAGGACGTAAATACGGGGTGCTTATGTGGAGAAAAGTGAGACTTGCACGATCATTGCATGGCTGACAGAGGAGTGTTGACACCCTGGACATCAAAATAACTAAGCTGTTCAGAACAAAAGCAGTAATCCCAATGTTTGAACTAAATCCTGACAGTAATATAGCAATTTAAATGACAAGTCACAATTTGTCATATTTAAAGCCTTCATTCTTCACTGAATGACAGGTAGACTGGGCACACTACAACGATTCTATTCTATTCTATTCTATTCTATTCTATTCTATTCTATTCTATTCTATTCTATTCTATGTCACCTTTAATAGTACAGACAGGATGCATGAGGATCGAATGACACAGTGAATGTATCTACCCCAATTTTGCCAAGTTTGGCAGCCATCATGAGGGGTGACATGCCGTCGTTGTTGAGTATTGTCTCCAGGTTGCAGTCTGGGAAGAGCTTGGCACACTTAATCAGCAGCAGGTCATACATCTTTGTGAGGAAACGAGTGTTGTCCTTGGTGTTGTCTGCGATGTGCACGAGCGCGTGCAGCACGGTGTTTCCACGTGAATCCTGGCGCCGCATGTCGGCCTTCTTGTGCGGATTTTCTGTCAAGTAGTGCACTATGTCAGGCTGGTTGGTGCAGGCAGCCAGAGAGAGGGGAAGCTCACCTGAAGGGGAACGGAACAGTTCCATCAGATTGAACGTATTAGGAAAAAAAAACACGAATAGCAGGGTTAATTAAGAGCTGTAGCTGGCATCTGTAGTTTTTCACAAAGCAGACTAAACATGGATCAGAGATCTGATTTAAATCCTTTGCATGAAAGCTGCACAATTAGTGGCTGTTCGAGGGAGGGGCGCTGAGGGGCCAGAGAGCCAAAGGCAGCTGCTGAAAATGAGCCGTTGCCATGGGTGACAGATTACTTTGTCACCTCACATAGAAACGCTCCTCTTCATGGATTTGCACGGGTGCATGCAGAGAGTTAGCGTGAGCCTAAATCCCATTAGCCAACAGCCCTGCCAGGTTCCTGTTCACCTCACCGCAAAGCTCCGCAGCAAATTACTCACACTGTGCCCCGGACACGCTGGGATTGGGGAATGACAACCATGCTAAGTGAAAATAGAAATCCTCACGTCTGTGCTGAAAAAAGGAATATGACACTTGATTTTAATCGAAAAAGTTATTTAAATTTAAGAAGGGAAAAATAGCATACATTTTTTCTATATTAAAGAAAGACTTGTTGATTCTTTACGACAATTGTTAATAAATGTTTTCTTTCGTCATGAATAAGGAATGAAGCAAATATTTCAAGGGGTTTAATTGTAACAACTGATGTCAAATTTTCACTGTAGCCAACAGAGGGCGCCATTGAGTCAAGTTATTTCAAATTCTTTTGACCTCCTTGCGTTAAGGTCAGCAAGGTTCTTCCTACCAGCAGAGGATGCTTATGTTTCCAAACTGCAGAACACAGACACCTTTCATTGCACGTCTCAGTAGAGCACAAAACATAATGCTCGTCTTTTTATATGTTTTTTGAGCATTTTAAGAAGCAATACTTCAAAAACATTCAGGTGTGTGGTGGAGTATCCTGTCCACATTTCTCCTGCCAAAATCTGCCACATTCAACATAAAAAGAGGGTGGGATTCTGATGTGACTTTCATTTTATGTTTTTTGGCAGTGAAGGCTTCTGCGCCTTAGAAAAATCTTTCCATGCTTTCACATTTCAACACTGCCAGCAACTTCGGAAAATAACTCAAAACACAGACGTGAATTAAAAACCATGTACCCAAAATGGGTAGAGGGAGACCAAGAAGTGAGACAGCAAAATTACAGAACAGCACATTATTACAAAGATGAAAACCAGACTTAAGAGTCAGAATGAAGTGTTGCAAGAGTGAAAACACAGAAGCACAACAACATATGCTTCTTGATGGCAAAAAAAAACTTGCTTTACCAAAATAGAAGTAGCCGCCCTCATCTTTGGGCTGGAAGAAGCGTCCCCTGGCTTGAGCATGGACATCTGCTCCCTTCTCCATCAGCAGCTCCACATACTGCTTGCAGCGTCGCTCGATGGCGATGTGGAGCGCCGTCTGGCCTGGAGACAGAACACAGCTGCAAGATTTACCGCTATTCAAACTATTTCATACCACAGCGTCACATTGTGGTAAATTGGAAACATATCACCTAAACCAAGGCCTTTTCCAAGACTTGACTACAAAATGTAGGCATGTGCAATATTGACAGAAATTTTGCAAGAACAGTTGAGCAAAGGAAAAGATTTTCAACTCTGAAGTGCAGTTCCACAACACGACTGTTGGGAAATGCGTCTTTGTAAAGTTGATGGTGTAAGTAAGAGAGAAATCTGACTGACTATATATGCTGGCTATTCAGAATACCGTACATTTGATATGGTACACCAAATGCACCATACTAAGGTACTGTGCTCTGTAATTGACCGCTATGGCTGTTCACCTAAACAGACACTTTGTCACAGTCATGTTGTGGTAGGTTTGATGTAATTCCATAACATGAAAGCCTGTGATGTTGCATTATAATCTAACCCTCCTTTAAACTCTTCCACAGCTTGTTGTTTAGTGTTTACGATGCAGTTTGTTCTCTAACAAACTTCTGAGGCCTTCACAGAGCATCTGCATTTACATGGAAAGTCATTTCTATACAGAAAGGCTGTTTATTAACGGGGATGCTTCTGACGGCCACTGGTTGCATTGATATTTATTTGGGATTTTCAAAGTAAAAGGGTATGAATATAAATGAACACCACACTTCTCAGATTTTAATAGTGTGAGAAATGTGCAATGAGGAACAGTGAGTTTCTAACAGAGTTACAACTACAGACGATACCTTCTTTGGACAAGAAGAGGACAAGATGACAGCTCATTACCACCTTTATTATAATTAATCACTGACGTAATTATTGATATGTCATATTGTGATCTCATTTCCCTACCTCTGTAGTAGACGTCCCTGAAGGGAGTGTTTATAAACTCTCTGAGGTTTCCCGTCTTCTCTGCAATATCCACCAGCACTGGAATGGTTTCGTTCCGACCACCGTAAAGGTTGAGCAGGGCTTTGGGAAGACACGTCTTTCCTGTGGATAGCTCTGGGAAAGATTGCAAAGACAATTACTCCTAATTCAGTCTATTTTACAAAAATAATGTTTAAAAGAAACGGAGTGGTTCCTGAAATTCAGGAATCACAGTGGATAAGCAGATGGACTTGTTTGCTGTCACCCACCAGAGACAATCTGTCCTTTAGAAACAGTTTGTGCTGCAGTATTGAGAAACATCTGGAATTCTGGGTTGCAGTGAAGAAATTTCTCTAAAAACTGAGAAAAGCGGCTTCAACATGCATTGGCTAAAAGCAACAACTCAGTCAGATATTTAGCAGTCAGACAGAGAAGTACTTCCAGTTTATCTGACAAGAACATTTTTCCTTTACCAATAATTTGCTTTAGTATCATTTTTCTTGTATTTGAGCCAACTGAAAGAGAGTCTGATTGCTGAAGCCTTCTAAGTATTTTCACTTGACCTCTAACTACAATCCAAATAGCGTTCAAGTGACTTTTTGGGGCAAATTGACATGTTTTGGTGGGGAAAAAAACAACTTCTGATATCCTTAGGAAGACATTTTGACATTTACATTACTGTTCTATTAGGTGCTATGTGCTGTATCCTAGGTGGACAAATGAGCGTTAGAGGAGATCCTTCCTCCCAACAGCTCTTAGACTCTATAACCATCACTTCTCCCATGAAACTAAATAAATGATTACAGTTCTACTCATATTTAAATAACATTTCTACTAGTGTTTGCACATCTCTGTTATTTGCACAGCTTTTATTTCCATGTATTGTAGTTTGTTCTTTTTAACACACCAATGCACATTCATATTTGTACATTCCTTGGTTTAGAGTATGTTGTTATATAATTTTGTCCTTACTGTATAATCCATCATTTTGTTTTTTTACATACTTTAATCTTTGTGTGAACCTGCATGTCTTGCCACTTTGCTGCTGTTACACCTGAATTTCCCCACTGAATAAAATCTGTTCTATTCTATTTTAAATCTAAATGCTCTAGAGTAAAACACTGACTTATTTACAGAGAAGTGAAACTTGAACTGAATAGGTGCCTATTATATAAGTATCCCGGTTACATAAATTGCTCATATAAAAGGCATGGGGACTCCTGCCAGCACCGGTGTAATAATGGTAATCAAAACCAGAGCACACTTTACAATGTTTACCTGAAGGCTGCCAGAGTTTGTGTGCTTCAGATTATCATTTTGGTACAGGCTGCCAGTCACCACTGTGGCGAATTACAGGTAGACCGGGCTCAACACAGCATATTTTTGGGTCCTGGTTTAGGGTGGAGGTTAGGTTTCTGAGCTAATCCTCTGCGATAACATTTCCCTTCATGTCCTTGTCCTCACATCATTGTTGCTTTTCTTTTCTTTTCTTTTCTTTTCTTTTCTTTCATTTTAAGCAACTTTTTCTTGTTTGTTGATATCGGTAGCTTTCATACATTCTTCTTAATTTGCTGGATTCAGCTGTCACTGAGCTTGCATGTTATAAAGACACATGGTTTCTCACCAGCTCCCAGAGCACCATGGTTGTAATGTAGCCTGCTATGTAACAGGTGATTATCAATGGTGGTCATGTGAAGCATCATGTCCCAGCTTCACAGTACAAACAGGTTAATATTCAGCGGTGTACTTACTCCGTATGGATTTTTTGTTTAGATTTTCTGTAATTTCCTAATGTTTCATGTTATATTGTGAAATAACTGCTAATAACCATGTTTTTATAAAATCTAATTGGGTGTAGCTGGTAAATTTAACCCAAACCTGATTCCTGCCAGACAAACAGAATCAAGAAACGTCTTAAACTGAATAGGAAGTTGGCTAATACGCTTAAGTGTCTTTAGAACATAAACATTGCTGTTTATCAGTCAGGAAAGGGTTTCAAAGACATTTGAATGCTTGTAGACTCCAAAGAACCACAGTGAGTCAGTAGCCAGACATGGAGAAAACATGGAACAGTTTTTATCCTTCCCAGAAGGGCTCAGTCTACCAAAATGATTCCCAGAGCGCATCAACAATTCATCCACGAGGTCACAAGACAACCAAAAACAATATCTAAAGAACTGCAAACATAAGTTGTCTCAGTTAAGCCTCAAAAATAAGAAAGGAGCCAAAGATCACATCCATGGGAGAGTCCGAAGCTGAAAACCATTGCTAAAGACGTTTATGCCAACTTGGCTTATGCAGCAGGACAACACAAGAAAGAAACAAAAGGTTTTGACGAAGTAAATGTGCGGCAAACCAACGGTATTGTAGAGGACCGCACTGGGTTAACGGGGTGAATTTCTCGCTGTCCGACGCATGCTTCAACAAACTCCAGGTCGCTTCAAGTTGTTGCAATCATCCATTTATTCCAACTTTAACAGCCATATTTGAGACTTTACAAGTAGCTACTGACACATACTGACCAGGCTAAACCAAACAATGGCGCCAACAATAAGCGACATTATAGCATGATCAACAGAAATTATGACAACCACCGTCACACCCGCTTCCTCATACATACTAAACCAGCGCGCCAATTCTGCTCCATTCATACCTAAGTGACAGTCACGCCCACCTTGACACACCCACCACCGAAGTGTCAACACCTTGTGCTCCTGCCACATCAGTAATTGCTTATTTTGACCATATGGCTCTTACATTCCGGCCCCTAATTATTACAAAAATAATTATCTGAAGTGTCAACACTGTAAGAGACAAACCTAAGAAACAATTATAAATTGCTCCGTATCAAATTTATTTTAATCTATCATTTAGAATAAGCAATCAACTAGAGAAAAGGAAGTCACTGGTAAATGGAAAGGAGAGAAAAGTTTGTTAAATGTTCATGCCATTGCTGCCTCCTGAAGCAGGCACAACTTGGTAATAGGTCTTTCCAGGAAGTTTGTCTTTGTCTTGATGCGAACTGTTCGCACAAGTCCTCTTTTATCTGGAACAATGTTCACAACTCTACCCATTAACCAAGAGTTGCGTGGAGCAGAGTCATCCACGATGAGGACGACATCTCCTGGCAAAAAGTTCCGTCTTGTTCTTTGCCACTTCTGTCATTCTTGTACACATTCATTTCTTTCTCCAATCTTTCTTGAAATTTAAACTCATCAAGTTTAGAATCTGCAAGATCCAACTTCAGCTGTGCTCTCTTTTGAGCCAGTTTGAACAACAATTGTTTAAACCTGAGTAGCCACCCAACCATTGTTTTCAATTTATCCCAAGAGGAAAATGAATGAATGAAGTCCATAATCGGATCCACTTGTTCATTGGTGCATGTTACATTAACAGAAACCAATGTCTTGACCTCTGGATCTTCTGGATCCTCCAGAGCAAAATGACTTATGTCCTCAGGATTTACAGGCCATTTCCATTCAGGGTCCTGAAGAAACTTTGGTCCTAACACCCAGGTGTTAGCCTTCAAGAGAGACTTAGCACTTGTTCCTCTGGATGCCAAATCTGCTGGATTAATACTGGTAGCAACGCACTCCACTGTGAGGGATTTGACAAATTGAGTATCTCTCCAACTCGGTTTGTCACAAAAGTCTTAAATCTCAATCTTTCATTCTTGATGTACTTCAAAACTGAAGTACTATCAGTCCAAAATACTGAATCTTGTAATTCCATTCTTAACTCCTTCTTTAATAGCTTATCCATGCGGCTGGCAACCACTGCAGCAGTCAACTCCATGCGAGGGATGGTGATGGGTTTCAGTGGAGCTACCCGGGCTTTACCCATTACAAATGCACAATGCACTTGTCCATCAGCATTACACTGCAACAGGTAGCTCGCTGTTCCATATCCATTCTCGCTTGCATCACTGAAATGATGTAGCTGCGAACTTGTGGCTTGTCCAAAATCTTGTGGTTTCAGACATCTGTTAACTCCAAACCGTTCAAGCCGATGAAGTCCTTCCAGCCAGTTTTTCCACTTCTGGACCATATCATGTGGCAAAGGATCATCCCAGCCAACGTGTCTTCTGCTTAGATCTTGTAGAATCCCTTTGCACTAAGACAACTGGTGCCAGAAATCCAAGAGGATCATAGATGGAACTTATAATGGACAAGACTCTCGTCTTGTCAGAGGTCTATCTTTGAGAATGATTTTGAATTTCAGCAGGTCTGATTGTACACACCACTGTATTCCCAACACACGTTCCACCGGTAGATCATCATTATCCATATCCAGGTTCTTAACATCAATTGATCTTTCATGCTGTGGTATTGCAGCAAGAACACTGCGGTTACTTATCCATTTGAGAAGTTGAACCGCCTTTCTTGCACAAAGCACGGAGTTCTTGATATAATGAGACAGCTTCCTCTTCTGTGCTCACAGAGACCAAACAGTCATCCACATAAAAGTTGTGAAGCACCGCATCTATGACATTTGGTGTAAACAGCTGCTGATTGTCCTCTGCACATCTTCTTAGTGCAAAACATGCACAGTTTGGAGATGATGTAGCTCCAAAAAGATGTGCAACCATTCGGTACTCCACCAGATGCTGATCATATTCTCCATTTGGCCACCAGAGAAATCTCAACAGATCAGAGTCAGATGGTGGTACTCGGACCTGGTGAAACATGGCCTCAATATCCGCTGTGATAACAACAGGTTCCTTTCTGAATCTAGTGATGACACCAACCAATGAACTGGTGAGGTTTGGACCTTGTAAGAGTTGAGTGTTTAAAGATTTTCCTCCAAATGCTACACCACAGTCAAACACGACTCTTATCTTTTTCTTGTGAGGGTGATATACTCCATGGTGTGGTATATACCAAACCCTCCCATCACACCGTTCAAGATTTTCAACTGAGACCTTTTCAGCATAGCCCTTGGAAATTATATCATTCATGAAGTTAGTATAATCAGAAAGAAATTGATGGTTTTTGGTAAACTTCCTTCTGAGATTCAAAACACGCTGTTCAGCCAATTTCCTATTGTTGGGCATTTTCAGATCTTTGTGTCTCAGAGGTAAAGCAATGGTGTAATGTCCCTCTTCCAGCTTAATTGACTCTGTAACTAGCTCCATGAACTGATTATCTTCTCTGGACCATCCAGGTTGTTCATCTCGAGAACATTCAGGAAAATCAACCTTCAGTTGTTGTTGCCATAAATTCTCAAGTCTTGACACAGAAATCCTGTTAACAGTAACAGTCGATTGTAGCTCTCTTGTGTCGACATCACAGTCTCCTCTAAGAGGTCCATTTACTGTCCATCCAAGAATAGTTCTAACTGCGTAGGGGCCTCCATTTTGACTTCGAATGACATCCCATGGCTCCAGCGCTTTAGGCACATTGGTCCCAATAAGTAAATCAACTCCTGAATTAATTTCAGTTATCCTCAAATTTTTCAGATGTGACCATCTTTCAACATCTTCTTGGTGAGGGATGTTGCTGTTATGAACGGGCATGCTTCTCTGTGTGAATAGGTCAGGTAATTCACAAAAGATGTCTTCATTCAACCCAGCAATTTCCAAATCTGACACAATGTTGCTTCCAACCACCCTTTCTTGACCCATTGTCCGTAAAAGGATGCTTGTATGTCTCCCAGTGACACATAATCTGTTCATCAGTTCTTCAGTGCAGAATGAGGCAGAGCTTCCAGGATCTAAAAACGCATATGTTATTATTGTCTTCTGGCTCTTTGTAGACTTCACTCTAACTGGTAAAATAGAGAGAGTACAGCCATGCTCACCGGCCCCAGTTAGACCACTGGATTGAGCAGAGATGGAGGCACTTCCACTTGTTGTCTCCACTTCCTTCTTCTTATGGACTGGACCAATTTCCTTTTCTTTGGAGAAGACATGAAGCATGGTGGGATGTCTTAAACTACACACTTTACAGTGATGTCGCCTTTTACAGTCCTTGCTGATGTGCCCAGTGCATAAACAGCCAAAACACACCCCATTTTCTTTCAGAAATGTCAACTTCTCCCCATGTGTCCTCTTTTCCAGTAGAGGGCATGTGTCCAAAGAATGTCCAGCTCCACAAAATAAACAACTCTTTATAACAGCTGTCTCTTGTCCCTTCTTTACTTCAAAGTCAGCTTTCCTCTGCATATCTCCAACAATAGTAGCAAAACTACTTCCTTTCATCTTTAATCGCTGCTGTGATTTATAGATTCCTGCATCCTTCTTTGGTCTAGATAAAGAATCTTGAATATCACCAAAAAGTGGATCACTAGCGATCTTCACTTGTCTTTCTACAAATCGAACAATATCACTGAAAGTTACTCTTCTTTTGAACTTCTCTTGCAAATCACACACCTCATTTCTCCATCTGTCCCGCAGTTTAAAGGGCAGTTTTTTTATGATTGCTTGCATGTTGGCAGGAACATCCAACTCATGCATGCAGCCATTGTTTTCCATCACATTACAGCATTCTCTGAGCAGAAAGCTGAATGCTTGTAAAGCCTTTACATCCTCTGCTTGCAAAGCTGGCCATGACAAAACTTTATTCATATATGCAGCAATTACTTTCAACGAACAACCAAAATGTTCTTGAAGTAGAGATTTAGCTTTAGCATATCCAGAATCACTAGGCATATGAACACAGCTTCTCACTAGGTCATGAGGCTGGCCTCTAGTGTACTGCTCCAAGAAGTATAAGCAATCTTTGGCACTATGTGCCTTTGATTCAATACTGTGTTCAAACGCTGTCATGAATGTCTTAAATTGGAGTGGATCACCATCAAATATTGATATGTCTCTTTTTGGCAAAAAAAATAAAGATTGTTGATTTACAAGCAAGTTTGTAATTTCATTTTGCCTTTCCAATACACTTAACAGTTGTTTATTTTCATCAACTGATAATGAATCTTTATGACGTGATGGTTGTAGCTGAGCTTGATGTAACATTCGATCTGTTGGAACTTCAACTTGTGTTGTTTTTATCTTCACCTGGTCAGTTAATGTGTCTGTATTTTCTTTAACTCTTGTGTCTTTAGGTCTTGCACCCAAATAAGAATAGGACTGAAAGGTTAGAACTTTATCATAACAATCAGTTCCCGCTGCTGTAGGTACAAATATATCTGCATCAACATTCAGCATTTGAGATCTTTTATTTTCATGTTCAAAATATGAATTCATGCCATCAGATTGAATCTGTGCAGCACTAGTCACTGTAGAACAGACAGAGCCCTGAAACACTTTAACTTTAGCCATAGATGCTGCAATTTCAATCTCCAAATCCAGTTCTTCTTTCTTTTTCCTTAGCTGTTCCTCCTGCTCCTCTAAAGCATGTTTTTGTTTCAACAGCTTATGTCGTGCCTTTAATGCAGCCATATCTGCTTCTGCTTTAACAAGAGCTGAAGATGTAGAAGACACAGAAGACTTAATTCTTGATGACCGACTTCTTCTAGACCTTCTGCTGTCCACATTAGAAACACTGTCACTTGGCTTAACATCATCCTCAACACCAGCATTTTCATCACACTCTATATGCTGAGAAACTAAAGGTGCATTAAGCTCTTTATTCACACTGGACAATTGAGCCTGATGTAATTCAGCTTCTTCACTCATTTGAGCTGCATTGTTGACTTGTTCAGCACCTGAAAGCCATTTCTCAACTTCTTGTATAAATTCAGAATTATATTTACTCAAGCTTAAAAACCAAGTGTTTTGTCTTTCTTGTTCTTCAGCAGGAAACAGTGGAATAACAGACTCATACAGCTGATTTGCATCCTCCAGCAAAAGTTTAAAATCATCACAGTGAGACTGAACACTCTCAAGATTTGCTTCATTTTTCATAAGCTCTTTAATAATGTTTATTTCTCCTTTAATTTTATGAACCTTTGCTTTGAGATCCTTTTGAAGCTTCTCAATTTTATTCTGTAGTGCTTTAACAGTTAATTTTGATCGTCTTTTTTCATCTTTACCGCTTACAACGGAACTTGACTTTGATCCAGCTAACTCCATTTCCAGATATTTGTCTTAACAATTCCTCCTCAAACAGTCGACTCAATACGTGTGTGTTTGTCCATACCTCAGTTCCAGCGGACTTGATTGAGCTGCGGTGAAGGAATCATTCAATTAATTGATTGATGACGCTGCGCTGCGTGCGCCATTACCGCTTCCAAACTGTTCCAAGCAGAAGCGAAGAATCCAGACTTGTCCTTCAACGAGTCACTCATTCCATTGTCTTTCTGTTGACGATAAATGTGCGGCAAACCAACGGTATTGTAGAGGACCGCACTGGGTTAACGGGTGAATTTCGCTGTCCGACGCATGCTTCAACAAACTCCAGGTCGCTTCAAGTTGTTGCAATCATCCATTTATTCCAACTTTAACAGCCATATTTGAGACTTTACAAGTAGCTACTGACACATACTGACCAGGCTAAACCAAACAATGGCGCCAACAATAAGCGACATTATAGCATGGTCAACAGAAATTATGACAACCACCGTCACACCCGCTTCCTCATACATACTAAACCAGCGCGCCAATTCTGCTCCATTCATACCTAAGTGACAGTCACGCCCACCTTGACACACCCACCACCGAAGTGTCAACACCTTGTGCTCGCTTATGCAGCAGGACAACACAAGAATAAAACAAAAGGTTTTGGCGAAGCCTAATAAAAGTCTGGACTTAAATCAAGTTGAGATGCTGTGGCATGGTCTCAAGCAGACCATTCATGTTTGATAGCAGTTGAATTAAAACAATTAAAACAAAACAATTCTGCAAAGCAGAGTGGACCAAGATTTCCCACAGTCACAACAAAACAAAAGCTGTAAACGACTCAATGACAGTTGTTGCAAAAGCTGTTTGTGCCTCCAAGGGTGGCACATACAGATATCAGTTTTTGGTGACAATTACTTTTTGATATAGAGAAATTTTTGTTTCAAAATGTGTTTTGTAAATACTGAGATTATGTTTATTTAGTCATAAGACCTCTTTGATTATCTAAAACATGCAAGAGTGGCGAAATGGCAAAAACAGAAGAAATCTGCAAGGGGGGAAAAAAAGTTTCCCAGCTTTGTAAAGTGAAACAAAACCTTCATCTTTAGCTATCAGTCAGTCAGCTATATTTATCTCCATGAGGATGTCGGCAGTTTGCTGTGATTTCTCTCCACACTCTGTCATAGGCTTGAGAAAACTTCTCAGACACACAGGAAGCTTCTATTTGGCCTGACCTCAACAGGACAAAGGCTGACATCACTCCACCTTATCCCTCTCACGTCCCCTCAGAGGAGCTGGGAACAGCAAGACCAGCAGAAACACACAGAGGACCACAGTTCAAGAGTTTAAAGGGAAGGACAGAGTGTCACAGAGAGGAGATCATCAAGAGACAAAGACAAGGACTCACCTTTGAACTCTTCATCTGTGAGCCTCTTCTCCTGACTTTGCAGGTATTCCAGCAGACCCTGGAGGCCCTCTGGGTCTCCACGAGACACACAATCGAACAGTGTGAAGCGAGAGAATATTTTCAGAACTTTTGGTTGGTCAGTGCTTTGACTCTCATCACAAGACACCTCCGTTTTACTGAAAGGACACAGACACACAGGTTAATGCTTCTTCACATGTTGTTTTCACTGTCATATAACACAACTACTGAAGAATACACAGCTTTATCTAGTGTTCATTCATAGAAATTATGAATGAAATGGGTTTGAGGGAGACAAATAACCTTTTAAGCAACACCAGCACCGCTGAGTGCTCTTCTAAATGCACCTCTGTGTGTACGGTGCAGGTGTGACCACCAGGAAAAAGTATTAGCCTAAATATTACCTCAACGGCTACAGAGGATCAAACAACATACTCTCTGTTAGGTCAAGAACAGACTGAAAGCTCAAAGTGTGTATGTGCATACTGACAACATTTTTCCAGTTTACACAGTTTACCAACGTCTCGTTCAAGAGATGACGGAAACACACTGAGGCAGTGCAGTCTCACCCTCTTGGGAGTTTCTTCCTGCGTTTCTTCTGATTGCTTGTGTTTCCGTAGGTGCCATAGTCAAAGAGGGAGTCCATGGGGGCTTTTTTAGGTCCTGGCACCACATTTGACTCATATATGGTGGTTTCCAGCAGGTCCATTGGGTTTGTAATGCCCTTCTTGAATGCACCATGAAACTTCATTCTGAGGTTCTGTCTGCCGTCTGAGGGCTGGCCGGGCTGGACGCCGGGCTGGACGCCGGGCTGAGCCTGTTCCAGAGTCGTATCCAGACTGGTGTCCTGTGCTGACTGGGAGCCATCCTCACTCTCAAACAGGTTTGAGAGTTCAGACAGTGGGAAGGCTGCATCATTTTCCGCCTGAGTAGTCACACCATCTCCAGCGTCCTCAGAAGGAGCAGCTCTGGTGAGGTGGCACCTTCTGAGCAGAGCAGAGCGGCCCTGAGACGATAACAATGACAAAATGTTGGGGAAAGGTTTAACCAAAAACACAAGTACGTATTTCTCCCGGTAGTGCTTTCTCTTTATTTTTTTTCAGTCATGACTGTCAGACATCATTTATTGGAAAAAAAAATTTGAAAATGAAATTATATGTACTAAAATAAAAAATTGCTATGTATGGGGTTTTTTTGTATTTATTTCTGCGGTAAGTCTTCTTACATTTTCTTACGCAACAACCACAAATATCAATGCATTTTATTTTGTTGGGTTTTTTTTATATAAACAGATTAACATGTACAATTGAGATGTTAAAAAAACTTATTTGTATCGTATTTGTTTACAAATTAAAACCTAAAAACTGTGGCACGCATTGATATTCAATCTGCATTCAAACTTATTCACTACTTTCTCCCTGACTCTGTTCCTTTTTTGTGTTGTTTGTTGACTCATGTTCAGTAACTAACATGTGATGCTTTTGGAGAGGAGTATTGTTTACACTGATATAAGATTGTGCAAAAGTGGAATCTGTTTACTAAAGAGTTGACTTCTAAAAGCAATCGGTCACACTGGATTTAATTTAAAGTTGTTAGGGAAAATTGTTTTGAATACAAAAGCACACCACACTTTTCAGATTGTTATGCGCAGTCCTAAATTCTAAGGCTGTTTTTTTGATCTATCACATAAAAGCCCAATAAAAACCGCTTTTGATGAATTGACAGGAAACTGGACCTTTGTCGTTTTAAAATTAGAATAATATTGAAGTAAAGGTTAAAACTCAGTCTTCTGTAGAAAACTGAGTTTTAACTCTTCTGTACCTCATTCATCCCTTTTATCACAGTGGTGAGCAAAATTTCACTTCAGGACAAATTGGAAATGATACTGCAGCACATGGACAACCTGCAAAACATAACAACAAACCGGTAATGCAGACTGATAGAAACAAATAAAAATTATTTGCACGTAAAGGACTGCACAAGAACTTTGTTGTAAACATTTGAGACATGTGGAAACCAAAGATTTATGCTAAAACCGTGATGAGCCCAGAGTAAAAACTGTGGCACGCATTGATATTCAATCTGTTTGAACAAGAAGACAACCCATAAAAATATGTAATGGACCAGGAATACTGTTTTTTAGCTCAGAAAACGCTGATCTCATTGTGAATTTTCCAAACCAACCTATCTAAGCTGACTTTAGCAGCAAAAGAGCAACACCAACACCAGCTCTGGGATCCAACAAAGGAAGACGAATGACTTACAACCTTTGTCTGACACAAGGATTATAATACCTTTACACTCCAGCAGGCATTTGAATATTTGGCTTTTGAAAAGGCAAGAAGAACCCGCTGTGTGCTTAACATTTTAAAGTGACAGAGGGACATTAAAAGAAGATAACTGCACACAACACTCATATTGAGTCGAGGAAGAGGAGCTCCACAGTTAGATCCTAATGTTTCCTGGTGATAGTGTCCCTGCCCTGACAAAGCTGTGACATTATCTACATCAGGGGGATGTAGATAATGTAGTTTCTGTGTTAAAATGATACTCGAATAGACTCGAATCTTCTATTAAAATGTACCAAATTGAAGGAAGCACAATATTGGTTTTATCTTAGTGCGGGGATAACCTTTTGAGACTAACTTATAACATCAGAACTCTAATTTATGCAATAATATTGAGTCAAAATACACTATTTCCGCAAGCTTCTTTAGGTAGAAAATATGAGGCAACTCACCTTTTACTCTGCTGATCCATATTTCTTTTCTGCAAACTACTCAATCCGCTCTGTCTCACAGTTCAAAACTCTTGTAACTTATCTACTCTCTCCTGTCCATCGCTCCCGGTTCTTCGCTGCTGCTTCCAATGTGTCTCCCACCAAATGTTTTAGACTTAGATCACACTGCTGCCCTGCATCATGAGTCCACCGTAGACCTCAGCCGAACAACGGATGCTTTCACTGATTTTGGGTGGGACAGACGTGGCCACCACCACCACCTTGCCGAAAGCAGGGACCGCGGAAGTATGAGGTACAGTACCACTTACAGCCACTAGAGGCGGACTACAGCACAGAGCTGCATTCGGTTAAACCAGGTATCATCCTGGGAAAACTTTTCCTTTTTCCTGGAAACACAAAGACAAGTTGAGACAGTTGATGGTACAACGGCAACGTTGAGGTAACAAGGTCCTCTTGTTTATTTCTGTCTAATAGTAAAAACCCGCAATGTTTATTTATTTATTTTTAGCGTGGCCACTTTAGTTAAAGATTATTTGTCCTTACTTAAACTTAAAAAGAGCAGAGGTTATTAGTCATCTGCGTCTTAGTAAAAAAATAATATAATCACAATAGTGGCATGTTTCTCACCTTTTGAAGACACAAATTGGAGTGGTCTATAAGCAGGGTGTGGCAGGCCAGCTTACCTTAACCCTGAAGAGGAAATCATGCACGAATATAAAAAAACAAAACAGGTTCCACCAGAGACCCAAATCAAACACCAGTCAATTCCTGATAGTTCACTGAATTTATAAGTTACTTTACGATAAAAGTGTCATCGCCTTTAGGTTTGTTGATTTGATTCTGACTTACTTTGATATGTTGGGTTCTTTTTATGCTATTGTTTGAGTTAAATTGACTTTGTTTCTTTAATGGGCTTTTTTGTGGTTTCACAAATGGTGATATGTTTCTCACCTATTCAAATTCACAAAGGGAAGCCAGAAGGGATCACTTGTTGTCATGTACCAAAGAAAAACAGGTTTGTCCAGAAACCCAAGTGAAACACTGTTTTCTCCTGACGGTTCCTTGGATTTCAGAGGTACTTCATTATAAAATATTAACTTTGTTTTACCACTGACCTCTATGGTGTGTGAGAAAGGTCAAGTACTAGTGTTGGCTTTGTTTAAATATTTCAACTAAAGAGAACATTTCTTATTAAGACAAAAATTTAACTGAAAAGCTTTTCTGCAGAGAATATAAACAAATGTACTTTAAAGCTTTATTTGTAAGCATGTTAATGAGACTCAGTCGTGACTTTCTAAGTATTTACATGGCTGACTCTTACTAATTTGCACACTAGTTCATCATCTCAGACAAAATGGTTAGAGTGTGTGTAAAGAGCTCAGTTCATGTACATGAACCCATTTTTAATAATATAACTGGACACTTATTTGTTCTGTAATAGTATTTTTCATCTTGTGAGCTTAAAGAATGGAAATTCACATGTTCAAATCAATGTTGTAGCTTTTTCTGAAACAATACATCCAAGTGTGGATATAAATAAAACTACCTAGAATGACTTCATAGACTGACCTCTGGAAAAAAACAATACACACCTTAAAAAAAGATACACACCAAAGAAGAAAAAGATACATGAACTTTACTTTAGTGTATTTTACATAAAGAATAATAGTGAAAACAAAAATTCCTGTAAGAATATCTTTAAAATGTGGTGAGTTAATTTAATAAAATTGAACTGAAATCAGAAAAGGGAATTTCAAAGTGTATTCATATATGGCAGCATGTAGGAGAAAACTAGACATTGGCTTATAAGAAGACGTGCTCTCCTTTTAAACTGACACCAAAGAGGAATATGATTTTTCTTATTAATCCTACAGCTGAGAACTAAGTGGAAAAAAACTGTGGAAATCTTGTGGGAATATATGTTAGTGTTCATTCATAATCAGCTAAATGGAAATAATCCAAAGAATTTAAATAAAAAGCAACTGAATTTCCCTCTTCATGTTTCTTCAAGAAACAAGGAAAGTTTGTCCTGTACCAGAAATATCATGAGTGATCGTTGTCTCAGTTTGACCACCCTGTTCACACATACTGACCCATGAAGTCAAGGTCAATTTATTTATATAATATATCTACGAAGAACTGCTTGTTGTCCATGTAAGTGCTGTGGTTAGGGAAACAGAGACACATTGTGGTCAATATAAAAAAGGAACACAAAGATGGAAGCAACAGGGCCACTTTAATGAGACAGGCTGTCTACTTAGGACAAAAATGGATGATCAATATTAGACATTTCTTTAAAAAATGTAAACAGTCAAAGAAATCCACCAGAAGACAAAAACAAACAGCACAGAACTTCATGAAGTAGATTTGATGAATTTGTGAGTTGTTGTTTTTTTTTTTATTGTAGGACACTACGGTGGGTGGATCCTTTTCTCAAGTTCCCACAAAAATACAGAAAGGGAACTGGTAAGGCAAAACAGAAAATGATACGTTTTTTTTTTATTTAAAAACAATAGCAGATTGAAAATGGATTTCTCCTGTGACAGTGAAAGGAAGCCATGATGAAGCTGCCCAATGAAGACTCCCATCGTCACACCTTGTAGTCGAGATCAGCGTTCATTCTACTAAACATGTCATAAACAGCTTCCACAGTGGAAGTGAAGTTGATGAGAAACTTCCTGATTTTTTCCAAGCATTCTTCCTCCTTCACCTCCCGACCTTTGGAGAGCGCCTTCAGGAAATCTGACTTGTAGGGAGTGGCGTAAAGAGCTGCCTAAAAAGAGGCAAAGCGATATTCAGGCTCAGCTTCATACATCTGATTCACACGCAGCAAACTCCTCATCCTGAACTGACCTTGTAGAGCTGCTGAACAAACCACCCATGGTACCTTTTCAGGGCTATTTCATAAGCTTTGGTGACATTGACTCGGATGAGGTTGGGGTTGCTGCTGTCCTTTTCCCCGTCCACCAGGCTCTGCAGGAACACTTGGACAAATTTGAGGACCCTGGAGAAACATGAGTGATTATGGATTTTCAAAGGTGAAAACAAGAACAATCATTTCAAGTTGCGCAAAACGGAAAGAAATGTAAAAATAATGAGACCTTTTGAGCCACATAAGCTCGAGCGTTGCTCCAACTTTAGGCCATTCACCTCCATGCATTTCCTTCTCAGCCTCTAGAAGCATCTGAAGCGTCTTGTAGCGTCCAGGGTTGGTATCATAAACTGCCTTGATTTTCTGTCAGTTAAGACAGTACACATCATTTTAATTTTGCTGTAAAATGTAGTCACAGCAGTGAACTCATAAATTATACTTACTGTGAGGTTGCTGTATATATCAGATTTTATTGGTGCAAAAATGGTTGGGCCAAGGCAGTCTGAGGATGGAGCGAGAGATGTGTGAGGATTAAAACAAAAGCACCAATTTAATCAGATCATGTCTTAGGTTGTTAAGGGTGATGTAATACATTTTAAAAGAATCTCAGAATACAGTCTCATCTTTAAAAAATGAATTCATGCTTAGTTTGATTTGTCTCAAAAGTTCTTGCCCTAAGTAATGAAATTACAAGATTTCTGGATTGCGAAGGCAATAATAAGATTGAGCAATCCAAGATGATAGTTTCTTTCTGTTGATTTTATGCGTTCAAACACTAAAGGAACAAATAGAGGTTGAAAAGTACTAAGTGAGCCACTGGTTTAATAACATACAAACCATGAGAAGTGCTAATAAATAGTTAATACCTGCAGCAAAAGTGAAATCGAATATGAACGTAGTATGGGCATTAGATCTCTAACTTTCCAAGTTGGAGTTCAGAGGCGTCAGAGCCGGTTCTGTTTGGTTCCAATCAAACTTAGACTTTCAAGTTTGAAGAAAGTATTATGACCTCCAGCACTTTTTACACATGATCATTATTAAACCTAACATTTCAGACTGAGCTACGTTTGAACTTTGCATGTACAGGAAATACAAACTTCTTCTTATGAATGGAGAACTATGAACTCTTTACTAACAATTGAAGTCACCAAAATGACAATGCCTTTATGATTTCAGAAGTTCCTTTTATTGTCATTGTGGGTGAAAGAAAGCACAATTTTAAAAGTAGCAACTTTTGAAGGCATGTCAAATAATTGACTAAAATGATAATAAATAAGTATAGCTCAATAAATATAAAAATGTAGTAGAAACACACAGAAACTGCTGAGAGCCTAAGAAAAATATTGATGGATGAGATCAGATGGAAGCTTCTTGTGAAACCTTTGACAAGAGGGCAAGCTAAGCAAGAGGTACTTTTTTTTTTCACTTCTCACCCTTTCATGAAATTTGTGTTTTAATGTCCATGAAATGAGAATACCAAGTACAAAAGTCTCCTCCATCTCTGTTCTGTTGGACTGCGCCATTGCCACTCAATGCCCCAGACTCACTTTATCTGTTTCACCTTCTTTCATAGCCTCACTCCCAACATCTCCCAAGATCTTAGCACAGATGTAATGGTCACTTTAACATCTTTAACAAAATGCACAATACTATACAAAGGAGACTTTGTCTTCATTTGTTATTTAAAGATGACAATTTCCAGCTTTTTATAAGGGTTTTTCTGAGAGTGGTCCGACAGGAAAGCAAGATGTGAGCCAGGGGGACAACATGCGGCAAAGGTCAACAGGCCAGGACTCAATTACCTGCTGACACACTGGACCTCTTTCAACCTTTGAGCTGTTGGTGGGAACTAGTGGTGACAGTCATCTATTGTATTGTACATTTATGTATCCCATTGCCTCAACACTGATGGCAGCATATCTAGTTTAAGAGATGTCCTCTTGTGTGGCATTCTGTGCTATTTCATGTCTCATCACAAGAAGATACCTTTTATGATACTGAAATACATACATTTTATACTAGATAAAAAAGTCTGTTGACTCAAAACAGTTCTGAGGAAATAGTTAAAACCAAAGTAATTAGAGCTAGTCGGGCAAAACTAAAGGAACAATAAGGATTTTAATCAACCACTGTCCTCACAGCCAAGTCTAATTAGACAGACACTTGAATGAATTTGTCCTAGCAGTGTGCCGGACCTTAATAGCTTGTAGGAAAGTTGGCCCAGACGTTTCTAGGTCAATAGCGACGAGGAGGAAAGAGCTTAATAGCGGCGTCAGACTTGTTTCATCTCAAGGGTTTCACGTGGCAAATTCAATGGAGGGTTTTTAGCATATTAATACAGAATGAAGTCGCACAAAGATGCACTGCTGCTTCGTGCCGCTGCTGAATGGGCCAGAGCAACTCAACACCATACTAATCAATTTTCACAACTCAAAATCCAGGCCAGTGGATTAAATTATGCATGCTGAAGGATTGTGGACAACTTGATGGGGAGAAATACGATCCAAACCAGATTATCATTTGGAAAGAGAAGCATTGTAGGTGTAAACTTTGGGGATTTGTTACAACAGATTCAAACTCCTCAGCTTGTGTGTAATCAATGTCTTTCAAGTTAGCGACCTTAAACTGCTAATGCTGACATAAATCTTGCATGTAAAAGAATCCATTTAGCACTTAGCAGAATTTACACACGTCTGAATCTTTATCCCTAATACCTATTGTCACTTTATTTCTGTTATAGAAATTGAATACAATAGGTCATGGAATATGTAAATAAATAAAGCTTTTTATGCAGTTTTTCATGTGTTTGCTAAGAAACATCTCCAGCAAACTGATTGAACAGAGCTTAACTTACCAAAGAAAGTTGGAAGATACGACACGGCATCCAGAAACGGTCTGGTTTCCACCTGTCTGTCAGCTGGCAGCTGTCTGAACTGGTGCTCCATCAGCAGAGCCATTTCTTAGGTGTGGATGCACTGTTAGCTGTGAAATGAAAGCAGTAGGCTGCCAAACTCTCCACTGCAGATTCACAAAGACACCACGAGAAGGAAAATCAACACACACACACATCTAGAAACACACACACACTCAGGTTACCTACAATGAGTCCAGGTCATTGAGGGACATCCAGCTGCTGGCCTGCTCATGTGATCAGCTGGTAACTAAGAGATCTGGGCAACTGAGACACACATCCAATGCAAAGAAACCTTTCTTCATGTACAATTATGTGTTTAAGTGTTGAAACATCTCTCATTACTTTGCATGTTTCCTTAAAGAAGTAGGTGTTCCTTGGAAAGTTTTAGGAATTTTTTTCAACAGTTTTCAAGGGTTGTTGAAGGACCTGAATCAAGTCGAATCCATTTATGTTAATTAGTTGCAGACTAATAACAACCAATAGCGCAAGACAGCTTCACTCTAGCTGTAAAACAAAAATCCTTGTGTCTATCAGTTTCAGTAGGGGTGGCTTAAAATGATCTACAGTGCTGTCCAAAAATATTTTAAAAGACTTTGAAAGGCACCATGAAAGTGACTGACAGTCTCAAATATCCATGCAGTTTTTCACTGTCAATGTTAAAGGTCAACACAAAGTTGCACTATATTGTAAAGTGGAAGAAAACCAATACATGTTTTTAAAAATCTAAGTGAGATTTGCATTTGCATTCAGCTACCTTCTTTTCTGATACCCGTAAATAAAACGCATTGCAGCACAACCCATTAAAAAATGATTTAATTGTTAATTAGTGTGCACCAGTATGTAAGGTAAACTTAAGATAATGATGTCCTGTAAAGCACTTCAAATGTTTGTTATAGAACATCAGTGGCAGTGACTATGCAGCATGGTAGTAGGAGTGTTGTATTGAGGAGAAGCCATTTGTAATGAAAAAGACTGTTGAAGAAAGCAAAAGAGGTTCAGTCTGCAAAATGTGAAAGGAGATGATCCAATAAAACCAAAATCAAAATTTCTGACCTACCTGCAAGATGTTCTAACATAGGAGTGTCAAACTCCAGTCCTCAGGGGCCAGTGTCCTGCAACTTTTAGATGTGCCTCTGCTGCACCACACCTGAATAGAATAATTAGGTCATCAAGGCTCTGGAGAACTGATCTACTCAAGGAGGTCATTAAGCCATTTCATTCCAGTGTTTTGTACCTGTGGCACATCTAAAAACTGCAGGACAGCGGCCCTTGAGGACTGGAGTTTGACACCTGTGTAACATCATTACTCAGAAACATTGTGTTGACAGCATCATGCTTTGAAAATGCTTTTATTGGTCACAAAGAAAACATGTTTTATATGATAATCAAAATTGTAAAATGGACATCTCTAACTCAGATCCCTACATTGGTGTAACTTTATCTTTGCTTTGGCTTAATATTTGTTTCCCTCTTAAATAAGCGCCAGACATGCTTAAAAATCAGCTTCTGACTTTAGGGACGATGAAAATCGTGTCGCATTTTCTTAGTGTGGACTGATTTGGTCCTACGCTCTCTCCGTAGTACAGGAAGTGTTTGGTAACTAAGGAAACTTGTGAGCGGTTGGATGACATAAAGGCGGAGAGACGTTGAAGAATTTCGTCAAGGTTTGTTTTACTGAAATGTAATATGAGGCTTCTAATAAGACAATTTAAACACAACCAACATTCCGCTAATATAATATTAAACAAAGTGTTTCTGGAACAATGTCTGAGTCCAGTCGTCTGTGATAATACAGTACATGGGCTTGAACTGCAGTCTTCTGGTGGGAGCTGAAATAAATGTTCTTAGTGCATTTTAAATCCAAGTGAATGAATAGTTAATTATTGTTATGTGTTTTTAAGCATTTCTACTTTGCATAGATTTGAATCTTCCCTCGTCCTGTAATTTCCCAAGTTCGAGACAATTTCTGGTTTCTTTTTTTTTTTTTAGATCATAATTATCTTTGTTTCAGACCGATGGCTTTCTCCGTTCATGGTTCCAATCGGTTGCGAAGGATGGCCGACCAGCTGGCCCGGCAGCGGGATCAGGAGGCTCGGTGGCGCCAGCAGTGGGCTGCGCACGCTCGGTACTTCAAGGAGCAGAGCATCACCCTCCAGAGGCAGGCGGCGTGGAGCTCCCGTCAATCCTTCCAGCGGAGGTAAAGGGTCAGAGGCAGGAGCATCCCACCGCCCCACGAAAGCTTAGACCAACAAACCCATGAATAAATCAACAGGACAATCAAGAAACATCACGGTTCATATTATTTGACAGACATTTTCAGTAGCTTTTTAAATTTGAAACGCAGTACCATGCATCAAAAAGAACATCCACAGCTTTGCAATTGATTAGTTTCTTGAATATGTATTTTAACCACTTCTTAGATTTCTCACAATTTGTGACCTTTTAAATATTACAGTGTATATTGGGATATTTTCACACTATTCACAGTCTGAAAAGTGTGGTGTAGTTCTTCATCCAAAGGCCCTTTTGGGTTATGTGCCTGCACCAGCTTTAGCCTTCCGGTGCTGAACTGTTTGTCCATTTTTTATTTATTTATTTATTTGCAAAAATAGTTCACATTCAGTCAGATTGAATGCTGTTTATCAATGACCCTTTTCAAGTTTTGCCACATATTTCCAGTAGGATTTAGCTCTAGACTTTGATTGGGCCATTCTAAAACATGGATGTGCTTTTATTATTCAGTTTCATTGTAGCTTTGACTGTAAATTTAATGTCATTGTCCCTGCAGCATGATGCTTCCACCACTATGTTTCAGCTCAGCGATGGTGTTTTCAGGGTGATGTGCAGCATTAGTTTTCTGCCGCACACAACATTTTGCACAAGCCAGAGAATTTTGGCCAGATGCTTTTATCTTGCACCTTTTCCTCTTGCCACTCTTCCATAAAGGTCCGATTTTGTGGAAACATCAATCGACAGATTCTCTCACTTGAGCCATGAATTTCTGCAGCTCTTCCAGAGTTATCATAGCCATACTGACATCTTCTGTGAATGATGCTCTCACAGCCATGCCATGTTAAGTTTGCAGTTACTCCATACAGGACGGAATAGTGTTGTGTCCTAACGGCAGTACGACATTGAAGCTGCGATACATGCTTCAGACTCTAAACTGTAATTCCATACATGCACTGGTTCACAGCTTGCTTTGGTGCAAAACAAAAGATCACAAACCCGTGACGTCCAAGGAACCATGTGGTTAATTTCCTAAATGAATCACCAAACTGGTTCAGGTTCTAAGTCGGTGTCAATTCTGGCAATGGAAAATAATGTCTCCTGCCTCACAAACACACCCGTAACATATTTTCTCCCACACATCACACATGTATCAAGGTTTATTTGCAAATAAAATATAATATTGAGTCTTAGTGTTGACTAGGTAATACTTAGAAACTATGCTTGTGAACAAAAAAAGGTATTTTCCACAAAGGTATAGTAGTTTGTGCTACACAGCTCACAGAGATGTGTGTGTGTGGGTGTGCGTGTGTGTCTAATTAAAACCTTCTGTTTTTAATTAAACAGGAGGTTTAATTAGGCCAGTCTGCCTATTTGGCCTGCAGTCTCGCACTTCACCAGTTGAGGTCACTGTTACTGGAAATATGATGAAGTTGTTTTGAAAACCACTGATTCTTATAGTTCAGTGCTGGACAGGGCTCTCGTCATTCTCAGCATCGCCCTGTGAGATGTTCAAGACTCCTCATGTTGTTGTATATCTCAGCTCTGCTTTAAACACCTCAACACTTTCTCCCTGACCAGTCTGCTGTGCTCCCTGGTCTTTCTGATGCTGTTTGTCTTTATTCTGCGATCACATTACACACAAGTCGACTCTAATCAGATAACTCAAGAAGGCATTTGATTGAGCATCTTTTTTTTTTTTTCTTTTTTTTACAGATAAATAGTGATAAATATAAATGAAAGCCACAGTTTTCAGGTTTTTATATAAAATAACGTGATGAAAGTTTCTTTCCACTTCACAATTATGCATTCTTATGTGCAGGCGTGTCACATAAAATCTGTGTGTAGAACATCACAAGATGAGTGAAAGTTTAAGGACAATGAATTCCAATACAAGCCACTGAACGTAATTCATAGTTTAAATATTTGTCTGAAATGCTGCCTCACTCGGAGTTCTGTATCTGCAGACAAAGATGGAAGAAATTTTTTAATTTTGTGGTGGGGGGGGGTTTCACTTGTTGCCAGTATGTCAGCATACCATAGAGAGAGACTGAAGGAGGAAAAGAAAGTCAGACTGGAGGACCGCAGAAGGCGGCTCAGGGCCATGCTTCAACAGGAGCAGGACCAACTGGAGGCAGAACTACGAGCTTTACTCCCTGACAAAATCCAAGTGGTGAGTCAGAAGGTCGACAAAGCTGAAGAACTTCGTAAAGCCAGAGAGGAAAGAAGGAAAAAGGTAAATACTCTTAATAAGGTAGCATTTTTTTTTTCATCAAAAGTGAGCATGATATCATGTTATAATTTGCCCTCTGTGCTCTCAGGTCGCGGAGGAACTCCTGAAAGCGCACTGGAAGAAAAACAGCCATACCCTGCGTGAGGTAGGCATGTTTAAACTATTCATGCAAAAGTGACTAAAATGGCCTCAAAGATAGACAGGTGGTGGCATGATTAAAGGCTTCAAATATCTTATGACCACGCTGTGTGTGTGTGTGTGTGTGTGTGGTGAGTCCAGCAAGTGGGGAAAACAGACACTTTTTTGTTCAGATGTCCATTCGATCCTGAAACTTTATCCCCTTCGTGAGGCACAGATTCCATGACTTGTGTCCGCCTGAGTCCAGGGTTTTAAACAGTAAAACACCCTGGTGTTCCTGTCCTCAACCGGTCAGTGTCATTTCACAACTTCACTCTTTTGCTGTGTTTGCAGGTTGAGTCAGAATTGCATAAAGATCATGTTGTCAGCCAATGGGAGGGCCAGATATCTGAGAAGAAACAGGTAAGTTGAATAGCTCATCTGTCAGATGAAATATCCTAAACTGTGCTCATGTTAATCAACATTCTTTAAAGAAACTTTTTACTGCAACCCAGCGCTGCCACGTAAAAGCAACCAGTCATTAAATTGGCTCGTTTCTGTTTGCTTCATCAATTATTAGTGGAACAATAAATTCTTAATTGAGGAGCGCTTATGCAGTCTGTGAGCACAGTATCACGTCTGGGATCTACTCGGGTTAAATCTCCTCAACACGGCATATAATTAAGAAAGTTTGACACTTGTCTCATCAAACATGCAGAACGAAGTGAAGGAGCGGGAGGAGCTGACGCGCTTTGAAAATGAGTACGAGAGGAGTCGAAAAGAAGCTCTGGAGAGGATAAGGGAAGCAGAGGAGAGGAAGAGAGAAGAGGATCGGAAGACTGCAGAAGAGCTTCGTAAACAGATGGAAGAGCTGAAAATGAGGGAGGAGGAGGTATGTGGACCTGCAAAAACCTGCAATCATAAAAACACAGAAAATCCCTTTAAATATCCTCTTCTGCATGAAGAGATGTTTACAAATTAATGTCAAATCTTATTTCTTCATCTCTGAAAAGATAAAAAATTAAACAGAAATTAAGCCTTTTACTCAATAAAACGCATTTTCTTGTGAGGAAAAAGTTTGATCTCACATTTTCCTCAGGCACCCTCTGAAACATGGTAAAGTTCGTGGTGCATTTGCCGTGTAAAGACTGCTTCCTAAGTTGTACATATTGTCTCCCTGAGGCCACTCGTCTGAAGAAAGAGCAGGAGGCGCTGCTGGTCAAGCAGTGGGAGCTGGAGAAGATGGAGGAGGAGAGGAAGAAGGCAGAGGAAAGGCAAAAGAAACATGAAATTGGGTAGGATTCAGATGAATAACCGCAAGTCCTTTCATGGCTGATGCATTTGAATTATGGAGCTCATTTGGTTGTCGTTCCACCAGCCATTTACTGATTCGTCAGTACCGCACTCAGATGAAGAGGAGAGCCCAACAAATCCAAGAGGAACTGGTGAATGTGCTTAACCTGCAGCTTGCGGATTCAAATATGTTCCACTTCGCATTGTTTCAACTTGAAAATCTTTGTGAACCCCAGGAGGTCGACCGTAAGATTCTGGCAGCCTTGCTGGAAGAAGAGAAGGAGGAACAAAGGCTGCAGACGGTGAGAAGGGAAATAGCGGTTGCCGACGCTGCCTGGATGAAGCTTGTAATAGAAGAGCAGCTTGAGCTGGAGCGCCAGAGGGAGGCCGAGTTTGACGTCCTGCACAGGTCAGTGCCCAGATTCTGTAAACACTAATGGGGAGGATTTATAAACACCGCCAACTGCTGCTTGTTGCAACTGTTTTATATTGATATTTGCTGTGTTTCTGCATTTGGTTCACAAAATTAATGAAAAACGTGAATGCACATGCACACATCCAGTAGGTTTATTTTCCTCTCCTTAGTCACAAACACCTTAAACGCAGAACTTATAAAAAAGCTAAAATGATTTATTTTTTTTTCTGTTTGCTGAAGCCAGCAGTCCAACAGGCTGCTTAAAACCAACAGTGTTAAACAGACAGCATTTTTTTCTTGCAATCTGTGTGACACAAACGGCTCTAGTCCTTTAGAATGTGAATCTGCACAAATGTCCCTGCGCTTCACATGTATACTAATGTTTCACATGCATATTCAGAGAACAAGCTCAGCGTGTTTGGGAGAAACGCGAGGTCCAATGGGAGAAGGAGAAGAAGGCCAGAGAACGACTGATGCGTGAGGTAAAATTGTTTTGAATGACTAAAACTTTAAATAATAAAGAATAATAAGTTACTACCATGTTTTTTTTACTCTGTAAGGTGCTTGTGGGGAGGCAGCAGCAACTGGAGTTCAAAATGCTGAAGAACCGCGAAGCTCAAGAGGAATCTCTGAAGAAACGGGAGGAGCTGATCCAGGTGCTGGAGCAGGAGGAGAAGCTCAGACGTCTGGAAAAAGAGGCTGAAGATGAGCGGAGGACAGCCAGGATGCAGGAGCTGAACGCTCAGGTTGGAGCGTAGGGCACAATATTTTTTTTGGCTTGTACAGAAATGCGGTAAAGCTGTTTGTTGAGTTGGGTTTATGTGTTCGATGTAGGTGGAGCAGAAAGAACAAGAGCAGTGGGAGGAGCAGTGGAGGAAACTGCAGGAGGAGGAGGAGGAAAAGAAGGCTGTTGAAATTAAAGAGGAAGACCTTAAGGCTGAGATGCAGAGGATGGCTGAGGAAGGTTACCAAGAAAAGGTAAGAAAGAAATAGTAGACTGATTTCTAAGTGTTAAATTTAGAAAGATCCAATTTGATACTAGAAGTTAAATTTCGTCTTCTTCATTTCAGATTTACAGCAAACCTCGATCAGCCTGGACGTAGCCAGCATAGATAGCCAAACTCCTGCACAGATAGACTCATACTAATGAAGTATGAATCTATGGGGAGTTAGTTTTAAATGTTTTATAGAACCTTATGTCCATGATCAACTGGGTGATCAATGAAGGTGTCCTCTCTCTTTCCTCATTGATGTTTAATAGACAGGGGAAAAATTAAAAGTAAATCAAAAGCTTTGTAGATGAAGCTACGTTTCTTTATAGTGCAACTCCTTTTCTAATGGCCCTCATTTGTGATTCTTCATTTCAGCACAAAGCAGTAAAACAAAGAATTCACAGCTAATCAGACAATCTCCTGCTAAACCAATGTTTGGTCAGCACTTTTTGGACTTTTAGTTTCTTACTCAAGTTAAGGACCATCCAAATGGTCACCAAGAAGATGATGGACGAGTCCAGATTCAACTCTAAATCTGTTTAAAGATGCGTGTAGGTATTTGAAAAAAATGGAAATCTCTCTCTTAGTGCCTTTTGATGGAGAACATATTGAGTGGCTCATGTATTGTGCCATCATAATGTTGATGTTTTGTTGTTTTTGAAGAATTGATTGTTGTTTTGCACTTTTAGAGTTGTTCTACTAGAGTGGTGGATTTTCTATTCTGTTTTATAGACTTTTTTTAAATAAAAGAAATCTAGTCAAAAAAGTGGTACATTTGTCTATTGAAGTAGTAAAACATAAAGCCAAAAATACCAAAAGACTAATAGGTTTACAAATAAATAAAGTTTATTAAAAAAAAAAATTTTTTTTTTTTACTTCGATTCCAGCTGAGTTGCTGCATTTCATACATCCCTGCACTTCAGTCAAGCACAGGAAGGGACTTAACTTGGAAGAGATTTCAATATGAAAATGAACTCAGAAACACTTTGGGAAGATAAACACTGGGTTGCTCAGCAATACAGAACGCATCTACAGTTTTAGCCCATATATTGTACATTGAAAATAAAACCAGCAGAAATAGAACAGAGCAAAACACACATGTATGCGATCGAAAGCTGAATGAAACACCTGCAAGGCATCATGGAGCGCATGGAAAGAAACCAAATTGTTGGAACATTAAATACTAAAAGACCTTCTTTGTGCTGGTGGCAGACAACAGATCGGCCCCTGAACAGGTCTGACTCACTTTCACCGACTAAATGGTCACAGATAGGCAGTTCACTGCAGACAGGGTTACATTTAGCTGACAAAATATGTAAATGACCTTTTATTGAAGCAAATATTTATATCGCAGCGCCAAGAAGCCTCTAAACATTCATTCTGAACAATGGATGAAAGTTAATTGAATGCTCAATTATTTATATTGAAAGTGACGATGAGATGATCTGCATTATATACAGGGTTCCGACACTATCTTTAAAAATCTGTATTTGATTTTAGTATTTTCCAGATAAGTATGAAAAACATAAGAATGTAAGAAATATATCTATTTCCAGACTTTGTTGGTTTAAATATACTTCACGTTGTTTTTTATTCATTAATGCATCTGGAAAACAATGCAGAAGTGTTGTTTCTCACCTAATTTCCTTAATATTTTACAACCAGAAAAACAAAAACATGACTAAATCTGATTATTTCCAGATTTGCAGCCAGCAAAAACCGAATCCACAATTATGAGACAATATGAATTTTAGATTCTAAAAGGCAAAAAACCAAAAGCTCAGGAAATGGCAAACATAGAAATGACTAACACATTCAATAGGCAAACCACCAGAGCAACACTGGGTGTTGTTTGTGAGCATAAAGTTTTTCAAGTAAGAAAATGCTTTCTATCCATAATTAGCTGTAGCGGCAAAGAGTTTTACTGCGTCTGAGACAAATAAAGACAAAGATTTGACTGTAGACCTTTCCCTGTTGTAAATTTATGTTGGACTTTTAAATGTATACAGTCAGAAAAGACAAAGAAATAAGGTAATTTTTAGTTGGTTTAGAGTTTCTCAATGTGTAGGAACCCTGAATATAGCAAACAATCATGGTTTGGACAGCTATCGTTGACCTATTTCAGCATGCAGTCTAATGTGCTTCATTGTTTTTCCTTTAGCTACTTTAAGCTGAGTAAAGACGTTTCACAATCACTCTATAATAGAGCAATACAGATGTGCTTTTTGGAAAATGTTACCTTAAGAGGAATTGTGCTACAACAACAGCTAAATACATTGTATAACATAGCATTGTTTCCTTTCCCTTTGACAATCTTGCTTTTAGATATAGTCAGTATTGTTTATAAATAATAAAAAAAGCACATGCATACACCACAATACATTAAAAATATATATATATATTTTTAATCACTGAAAATATAGGAACAATACTGAGATGGTGGCTTTGGAGTATGCCAAGTGCTGTTTAGTTGGTGTTCTCCTTTGTTGTGATGGTAACGAGTTGCTTGGCGGCTTTGGCGATGTCATAAGCACACTGGATGACCTGCTGGGTGACAAGCTGCATGTCCGGCCCTGAGCTGCCGTCCAAAGGCACGGCTTTCCGGCACTCGCTCTGTAGGCGGCAGGCGCTGGTGGTCAGCAGCCGCAGAGATCCTCTCACCGTCTCTGAGCGTGGCTTCTGCTCAGAGACACACAAAGAACCACTGTGAGGTTTCTGGGTTACAAAAGGATGAAGCTGACATGGACGGTGGACAATTCTCTGCATGTTAGATACAGTTCAGAAGCTTGCACTCATCATTGGCACGAGTCTCATTTTGAAGCTTTAATCATTGTGCAGTGAATGCAGCACCATCACTGGCAGGTGAACAGACCCTGTGTTTAAGTTTCAAACGTTAACCCAAATTGCTCAGTTAAGATGAGATGGTCAGGATGTTCAGACACAACCCAGGAAACACCAAGACTTGAGCCCATTATGAACTGGGAGGTTCTGGAGGACTGGTGTCATTGTCTCAATTCAACATAGTGACCAAGAAAGAATCCTCTTCTCCAAAATCAGCACCTTCAAAAGTGACTGAAATATGTAGCGGCCCACACAGACTGAATACCTTTTGAAGAAAAGCTTCATGGTCTGACGAGATGAAGCCTAGCTAGGGCTGAACTTGCAATATTACACCCCTTATCCACCTCTGGAGTTCATCACACATCCAGAACTGCTATGAACTGGAAGGAATAATTCAGAATTAAAGGACTGTATGTATAATTGTGACCCAGAGTGATTTAGAAAGAAATACACAATAAATCCAAACCCAGGCACCCAGTTATTGTGTTGTATTATTCCAACCACAAGACAAGGAGCCTGATGCATCATTAAAATCCCAGAACTATGATGAAGTTCATGCAGATGATGAATGGATACAATAATGTTTGACTGTAAATGCAAAAAGTGTTATCAAACCTTGGGGAAGAGGGCAGCCATTTCTGTTACAGCCACATGGATTCTTTCTGAGCAGGGGACAAAGCTGTGAGAAAAAAGGCTTTTTATGAGTTTAACATGGTCACATTCATGTTAAACTTAAATTAACAATTACACAAACTTATAATATTACTGATACTAAACAAAAAATAAGCTGCAATGATATTTAGCCATTAGAAGCTCTCAAGATACAGAAGTAATTGTTTCAAAGTAGCATGCCATATTAGAAGCAATCAACCACATAGCTATTTTTTTTTTTTTTTTTTTTACAGAAGACAATTTAACAATGTAGAGGCACATCAAAAAAAAAGAAAAGAAAAAGCAGAGCTTATTAGCAGGTGAGACTCAGCAGAGGAAATAGAGGAAAGAGGAAAATAAAATTGTGCCTGGGAGGCAGGGACAGAGGCCAGAGTACCAGGAGGTGGGGTCAGGGGACCGCAGGCTGAGAGGCTGGAGTGGGGAGGAGGCCTTCTCAGCCCATGGCACCAGAGTGCTGAAACATCCCAGGCTGTGACGGAGTCGTCGGACTCCCTCACGCTCACAGGGTCTACACACGGCGAAGGATGGGGGAGCCAAAGAGTATCGCAACAGGACAGCGTGGGTGGAGGCAGAATGAGAAGGGGAAACATTGGCAGGGAAAAGTGGACAAAAGGCATCAAAATAACAAACTAACTGAAAAATGATCAATGGAGGAGGGTTTGAAATGGAGGAAAGGACAAGAAGGCTGAAAATAACATGTGCTCTCCATTAGCCTGACCTGTCATGTTTATTATCCTGAGCGGCTCGCAGGAGCTCCTGAATGTTCTTGGTGATCTGCTCCGTTTTGCGGATGACGTCCTCTGTGCTTGGCAGTGTGGGGTCTGATTCCGTCAGCAAATCCTCCATCTCAGGGATGGAGTTGCCCTCTCCAAGCCACCCACTGCTCCTCAGCCTCCCCCTCCTGCCAAAGCTGCAGAGGGAGAAGTCAAAGAGAGTAAAAACATGAGCGACACCTAAAGTTTTCAAGTCATTCGAGTGTACAAAGCATAAAAGGTGCACAACTTCTGATTTGTTGGCATACATATCATCTTACCCAGAATCATCCATCTCTGAGTCATTGAATGTGTTGTCATAGTCGCTTTCTGGCATGCTGCTTTGCTTTTCCAGCTTTGACGTCTGGAGAGAAAGTTTGCAATAGAATAAACAGCATGCTACAGACTATACTATTCAATAATAAATGAAATATTCTTAATGTAAAACCTCTGCTTGCTGAATGTGTTCAATGAAAAGCTGAGGTGAATAAAACAGGCCAGCAAAGCTTTGAAGCCAGAGCATCAAACTTCAGCAATACAGGCAAGGAAAAAAAGATATTAGGAAAAAGAATATTTACAAAGTTCAAAAGGTTTGTTCAAATCAGTGAGAAGCCATATCTGTGCTTTAGCAACATCATGACCCAGTTTAAAAAGATCATAAGTGTATGGGAGCATGTGGATTCCTGAGTTGAAGGTTAAACTATTCAACAAAAAAGCTCCTGGTAGTTATTCACGTGTAGTAAAAAACAAAAGCCTCATATTGAAAATAAAATTGATGGCAGAGAAAAATACTACTAAATGTTTGTCTAACAAAACTTATTACTGCAGGAAAGCTTGTCCTAGCAGCATATTTTAAAGGATTTTTTAAACTTTAGACTCCAGAAGTGCCCAGACTTACAAGTACAGTCATGTCTTGCAAGCCTGTTTAGCATTTTCACAAACCGCAGGTCTCCACATTCTCAACGAATCCAGATCTGAATCTGAATCAGAATGCAGACCAAATAACTCACCTCAGGACATTTTCTTGCATTCAGTCATGACACAAATGTCACTGTTGGTCACTGTCTCATCTTTTCAAATAAACCTGTCTGGATCACAACATTTGGCAGCTACAGATGTGAGATTTTTCTCTCTTTTCTTGCAAAACCTGTCACCCACAGGACAAAATTAAAGTTGCAATGTTTTTGAAGATAAACAGGAAGCTGAAATGTAAATAAAAATAAATAATAATAATCTAATTAAGATTTCACAACCGTGCAATTTTCTTCCATTTTACCTTAGTGTTTAAAGTGTAGAGATATGATGTTCAAAAAAGCAACCTGCTTTCAATTCAAGGTTCAGCAGACACAATCAGGTATCAGGTTTTGACTTGATGACAAAAGAATTCACACACCTTGGACTTTTTTTTTCTTCGCCAAATTAGTCAAACGATACTGTACCCTATATTATATAGTATATATATATATATATATATAAACAAGAAACAAGATATATATACTCTAAACTTGATATCTAGCATTAAAACAAAATTCCTAAGTAATTCAGTTTAAGTGTCAAGAGGGAAAACATTGTTAAATGAAAACAACTTAAATTCTGTTAAAAGCCGTGAAAGAGACACGGCAAACAGGTGGAAGGAGGTGGTCTTGTCATAAGAGACTTCTTTTGGCCAACATGCTAAACACTCTGTGTTTTGAAACACTAATCTCACAGGTGAAACATAGTGACGGCCAAATCATGCTGTGCAGATACTTCAGCAGTGCCAGGTAAGCTGGTCAGAGTTGACTTATGTCTGGAGCAGAGATTCACCTTCCAGAAGGAAAACATCAAGACAGAGCTTTGATAAAATGGTTCAGTCAAAGCCCAGTCTTGAAACTGTGAGGATCTGTTTTTTTTTTTTTAAATAAATGCATGTTTACTGATGCCCTCCGTCCAGCCTGAGAAGAGCAAAACAGATACAGCTTCACCCAAAAATACTATTTTATAAACGACACCAACACAAGACGAGCTGAATACGGATGCATTGCACACTTTTCCAATTTTATTTGCTAATTATTTCTTTACTAATTTGTGTTAGTCTTTCCCATGGAGTTCGTCAACGTCTGTAAACGGTGACCAAACAGAAGCGAGTTCAAGGGGAATGAATGCTTTTGCAAGGCACAGCAAAACACTCTGCCTTCCCACTGGTTAACGGTGCGCTGAGGATGACGCTGGTGACGGCAGCCAGTGGGAGGTCGGCTCATGCAGCAGGGCAGATAAATGGCAGGAGAGCACAGGAAGCTTATGAAGGAGGGACAGGGAGAGTAGACTCCAAGTGGATTTGCCGTGTCCCACAAGGATGCAGGCCGAGCGCAAATGTACTTAACCGTTTGAGAAGCGTCGTCCTTGGACCAAGACAGGGTGGATGGAAATGAGGGAAGGGATGAAGAGGTCACAAATGCACCCCTTTCTGTCTAAAGACAGAGGTTAAATCATATTTCAATGAAAAAGTGTGAGGTAAAAAAAAAATATATATGAATGGCGATACACATCTCCCCTGGCAGAATAAATCTACTGGTAGTTATGACAAAATGGCTGAGTTAAAGGTGAAGAACCTATGAACATGAAATATATTGGTTTAAATCAGGAATTGGTTGTAATTGTGAAGTTATTTCCAAATGTCTTGTATTAACTGCATGGTCTCAAGTTTAACCATGACTTGTTGAAATTGAAAATCAAAACAAATGAGGTGTGTGTGTGTGTGTGTGTGTGGGTGTGTGTGTGCAGGAGTGTCATGCATTACAAAACACAGTGTTTATACGGTAGCTTTAATGCACATCAACATAAAACAGTACAAAATTCCAAAGCTAATCAACTTGCTTCCACAAATACAGTTTGTCCAAAGAAAGCAGCATTCCAGTAAACCGAGACAACGTAGATATGATTCTGAACTGGACACGGTGAAACGAGACAAATGTGTGGCATTGACATTTTCAATGAATCTCACGTCTTTGACACAGCTAAATACCCTGTGGCAAGTCAAATCAAATAAAAACACAAGGGCAGAGCGACATGACTGCAGACAAGGTGAAGAAATGAGGGGGGAAAGACAACGGAAGTGAGCAGTGGAGAGGAAGCTGCAGGGAGCGGGTCTTACTTACATGAGGCGGAAAGGGTTGCAGGCTGGGGAGACCCTCCTCTGGGTAAGGAGTTTCCCCTTTGGAAAGATAGGGCTTCAGGCCTGAGCCGGTCTCATACATTGACATGGGCCGACTGGCCCGCGCAGACTGCCGGCGTTTCAGGGCTGAGGGGCTGGACGGGTCAGGGTAGTTTGTACCGCTGGGGCTCTGATAGACATTTGTTGTGACCTGCCGCCTGAGAGAGGTGTTCTCGCTTTGCAGAGATTGCAGCTGGAAGAGACGGTCAGCAGTACACTAAGAGGCACTCTCAGCAAGGCAAGCTTTGGTCCCTGTTGCTAGTTCTGTGACGCTTACCCTTTCTGATTTTATCCTACAATTTCTACACATTTTAACTCAAATTTGATCTTGGCGACACTTTAATGTGGCGTTAATTTAGCAGCTCTTTGTCGATATTAAGAATTTCAAACACACAAACAAATCTGAAGTTGCTTTCATGACAAAACGTTTTAAAAATCTAGATTTCCATAAGACTAATCAACTCTATTGCATAAAACAAAATTTAGAAATATTGTCGGAGCTTCAGATTTAGTTTAAATAATGCCAGCATTCAGTAGCTACTAACTACTGTAAAACCAAATTCATGCAGACATGTCTGCCATATTCCCTGGACGACGTTTTTAAAAAGGACTTAATCTTGGTCTCAAAAATGCAAAGCAAGTTATAAGCAAGCGAGAGACTGTTGCACAAAGATGCAGCTACAGAACCATAAAAAAAGAGGCTCAGAAGAAAAGCAAAACCTGGCCCCAAAATGAATGCAGCAATTTGCGTTCGACAAAAAGAGGGAAGGAAGGATTTGGTAGGAGAAAGGAGGATAAAGTCTCCGATTTACGTTCAGAGAGCTGATATGTTTATGATGCGAAAAAAAGAAAAGGTCCAGGCCACATTACATGTCAAAATAAATCTAGTAGCAAGTATTGACTGGTTTGCATTAACAGTACTTTATCTAAATGTGGACACTGACTGCTACCATCCACAAAAATGAAGCCCAAGTACAGGTACATGTCATTTCAAAGTTTGAAATATGTCTGTGTGCAATTCATCTTTAAGATATGCGATTCTCTTTTTTGAACTAATTAACTAAAATAAATTAACATTTAATTTACTGAGAGGCATCATGTTTATCCTAAAGGGTCTATTAACAAGTCTTAGAAAAACAGGTTCTAGAAAATACAAATGTCGAAGGTCTAAAATGCACAAAACGTGTGCAACATGAGAGCAAGTAGGATCTATTTTCTGTCTGTACATATGAAGACAGGTGCAGCTCAACATGCCAGTAGATCATTCACTGTGTGATTTAATCACAGATTAAAGACCAGAGCAACAGGGTTCCAGGTTTGTTTGACCAGTATCTTTCAGTTCAATGCATCTAGTTAGAAAACACAACAAAAACATTTCCAACATTTGAAATATAAAGACAGCATATGTGGTAAAGCAACATACACACACAAACATACATGGTTCGTTAGTCACCATTGTGTCATTAAACGTTAAAATCCAGGGTAAATTATGTCATGCTTTATTACAACATGCTTGTTAGTAACATTAGATGCCATAGCATTCACTCCAACTGATAACACAATAAAAATATAATCCGTTATTAAATGGAAAGAAATAAAATAAATGACGCCTTGCTTTTTCTGAAAGTCAACCGAACAAAAACAAATAAAAAATAAAAAAAAACAAGGGGAAAAAAAATATGAGTTTTTTTTTATTAAGATTCTGAAACATGCTGGTCAAAAAGAAGCCTGATCGATTCAATCTCACTGACTGATCAGTTCACAACCTCCAACACCAGGGAGCGCTCACACTGCGCTGCGGAAGCTGCTTTGTGTCTCCACAAACTCCCTCACCCTCCCAGTCAGCGACCCCCCCCGGGGTTAGTGATCTCATTGGTGCAGCGCGGGGGATACCTTTTTCTGCATCAGCCTCAGCTCGTCGTTCAGATCGTCGTTGGCTTTCAAGAGCTGCTGGATCTTAGCTTCGGAGGCGCTGAGCGCATTTTTCACCTCCATGTATTCGTGCATAGTTACAGGGCCGTCAGAAATGTCAGAGTCCAGGCTCTGTTGAGGAAACTGGTTAAAGACAACTCCACCAGCAGGGAGCATGTATCCTCAGTCAGTGGTCAAATACCTTGGTTCTGTCTCCTTTGCTTGAAGGGAGCTCTTGATCTGTATCTTCATCTGAAGCCACGCTGTCATAATCACTGCTGTGTCTGACGGCCACACCCTTCAATATGAGTTCAACATTGTCTGGAATAAACGGGACCAAAATCGCGTGTTTACTGTCGGTCCGTTTGAAACAGCAGCTTACAAAAGTATTCAGTGTTCCCTTGAACTTCCCCACATTTTGTAATTCTACAACCACAACCTTCAATATTTGCTTCTGGAGTTTTACCAGAACACGGCAACTGATAGTTGTAGATATTTGATGGTAATCGCACCCCTCACGCTATACTTGAACACTACAGGTTTGTTTCTTCCAGGTTTGCACATCATGAGGCTAAACATTTAGCCCGCGTTTCTGCACAGAATAGTTCGAGTTCAGTCGGATTGGAGGGAGAGGCATCTTTAAATCTGGCAATAGATGGGCAACTCATTTCATTTTTTATTTTAACTCAATAATAAATACGAATAGTCAGTATAACAGCTGAAAGAAATCATGAATGAAGGAGCGCAGCATAATACTGCTACCACTATGTTTCATGGTGGAGAATGTGTTCAGAGGGATGTGAAGGGCAAATTTTTCACCAAGCATAACATTTTGCATGTAGGCAAAAAAAGAAAAAGGTTTAATCTCCCACCCACCCAGATCACCATGTGTTCTGTGATCACTTATCCACACTGACCAGGTTTAAGAAGTGTACAACTAATATCGCAGATACGCTGGGCATCTCTCCGCCTCAGAGTCACCACAGGCCCTCTACTGCTTCTCCGATGGCTCTCCTTGTTTTGGTAGATTACCAAAGATTGGGATTTTGTTTTACAGCCTACTTCTCTATCAAACTTGCTCATAACTCTATCCCTCGCCTGTCCGCTATGTTTTTCCACAATGCTGTCTCTTCAGTACAATATTCTTAACGGGGAATTGCTGTAAATGTGGGCTCTAGTTCCACTTCAGTCAAACAAATGCTCTGCAGAACAATGTGCTTTTTAAGTTAAACCTAAAAGGCATATTTAAAAAGCATTTACAGTGAAATTAAATTACAAATAGCCTTAGTCATAATTGTAATGTCACAAAATGTTATGATGTTCAGGCCAATGTGAGTACTATTGTAGTTTTCTGTACATTAATGTCAGCAGCATTCTGGATAAAGTAAGAGGAGCTACAGACCTTTGGGACTGCTGACAGAATTCCCTTGTTGTCTGCGTTTGGCGTCACTTAAAATATCAATGACTAGAGTTGCAAATTCATGTGCATTGAATCTTGCAAGCTTCTGTCGTCCCTAAAGACAAATAACCAGTCAAACAACTGTACCAAGATTAAATTTGCAGTAAAAAGCAGAACCTCTGCAGCAGAACCTCTGTGAAGCTGACTCACCTGGTTTCTTGTTGATGAATACTCTGGATTTACAGGAAGGAAAGGAACCAGAGTTGTCTCCGACACCAAGGTGCTGTGATTCTGTGTTGCCAACCACACTGCAAACAATCACATACAGATAACAGAGGTGTGCAAAGCTGCACCTTACTGCAAGCCGGTCAAAAAATAAAAAAATGGCACTTTGATGACATACAACCACAGACAGCTTTTCTAATTAAAAGCTTATTTCTCCTTTACCTGCATCTGTCTCTCGTCTGTCCACTTCATCATACACGTCCATGGCCAACTCCTCAAATAAATGATTACTGAGCTGGATAAAAGTAAGAAAAGCACATTTAGCTTGATGGAAACTGAATGAATAAAACTGCTAAGGGCAAGACAAGTACTCACTGACTGCAGTTTTCTCTTTGCGGCTTTTGCAAGTTCTGTTAAATCTGGACTTCTACAAAGAGAAAAGGTCATTTTTACAATTATATGCAGACGAATTTAACCCATCTTTACTCTTTAACTAAGTTATACTTACACATTTCTGCTCCATCAAAAGAGAGCAAGTGAAAAAGTTCAAATATATCATTTAAATGTAATTTAAAAAGCACACTGTTCTGCAGAGCAATTTTCAGACTGAAGTGAAATGAGAGCATACATTTTTGCATTATTTGCTAAAACTGTAACTTGAGTGGGTCTGTCTCCTCTAAACTAGATTAAACAAAACAGTTAGTGGAAGGTGGGGAGAGAGAGAGAGAGCGACACAGGCATGAAAACGTGGCCGAAAGCATCAGTGTAAACAAATTCAAGACCCTGAAGATGAATGGAACGTACCTGTCAGCCATCTGGGGAACGATGAAGTGCTCGCCATTTTTATGATCTAAATGAGTCAAGAGGAGAGTTGTGGATTTATTTAGCATAACCATTACTAACAATAATTTCACATGGAGTCTGCCCTTGCATGTTTTATCTGTTGAATTTTCTGATCAGATGAGTAATTAAAGAAAAAAAATGAATGGTCGTTTGTTTCCTGTTGTCACCATATTAACTGACATAATGCTGTTTATCTCTCTTTCTTAATTGTGATGGCTAAATTGATAAATGATTTCTCCAAACAATCCTGCTGCATAATTTGCTACAATATATATCTGCTACTCTTTCTCTCCATGTCTGAGCCAAATAAGTATTTTGACTCTCCTTCTATCTAACCTGTTAGTGTAGTGCAGTTAAACCTTCAAAAATAAAACAAACCAGCTACATATGATAAAAGTGATGTGTACAATTACTGCACGGCTCACTAATATAAAGCATGTAGTTGAGACATCTTTCAGTATTTATTCTCCATTATTCTGGAATAAACCTACAGAAAAAAGCAAAAATGCCGAAACACCGAGTTCTTTTAAATGAAGGCTAAAAAGCCATTTGTCTAGCGTTGCCTTTGATTAATAACTGGAGTTTGTTATCACTACTGTCTAGCATGGACATTGTGTTATGCAATGACGCCTTAGTTCAGCGTTCCAACCGTAAAATTATCACTCTTTAGCATCTTTTGGCTGCATGCTCAGCTGCCTTGTGCTTGCTTTTTTCCCCTTTCCCGCTTCATTTCTTAAATATTTGTCGAAATCAGACAAGAAATCAAATACAGCAAGTCTGAACAGAGCCTGAAAGGAAAGAAAATCACAACCTGTGCTGTATAATCTCTCACTACTTTCATTACTGGTTTCAGATAATGAAATACAATTACCAAAGCATGCACAGACCAATTAAGCAGAACTCTCAAAGAACTCTGTGTTACACATCTGTCGCTGCTTACCTGGTTTTCTGCCACATAAATAAAACGCCAGTCGATCAGTGAGCTCATACTGAATCTCCACCAGCCTGTCTGCCAGGTCGTAGTGACCAACCTCTCTGAAAAAAAAAAACAACACAGCAGTAATACAAATAGTTAAAGATGTGTAGATCCAGAAATGTCATGAAAGACTAAAAACACACTGTTAATAACGAGAGGCTATACTTTGCATGGTCAATGGGCGTTTTGCCGTTGCTGTCTAGAGCTCCAGGATCAGCCCCATACACAGCCAGCAGTTCAGCCTGAGACACTTGGCCTGCCTTTGCAGCTACATGCAAAGGAGTGTTTCCTTTGTCCTGGAAGAGACACATCAGTTATCGGCAACGCCGTGAGAAGAATCAGCACAACAAAAGAAAAGAGCATTAAAATGAAAAACCAAGTCTTACTGGATGGAAAAAATTAGCTTGTGCTCCCAGAGACAGCAGCCTCAAACAAGTCTCGAGATTTCCTGTGCGCACACTCGAATGAAGTTGCTGAAAAGTAATTTAGTTAAAAAAACATATATTACAGAAACACGACAAGCTAAAGAATCAATGGATGTTATGACAAAACATCTAAGTACTACATTATTCTTGCATCCTGTAATAAATATATGCACAAAAGCCTTAAAATGAAACTGTTGCTTCAGCAACCTGCGGACCCAAAGATCCCAGGATTTGCTGCAGTTCCTCACTTACCATCATCCCCACTGAAGGTGGAGGCAAGATATGGTTCAGACTTCTTTGTCAAAGTTTCTGTCAAAATTTTAGTTCTAACCAAAAACAGAGTTATCCTTATGAAGACCAACAGACAACTGCCTTTCTTTAATACCATGTTCCTTTGTCTTTGTGGTTATGAAACCTAATCCTGCGCCAGGTTGTATTTATACGCCAACGAAACAAAAAGTCATGGTTTACTAAAGAGAAGCTCATTAACTTTAAAAAGCAAAGTATAAACTAAAAATATCTTTGTTTTGTATGAATTGAACCCGTTATTTCTGCTAAAAATATATATATTTTAAATGCAACGCAGCTACTTCTTCTTACCTTGCTTAAATCCTTTGCTGTAGAGCTGTCGTCGTCACGGCACGGCATGCGATGGACAAACGCCAGCATTTGATATTTGGCTCTAATAAACTCAGATTTGTTTGGGCTTTTGAAACAGAAACATGAAATGAATGAGTAAACAGCAATCTTTTTTTTCTCATTGATATTTTTATGATTAACATTATGAATTCCATCCATAGAGATAAAAAAAAAAAACAACAACAACAACCACATCTTCAATTCAGGGATGTTTGCTATTCATTTCAATATTGATCTTTTCAGTTTTGCCAAGCATACTGAATTTTGTTATCTCCTGTGTTTGTGCAAGTCATTTCACCTCGTTGAAATTTACTACCTTTAAAAGTTCTGATTATTTTGTACCTGCCTTATAAGACAGTCGGAATATTCTTAACATCAACTATCATGACACTGAATTGGAAAAGGTTATGTATAACAGAATATTTCATATTTTGGTAGCATTTTTCTTTCTCTATCATGTAAGGCTGGACGGATGAAACATCCTTTAATAAATCTGGGAATAAAAAGTTCAAAATTGTATCTCTGCTATCAAATTACTAAAGTGTCCAATCGGGGTGGGACAGAAAGCATCTCAGAACCAGGGTGAACTATGGGGCTGTGGGGATACAATAACAAGGAATTCAGACCAAAGCGTCGCAGCTCCACTTTAAAAAGGCCACAACTGGATGATTTAAATGTGAAAATGAAGGATTTGAAACGATTATATGTCCACTTTAAATTTGATTTGCTCAGTTCTCCATATCATCTCCACAATTAAGTGTGAGCAAAGAGCATTTGGTTGGCTGCACAGATATGCACAATCGTTACTCGTACTCCTAGAGATTAAATAAGTCGTGCATGACATCAGATGAACATACGGACACAATATCATAGCTGAATATTGTAACGTCTACATCAATTCTGATCAATAATCCGTTTCCTGAAACTTGTTCTTTCCGCCATCATTACAGTTTTCTCACCGTGTCCTGCAAGCTTTAGCATCGCATATGGTGAGCATCATGGGGCCGCTGCAGACCAACCAACCGGCCAAAAATATTATTGGCATGCAGAATTTGAATACATGGCTCTCGAAATATGATATCTAACTAAATATTACATCAGGTAAGTGCAGGGCTATGAAACGGATGACGGGAGTTTAACACAAGGGTACAAAATAGGGGTACTAATTGGCCAAGTGGTAAACTGAGCCCCCACCGCATAGATGCTCCACAAATAAAGACTGAAAAACACAACAAAAGCTCTTACTGAAGTTTGTCCTGAGGACTGGCTTTACGTTTTCCACTCATCACAGATGCAGGGTCCAGAAGGGAGTGCTCCCATATTGAATTTGCACCATTGTTGTATAATGTCTGCACCATCTAGACAGAGTAAAACAGACGATTGTTTAAAATGCATCTCATTCAATGACAATAAACTGTAACTATAACTATAAAGATATGTGCTGTGTAACGTCAAGGCATTCCATGCCTACTTGGTCTGTAGAGAAGACACTTTCACGGCGTGCCGAACAGTACTGCAAGCAAAGCTCAACATAAATCAGGATTATCTCTCTGTGGAGGGTCATTAACCTGAAGCTGCGTTGGAGGCCATGTGGAATGCGTCAGGTGACGGACTTGGGAGCTGTGCCTGCCGAGACCTCGATGAACGCTGCAGCACTCGTCGCAAATCAGCACTCCCCTGTTCACGGAGGCCCAGCGAGGCTCTGGAAGACAGGAAGATAAAGTCAAAATCAGACCTAAACCATCACACTACCGCCACCATTTCTGGTCAGTACTGACATCATACTGACTGTCAGTATAGTGGTTAGATTCTAAAGTGCTGTGTTAGGTTTCAGTCAAATGTAACATCACACTCGCTATCAAGATCTTTTTGGGGGGAAGTTTATGCTGGGGATTATTTGTTCCTTTTGGTCATCAGTGGTTTTGTCACTATAACTCTCATATAGAGGCCATTTATGCCCGGTATCTCTCCTGTTTCTAAATCTTGAACTTTAAAAGATGCAAATGAGGCCTACATTACTTTAGATGTTGTCTGGGTTGCTGTGGGACCTCCTGGTTGAATCCTTGATGTGTACTTGGAGTAATTTTGACTGCCTGGCCTCTTCTGGGAAGATTCACCACTGCTGCATATTTTCTCCAGTTGTAGATCATGGACTTTGGTTTGCTGGCATCCCCAGCAACCCTTCACAGACTGATAAAAGCCAATTACTTTCTAACTGGCAGAGAGGACTGGGTACATCTTGCAAAGCCATTAAGGAAAATACACAGGCTTTAAACAATGTACTTTTTTCCCCCACCAAGATGCATAACACAAACCTCATATTTTGTGCTAAAGTTAAGAGTCACTACACAAAAAGCAATGTCTTACAGCTCACACAGAATTGTTATGTTTAAGAAGTGTAAACGCTTACATAATCATGGGAAGGTCTGCTGACCTGACAGTTGTCTAGCAGATAGTAATGCCCACCATAAAAGGTCACTGCTAAAGAAGTTGGATGCTCAGTGTGGTTTATACAAGTATGACAATGAAAGACAGAGTGAAAGGAAATGGGTGCATTGGTTGATTTAAGTCACTTCTTTACCAGACAGTTTTAAGGCTGCTATTAAGAAACCCAGGTTTACCTTCAACCTTTTACTTTTTGATAGTCTAATTTCTTAAGAGGTTAAAATCTCACATATTATTCATCAATCGACTATTAAAATTACATCTTAGAACATCTGCATGCGAATGCAACCAAAGAAACCAAACTACAGGTCAATTCCGTATTGTTGCAATAGTCCCTTGAAGCTGCTTTAACTGCATGTTAAAGTGAGGCTGTGCAGTGTGTTAAAAGTTTCTAAAAAGGAAGTGAGGAACAGCAGTTAGAGGTGGAAGCACCTTCTGACAGAGCAGCTTCCTCTTTCGCTGCTGTGTTCAGGCAGAAGAGAAATGAGAAATAGAAATGAGCCACATGTGAAAGTTATGCATGTTGCCACAAACCGAAACAGAGAGATGTAACACAGTTTGCTACACTACTGTCTTTATCCTGCAGAGGAACTTTCTGACACCAAACAGGAGTTCAAAACCAAATAAACTCATAAGATCCTTACAAGGTCTAAATTGTCAGACATACTGAGTGTCTGGCTTTGTGAAAGGGCAGACACTGAGGACTGTAAATGTCTAAGTAGCAGCTGAGGTTCAGGAGCAACAGCTGCTGGGGTTGGCGCTCAGATTCTGTCTCCTGGGTCTCTCTTTTTCTCCATTTAATAACCCTCTGCTGGGACTTGCTGACATGCCTCCTCCAAGAGCTGCTAAACTTAATGCCTCATCCTGAAACTCTAAAAATATTAACACTCAACAACCGGTGCCAGCCATATGCTGGGGCAGCTGCTGAGAAACGCCCAGGGTTAACTAATCCGAGTGACAAGATGACGGACGAGGTCCTGCATACTTCACAAACTTTCTCATTTACCAATAAAGAGGAAAAGACAGTTGCTTAATATTTTTGAAGAAAGGGAAGCTATGCGTTTGATTTTCTCCCAGTGAATCAAACACATTATAACAATAAAAGAATTGTTCGGTAAGAACAGCAGTCAATTCGCTTTGCATCCTGTTTTGCTTCCTGTGACTACTGAAAAACATCACGTCACTTCTTTTTCCTACGAATGGAAGCTTTGAAAAGTATCTGAGACACAATGCAGTCATTATTTGTTCCGCTTTCACAGGCCCATTAGAGTGTGAAAGCTCACTCCAAGTTTCTCCCAGGCCTATAATTTACTTCAACAAACAGATGCCATTCGTCTCATGTTGGACTGCATTTGGTCTGGGTTGGTTTGAAAGTCTCATTGACTGAAATCTTGATTAGAAATACTTAAGAAGATTTTTTTGATTGGATGGCATTTCTTCAGTTTAGTATACCATGGCTAAAATGTAGAGCTTTACTATTTTTTTTTAATTCCCAAAAGAGGAGAATTTACTGAATCAGCCAATTTGTCTGCAGATTGATGTCATCAAGTACCCCTAAACCATAAAGAAGATTTAAAGAAAGAGTTTAAATACCAATTCTACGAATTACCTTCAATATTTACCCATATTTGTTGTTTTTAATGGTAAAAATATCTTATTCTACAGTGTTCCACATGAGACTAAATGAAGGATAAATAAAGAGACTGTTAGTGTTACAGGTCAGCTAACTGATATTTTTTCCAACTTCAAAAGTAAACCAAGATACATTTTGTGATTTGAAAAGAATCAAGGGACAAAAAAGATATACAGAGGATTTTCAGCTTTTAAAATATTGCATCCGTCCTAATTTTTACCCTATGTCATATCTGAAAGTTCGCTCAACCATCCTTCAGATTAAATAGTTAGTTCTTATGTCATATTTGACATACATAATTTTACTAACATACTTACTTTTAGCAATTTTGAAGCAGTGTGTAAATGCCCGTTCCATGTTTATATATGCTGATTGTAAGTTGTCACCCATAGTGCTGCTACTTAGTACCCTGGTGGTAGTAACAACCTTTTCTTCCTCTTCTTCTTGTTTTTCTTTTTTATGGCAGTTGGGAAACAACTTCTAGGTGCATTACCGCCACCTTCCAGACTGGAGTATGGATCGGATGTCAATTCACTATAATCTTCCCATAGTAAACAACCTTTTCACCATGTTAGTGTTCTTCTTAGGCCTTCTAATGAGCCATCATTGGATCCAGGTGCTCTAAGCCAGGGAGAGAACTAAAAGATGCAGGATGCCGGCCCTCCAGTACGAACTTTGGGCACCCCGGGGCTAAAGGCAGCACAACACAGACTTTAACGTCATAAACTGTGCAGCCCTAGGACAGCGGAGCGAGGTACATGTTTAGAACTGCATTAGTTTGTGAAAATAGCGTTGCTATGCAATGTTTTGTAATGTTCATGTTTTGCGTCAAACAAAAGCACTTAAGCTAATGTATTTTATTTTCCTTTAGTTTTCACGGTGTATTTGAAGCATGGTGCATTTAGTGCACTTCAACAAACTTGGTTTCAAACGAAGTAAATATGAATCTATTGCACCCGACGAAGCTCTCCCCGTTTCCATGGGTCCGAGGAACTGCTATACAGTGACTTTCAAACCTTTGTGTATCTTCATCAGCCCATTACAATGCAATGAGATTTATTGCCAGAGAGAGAAATATGCTCTAATGACTAATTAGGTTCAAGCTAGGGATAAAATTATTACCACTTTTAATGAATACCATGACAAAAAAACATACCAAAAGGTAAGTCAAATGTTATCCATCAAATGCAGAATCTTAGCTGCTGAGTATAACTGTGATTTCGCATTTACCAAAATGCACCAAGTGTGAAAAATAGCCTTTATTTAGACTTTAATTTAGACAAGGAAGCTTTTGCTCCCAGCCTAGCACTGCCTGCCAGGCTGCCAGGTATGCAAAGTAACTGTTGCTGTCTTTTGTGATTTCTTGGACCAAAACCACTGCAGAACAAAGTTCTGGTTATATTCAATAAGCAGAACCAAGATGATATGAGGGTTTCTGCTTATAGCACAATAGAAGACCTTCCTGGAGATCTTCTGAATAAATAAACATAAATATACTGCAGTCAGTCTAAACTTTAAAAATCATATTTTGAAGCTAATCAAAAGAATTTGCAGTATCTTCTTTGCAGTCTGAATGCTGGATGCACTGTGTCTGAACTAAAGATTGCACTGTTTAACAAAGGGAAGTTATAATTTGTTCAAACATTATCACTTCTGCCACTGGTAATAATGGTGATAATATATGTTGCTGGCTTAGTGCTGCAACTTCAGCTTGGGATGACACATTTATTATATATTCAATGAATTTGAACAAAAATTCATAATATCATAAATGCTCCTGTACACTTTGAACACAATTATAAAAATGAAAAATACTTTCATCCCTTTTTAGGTTACTTTTGTTGCTTTGTTTGTTTTGGGGTTGGGAGAGTTCTTTAGTTCCCTTTTTATTTTCAGTAAATAATTTCATAAATCAGTTTTAAAGGGGCCTAATTAGAGATATTCAAAGATTCGGGAATTGTACAAAACCTTACATGGTGATTTATAAATTTGAAAGCAGGCGAGAACCTCACACTGGACTGAAAGAGCAAACATGGCACTGACTACCAAAACTTTACAACATATGCTAAAATTGAAAATTAGATCGGAAAATCTGGCATTGCCATTTGCTATGATACAATTACACACATCACTAGTCTGTGGAAAAAGCAGGCAGGAACTACTAAGCAGAAGAAAGCACAGCGGGGCGGTAGGTATAATCTGATCAAGGACTAGTAACCCAAAGTCAGCAGATTAGATTACTAATATTAAATGCAAGTAAACCCCTCAGTGTGAATTATCTTACCTGGAACACAGCAATCGGCGCACAGCTCAGTGTTTCGCAGGCGTTTAGACATCCTTAAATCTGCAGAAAATGCTTTCTAAAAGGTGCAGAGCATTAAACCCGTTATCATAACCATTGGTTACGCTGAAGGAAGACGCCTTCCGCGTTAGCTAGACTTAGCTAATAAATAAATAAAAACAAACAAGGACCTAAATACTTTCATTAGCCGCTGCTACCCTTAGAGTTTGTGCATGATAACATTAGCTCTCAACATTTAAAATAAGCTTCTCTCCTGCCATACAGCTGACTAGGCACCCACCTGCCTCAGTAACTAGCCTGCGCCCATTTGAGAGTTTACCCCTCAGTTTCTGCTAGACAGCAGAAGGAGCAGCTGCGACTGTGACCTACTAACATGAGTCGGTAAGCCCCGAGTCTGGACTGTCAGGAAGCAAAACTCAGGCAATTGAAACAGTGACGCCCCCTGGTAATAACTTGGTGTACACCGAATTAATTATTGTCTATTGCATTCTAGATCTATATCTAAGAACATGGGCTCAATACAACGCAACATATTTGGTGCCACACAGCCTGATAGGCAGTATTCAGGAAGAGTTAACATGATTTTACGTACCTCTGCACAGGAGGTGAGCATGATCCAGGCACCTTTTGAAAAGATCCAGCAGGGGTCACAATTGTCCCAATCCTGTGCAGTATGCTCTTTATTTACCTTGACAGTCATTGTTAAACTTGACACCACATATAACAAAAGAATAAGTTAATATAACGTGACATCTCTTTAGAAAGAAGTAAGTGATATTCATTTATAGCTCAGTCAAATGGTACTATGGGCCCATACTTACTTATAATCACAAAAAAGAAATGATCCATGAAGATGATCGCTGCATATAATTTGTGGTTGTTCTTGAAAGTCACTCTGGGTTTTCTACTTCTTCTGCTAACCCCATCCCCTTTGAAAAGAAAACAAAAACTTTTTATTGAGAAACCTGTAAACATTAAAGTGTCTGTACTTTTACTGCTCAATGTCACGTAGATTTGACTTTCATTCTTTTCTCTCCACAAATACAAATATCTCAAAAAGGCAAAAAAAAAAAACTTTTTCTTTTTTGTATATGTATTTAATTGTGTTTTTTACACAGAGGAAAACAAGGTTGAATGGGTGCTAACATGCATGGTACTAATCTCAGTATTCTGTTCAGTGTTTATCAGAGAGATAGTCTGGGGGAAGAAGCTGTCTTTGTGGCAGCAGATTCTTTATCTTTTTGTAAATAGTGGCCTGTAGCACCATCATGATAATACAAAACTAAACAGTTTGTGTCCAGGATGTGTGGGGTCTGCAGAGATGTTAGCTGTCCTTTGCTTGACCCCAGACTTGTACAATTTTTGGATGGAGAGAATATTCTCTCATATTCCCGCACTGACACGTATGTGTATATATATATATATATATATATATATATATATATATATATATATATATATATATATACTTCTTCCTCTTAGCTATCCCAGAGGCCTGGGAGCTTGAGGTTCTGGCCTGTCAAGGTATTTCTGTGCCTAGGACTGCACATTTCTGGACTGAGATGTCTGATGTTGTTCCTGGGATCTGTTGTAGCCACTGTTCCAGTTTGGGGTGACTGCCCCAGGGTCCCTGACCACAGGCACCACTGTGGTCTTCACCTTCCAGGCCCTCTCCAGTTCCTCCCTTAGGCCCTGGTATTTCTCTAGTTTCTCATGCTCCTTTTTCCTGATGTTGCAGTCGCTTGGTATTGCCCATCCACCAATATCTGTATATTTACCTGTTGTTTATCCACCACGACTATGTCTGGTTGGTTCGCCCTCACCATTTTGTCTGTCTGGATCTGGAAGTCCCACAGGATCTTAGCTCGGTCATTCTCCCACTTTGATCTTGGGGGTTCCAGTCCATATTCTGCACAGATATTTCTGTACACTATGCCTGCCACTTGGTTGTGTCGTTCCATGTATTCTTTCCCTGCCAGTACCTTGCACCCTGCTGTTATGTGTTGGACTGTCTCAGGGCCTCCTTGCACAACCTACACCTTGGGTCTTGTCTGGCCTCAATTGCTCTGGTGTTTAGGGCCTGTTCCTGGGCGGCCATGATGAGCGTTTAATTGTAAGATACGACAATGTGCAACAATTACCCAATATTTAAATGTGAATTAAAGGGAAATCAATTTATTTACGGATCAATTTCCGGAATACTTTATTTAGCTCCCCCCCGTACTGACACGTAATATGGTTTAGTCCAACCTGGAACTGTCTATTATTTTCGGTAAAGACGACGCTTGCGGCTGATAAATCCATTTCTGTCATATCAACGTCAGCAACAAATCTCCAGGAAAACATACGAGCTACCATTTTAAAGTCAGCTTCTACGGAATTTGCTTCGGACGATACAGTTCAGAACTGAGAGTGTTTTCCTGTCCAGGACACCCCTGTTGCTGTTGCTAGGTGCTCTTCCTGGCACTTCCTTGTTCAAAAGTTTTATTTAGAGGGAGGCTCGCGGGCAGAAGTTGGTCACTGGACTGGGTGTCATTCCTGCTGTCAGCGGCAAAAGCGATGGTGTTATGGCGCACATTTCGCTGTAATTAGCGTGTACCCGCCGCCGCTTCGGTCACAGATGAAATACTCTGAGACTGTCAGTAGTGAAAGGCTCCAGAAAGAGGAAGATGTCTACGGCTAGCATTAGCGAAGACATCCGAGGGAAGTTTCCCCTTCATTCCGCAGTTTGGGAGAACGATTACAGGAAATTGGAACAGCAAATACGATTACAACAGGTTTGTAGAAACACAAAGTTAGCTGATAAGACCACAAAATGAAAGCAGATGCTAGTTGCTCGCTGTGTTTGTAGCCTGTGAAAGTAGGCCAGATGCTGTGCTGTCACACAGGAAAGTTACCTGATGACTGATCAGCTCACTCACAACATTAACTTGCTTAGAAAAACAGGAAGGAACAACAGGTGCATCTTTGATTTGCAAGACGGATCGAAAAGTTAATACATTTCTGGAATTCAAAAGTGAAACTGGCATGGTATATTGATTAATTACACGCACAAGGGTGTATTGATGTTCATTTGGAAATGAAAAAGTTTGTGACTAACAATGTAACGGTTATTTTGAATATGCGAGTGCTACGTTATGACCAGCAAAACATGGGGAAAACCGGTGACTTTAGAGTCCAGCTGTCATTGCTAGGAATGCTAGGCTCAAATAGTGCTCTATCCAGGCATATTTTTGGAAAGTTGTATGTAAGGGAAAAACTAATTTGTTAAATCTATAAACTACTAATAACTGACGTCTTGAGAGAATCTTCACCATTCTTTTGGACTGACTCCATCAGTCAGTCCAACAGTCTCCAGTCGTGTAAATGGGACATGGACTACAGCTATTGCATTTCTTGTACTAAGCACTTCACACTATTAGAGACGTATGTGAAGATAAAAAACACTGGACTGTTCTGTACTCGGGGGTCCAAAGATTTCTTTTCAGATGAAAATAAATGTTGCATTTTATTTGTAAATCAAGATCCCATCATCTGGAGGAAGAGTGGAAAGCTACACAATCCAAGTTTCTTGGGGTCTATGTCATCTGATGATATTGGTTCAGTGTGTTTTATCAAGTTCAAATTCAGTTGCCTGCCATAAATATTTTAGCACTTTATATTTCCTTCTCGTGACAAGCTTTAAGGAAATTCAGATTAAAATTTTCCTTCCGAACTTTGCATCCACCTACACTGCACCGCTGGCTCCATTGACATGAAAATATCTGTTGCAGTCTGTAATTAATGATTAGAGAAAATAAGTTTCATCCAGAGGACATAGACATTTGTTACACTCAACATATCAAATTTATAATAAACATGTCAAGACATTAATTTGGATAAAGATAACAAAAGTACTTTTACAAGATATAAAAAGAAGAAATGATTACAAATAAAAATGTTTCTTCAGTTACTGTGCCTCTGAGTTGATTTAAGACAGACTTTTTACATAGGGACTTTGGCACCTCTAACCAATGACTGCATGTCAATTACAGTGTGACTCATGAAACCTGTTGCTTGTGTGGTGGTGCAGGTTTGCATAATTATCAACCGCTGCCAAATTAAGTATATACAACCGCACAGGGATGTCATTCAGGTAAATGTGGTCTGTTGTTGTGACCCTCTTCGAGTGTTTACCTGTACTGTATGACGTAAATGCTGTACTTGTAATGTTTATTGTACGTTTGTTTTTTTGTTGTTGTTTTTTTTTCTCAGAATGACATCGAGGCCGTTGATCCCCGGGGTCGAACACCTTTGCACCTGGCCGTGTCGCTCGGACACCTGGAGTTGGTCAGAGTTCTTCTGAGACACGGTGCTTCAGTGACTAAAGAAAATGCCAAGCATTGGACAGGTTAGCCTACTGCATATCAGCCAAGTAGTGCTATAAAACACCGTCCTTCATCTTCTCTTATGTGTGGTACATTCACATCAGTTTGATGGTTATTTTATCTCCTAAATCCCCTCCTTATCTGTTGCTAATGGACTTTCTTGTAGATGCTTAACATACTCCCTCAGTTACAGTAAAACCCTCACCACCAACATTACTGAGGTCTTCAAATGGATCATTGCAATACCAGTGGGGCCGACGATACTTTAACAGGCATTGTGGTTTCCATGCTCTTCTGTGTATTTGTGCAGTGCTGCAGGAAGCTGTCAGCACTGGAGACCCAGAGATGGTTCATTTAGTGCTTCAGCGTAGAGACTACCTCAAAGCCTCCACTGCTCTGGGGGGAGTGCCTGAGCTGCTCTTGAAGATCAAGGAGGTTTTTATTCAGATTGTTTTTTTTTTTAATAGAATGTTTGTAAGTCTGGAAACGTTTCCTATTGTAGAATAAAAACTGTCCTTGCTTTTTTTTCCCCACCAGTCTCCTGACTTCTACATGGAAATGAAATGGGAATTCACTAGCTGGAGTAAGTGGGATTTTTGTGTGTTTTATGTTAATTATAAAGGCACAGGCATGTTTTTCCCTAATGCTCAAGCATCCAGAGCTCTTTGCATAAAGGTTTCATCAGGTCATACAGGCAAAACAACATACCTGCTTCTGCCGTTCCTGTTTAGCTAAGCGTCCCATTTTTTTCCCCACTGTTCGTGTCGTTGCTTCAGTCCCTCTTCTGTCCCGGATATGTCCAAGTGACGTTTGTCGCATTTGGAAAAGCGGTGCCAGCCTTCGAGTTGACGCCACCCTTCTGGGCTTTGACAACATGACCTGGATCAGAGGCCGAAGGAGTTACATCTTCAGAGGAGATGGTGTGTGTGTGTTTTAAACTCCTATGTAAAAATGCTTTCTAAGGTGTTTAAGCGTAAAAAACATTTTTCTTTTTTTTTTTGTCCCACAGATTCCTATGCAGAGTTAATGGAGGTGAACCACGATGATGGCGTCGTCGACACCGAGCGCTTCAACATATCCCAAGAAATGGAAGAAGTCACGTTGGAGTCGATGCAACCAGCTGAACAGGAAGTTGCCAAAAGATTGACAACACCTATTGTCAACACCTACTTGGACACAAAGGATATTGCTTTTGAAAGGCGAGATTTCTTTCTGGTTGCCAGCAGTCACAACACAAATAGCTCTAATGCTCTTTAATCTCTCTTCCTGTCTGCTAATGTTTGTCTCTAATTAGGTCTGTGTTCAGCAAGATTAGTACTCATCTCATGGTAATTTCTAGAATCTCCTCTGCAGAATTTATTTCTAATATCTGTATACAAACCGACTTTAATGGGAGGAAATATTTACTAATTATCATCGGTGCTAAATTTAGTTTAGTCAAACCCATCCAAGAGAGATTACTTGCATTAAAATTCTTAATGTGTAAAACGTTATGTATTTAATTGATCAAAATGAATGCATTAAAGTTCCAGTCTTATTGTTTTTGCCCGTACGTTGGAAAACTATTCAAGCTCAGACAGAATGGGTGGAGAGCATCTCTGAATTTGTTTTCTCAATTGGAGTGAAAATGTACATTCCCTCCAAAAATCAATGAAGTTTCTTAAATTAGCTCTTCACCCCCTAACCCTCTATCAGATGATGGTGACGCTGGCAGAGGCCTGAGCGCTCTCCTCGTGGGCGTGGCTCTTCAGCAGGTCTTTCATGAACTGCTCTAAAGCAGCAAAGTAGCCCTGACACTGCCATGTGTCATTGTGCGTGCCCTCTGGAAAGATGGCCAGCCGCTTAGTCCGAGCAAGGGACAGCTCATAGTCTGAGTCAAAGTCTATGAGCGGCAACGTCAACGTCTGAGCTTTGACTTTGCTGTTTTAACAATATAAATAAGGTCTGAATTAAACTATTTGATTGTCGCTGTGACTATAGTTAAGGTAGTTGGAAAACACTCTGTTATATTTAATAAAATTGTCCAGGGACTAGAAATCCTGTTGGAAGGTGCTGCTCCATCACAGTTTATTATTTTCTCTGCATTGGGTTGTTCTAAGATGGCAAAACATTCTCTGTGATGTTGCCTTGTTTTCTCAAATAGCTTTTTTTTTGTGTGTTTGTTTGTTTTCAAACAGATGCAAATCTGGGATTTTAGGTTGGAGAACAGACAAAACTGAAGCAGTCAATGGATTTGAAGCAAAGGTTTGAGAAAGTAACATGGCTGACATTTAGAAAAAACAAACTCCGTATCCACTAGCACCTGTGCAGCCGGTCATTCTGATTTGTGCTTTATTTTCTTTCAGGTTTTTAGTGTGAATAATGTAAACGTGGTCATCAGGACGAGGACGGAGCATTTAACAGATGAGGAGAAAGCCAGGATTAAAAGTAGGCGGAGAACATTTCTCTTACTTGATTTTGGTTTTTCCGGACTTATAAATTCACATGTAACCTTTTCTATTCGTAGGTGAAAGGAATGTTTTAGAGTCTTTGCTGGGGACTGTGGAGCAGCACATCAGTGCCCAGGGGGTAAGATGCTCATTTCAGTATCAATTAAAGATCAAATTATTTGTTTCGCCTCTCAGTTAATGGCTCATTTTAGTTTGTTGCTCCAATTTGCAGAACTTAACTCTGGAGTATGCCACAGCCACAAACCCTACTGCGATCACGCCAGAGGAATATTTTAATCCCGACTTTGACCTGGGTAACAGGGACATTGGTCGTCCCATCGAACTGACGATTCGAACACAAAAGTAAGAGTTTCTGTTTTTATTGTGCGATCTTCATCAGGCCGGGTGCATGTTTGATGAATGCCTCCTGTAATGTTCATCCACTTAGGTTCAAAGGAACGCTGTGGATGAGTGAGGAGCATCCTCTGTCCCTGGTGGAGCAGGTGACCCCCATCATTGACCTCATGGCTCGAACCAGTTCCCACTTTGCACGATTAAGAGACTTTGTAACCCTGAAGTTTCCCCCTGGATTTCCTGTTAAAATAGGTACAAACCAATACATGCTTTCTTCTTCTTTTTTTTTCTTTTTATAAAATTTGCATTTTAAAGATTTTTTTTATCTTCTCAGAGATTCCCCTGTTTCATGTGCTGAATGCCAGGATTACATTCGGTAATGTAAATAAATGTCGCACTGAAGAGGAAGCAGCAGCCACACCGACATCTTCGGAAGAAAATGAAGAAGTAGCCACAGGTAGCGACGCAGCCACAACATTTGTTGTCTTTAAAAAAAAACAACAACAAAAAGACTCCATGTTCCTAACTCCTTAGCGTCTTGTTCTCCATTCGGTTCTGCCCTCCTTCCACAGCTACAACTCCGTTTCAAGTGTGTCCCTCGGTGTTCGAAGTACCTCCGAATTATCACCGCAGAGGGGGCAGCCGCCACACCCCCATGTCCAACAATGATGATGAGCTTCTGCAGTTTGCCATCCATCAGAGCCTCCTGGACTCACAAAGAGGCTCAGGCGAGGTCAGAGCAGCAGCGCATCATTTTTTCCTCTAACGTTTTGCATGCTCCTTTCTAAATATCCCTCTTGTTTGTGTGTTTTTATAGGTGAGCTGGGATGATGCTAATGGAGAACTTTCACATGCAATGACAGGCAGCCATAGCGATAGGTAGGTCCAGGCCTTTTCACTACATAAATTGGTCTGCAAAAGCATGCTTAAGGTTTTTTCAAATAAAGATCTGAAAAGTGTGGCATACATTTCAAATCAGCCCACTTCAGTGGGCAGTTAATAATTGCATGGTGACCACTTGCATGTCTTCATAACTACTAGTTAAATTTAGTTGAGTAACATTTTGGGGAAAAAATGTAACATTTAGGAGTAGTTCTGTTCTAACAAAGCAAATTGACTGCAAGTATTAGTTTCATATTTTTTCATGATGTGGAAAAGTGCTTTCTGAATCTGTTATTTTGTGATCATGTTAATTGTTTGTATTTTTTAAATTTTATTTCATGTTAGTCTTTAAAATACCAGGTGTTGGATATAACATTTTTGTCTGTCTAATGGCACGGCATCACTTTAACAAATTGAATCAAATGTTCTGATCAGTTACTCAGTACTTTAGCAGCCCTCTAACCAAGACACTTTTTACTTGAGAAAAATACGATGCAGTGGTGCTACTCTTGAGTACAACTTTTGGCTGCTCCACCCACCTCCTCTGTTGCTTAGCAAAGGCAACAGCTCAGGGTTGAATCTGACTTCCTTTGTTTCAATCTTATTCCAGAAGTATCCCTGAAGGGCTGCAGGTGGAAATTGGAGACAGCGTCAGCCCTGTGAGCTCTCCCTCCGCTTCCAGCCACGACTCGGACCTCCACCTGGCCATGGAGCTCTCAGCTCGAGCTCAAGAAGAGGAGGAGAGGAGGAGGAAGGAGGAGGATGAGGAGCTGGAGCGGATATTGCAGCTGTCACTCACGGAGAAGTGAAAAGGAGAAAGAGGGAATTTTAAAACGACGTTCCTGGAACCAGAAGTAACAACCACACCTCAGTGTTTCCTTCCTAACCTTTCTAAATCCACCTATGCAACCACTGATTTTATATTTACTGTAACAGACTTGCCATACAGGCAATAAAAACTTTCCCTTATTTTTCAATAGATATTTTTGAGAATAACTTTTTCTTTCCTATATTTCTTCAAGTGGACATCTTGTCACTACTTGCTTACTTCAGACCGTTGAGGTACTTTAGTCCTTAGTTATTTTTGTTTACTAGTTAGAGTCACAACAGCCTTCACATGTGTTAATCATTATTGTTTGGATTGGGGTTAAATTAAAGTTAGGTTCTTGAGTTAGCTTCAAATGTTTCTTTGTGCTGAGATGTCACACTTCATGCCACCACAACCCTTTTTTTTTTTTCTTAACATGTAAAGTCAGATTTCTTCTAAAAGCCTAGCACATCAAATTATTTTGAGCACTGCAAACGTAAAGCAGCAAGCTTGAGTATTATTGCAAGTCTTCCTGCAGAGTCGCTACTCAAAAATATGTTTGGCTCATCAAATAAGAAAAATCTCAGGGTTCCAACTTTCTAGATTTTATTTTATTTTTTTTTCTTCCAACATTTATTTATGAGTTTCAGAGCTGTTGTAGCCTGGTAAATGTTTATTATGCAAACGATATTTGTCATGCATATTATTCTATGCTAAAACCTAAAAATGGAAAATTCATGGAGCCATTTCTGAATGCATTTAGATCTATGTTGTGAATGTACAGGACTGCAGGTGGTTGAACAAACGCATGTTGCCATGGGAAATGTTTTTAAAGTAACTGCATGGTGACAAATCTGTGCTGCAGCCAGGCCTAGACTTGGCTTGAGGTAATAAAGTAATTATTTTTGTAACCTGTCACTGAGCGCAGCTTCAACTCCCTTCAGAAATGCAATAACAGAGACCGGTCTCATCTGTGAGTCGTCGCGGTAACCGATGTAGCAGCGTTTACCTTTTCCTACCATGAACTGGAGGCGTCACAGATTCCAGCATGATTAAGAGTAGCAGCTTCAGCATGTGCCAAGGATCACTTTGCTCTGAAAATGCCTGAGGGGCCGAGGTGTGGTGAAAAGTTCATGGAGTGCCACTAAGACAAAAAAAAAATTCTGCTAATGTTTTTTAAGATTTTTTTTTTATTTTTTTTTTTATGTGACTAATGAGACAAAAATGCTTTTGGTTTGTACCAGAGTGATGCAGAGTAACATGAATTAACCACTAAAGTTGATTTCACTGACAGCCAACCACTTTTTAAAAGGTCCCTGTTGTTGCTATGATTCAACTAACTGTAATGCAGGGGTGTCAAAGTCAAATGGACGGAGGGCCAAATAAAAAATTTAGCTACAAGCCGAGGGCCGGACTGATCGAATGTTCATTGAGATTTTTTTTAAATGACGCATTTGGTCTAGTGCAGCGGACCGGGGGGGGGGGGGGTGGTGCGCGTTGTGAGGATCGAGGGTGCGTTGTGAGGATCGAGGGTGCGCGCGTTGTGAGGATCGAGGGTGCGCGCGTTGTGAGGATCGAACGGGGGTGTGCGCGCGATGTGAGGATCGAACATCTCGCATTTTTTCAGACGGGTCTAATATCATCCCAGGGGCCGTAGAAAATCTTCTCGCGGGCCGGATGTGGCCCGCGGGCCTTGACTCTGACATATGTGCTGTAATGGATCAAGTTGCCAAACTGGTGAAAAGTCAACTTTGTGAAGGCTAGCTAATGTTAATGCAGTTCTCTGCAATGCAATGTGTGAGCAAAGATGTTTTCTTAAAAAAAAAAAAATGGTAAAAGTTTTGAAAATGTCTGAAAATGTTCTAAAATAAAAGCACTTTATTTCCATGAGAACTAAGCTTGTTTTTTTCCTTTCCTAAGTTAGCAACTTAAAAAAAAATAAAAATAAGCCATGACAATGTTATTTTCAGGGGAAAAAATGTTTTTTTTTTTTTTTTGTTTCTCTTTTTTATTCTTTTCTCAATTAAATTTTTAACAACTGGCTCAGTGTAATAAATGTCCATTTAAGTCTAATAGCTTCAGCCTGAACCTGGTCAGCAGTGTGAAGTGCAAATCCTTGCAGTAATTGTCTCTTAATCATTTTTCACTTACAGTCTCTACCACTACAAACTTCAAAGTTTTGCAGATTTGATGTGACAGACAAAGTGGTTCATCAGCTGTGAAGAATGCTCTCTAACTTCTAAAAAATATTTGATGGACCCAGTTAATCGAGTCCATCTGTGTTTTATTTATTCTCAGATTAAATCTCATTCTCAAACCTAAATAAACGGCAATCCCGGAAGAAAGCCTGTTAGAGGTGGGCAGACGTCTTGAGACAGAGGCTCATCTTTCACCATAAACACGCACCAAGAACTACAGTGGAACGATTTAGATCAATACATATCCAATCATGACTGCCTAAAAGTCCAGTCCAAAAAATGATAATCACAGACATCCCAAAATAGTTGCAGCCCACAGGCTATTGGTTTAACAAAACAAGTTGCTAAGAACACCATCATTTTCTCTTTTGTATTACTCTTACACTCTACTTTGTGTCACATAAAACCCCAATTGAACACACTAATGGTTGTGGTCCATATTATTAAAAGCCACGTAAAATTTACTGTAGATATTTTTTTTCTGCAATATTTATTTTGTTAGTGCACAGTCTCACAAGACTGAACAGAAAAGAAGATTCTTACAGTTTAATTAATCAGTAATAAACACATTTCAACATAGCCCACCAAGCGCAATGATCACTGCGATTGGTAATTTGTAAAAGAAGAAATCTCTCAGATGTGTCATAGCAAATCCAATATGAAGAGAATAATCCAACTATAAAGCTATGTAAAATCCTTTTACTTCTCAGAGTTTTAGGGAGTTATCTTTTTTGTTTTTCTTAATGAGAGTTTAGATGATAATTCCTATTTTAGGTCATTGAATAAGAAATAAACATTTTTCTCTACTTAGCCAGAATTTTTAAGAAGGTCAAAATAAATAAATACACGCTTCCACACTTTTGATCATAAAACAAATTAAAACTTTTGTGGACAGCAGAAAATGAGTTAAAATCATTAAATCATTTGATTCACAGCTGCTTCTCAAGCCAGTCATAAAAATTCATTGGCCATAATTTCTGGTTATAGTTAACATGACCTTTATTCTTATTAGTCCTATAATCACATGTGAATCTAATCTAATTTCTTAAATTTCAGTGCCTTTTATGAGCAAAACAATTACAAAAGCCCATATTATGTCACTTATAAAAAGGTAGGGCTAAACCACGAAAAGTTTTTGCCCAATTACTTCTACGGTCCCAAAACCTATTGAGACACCAGAGAAATAAAATACCAGAGTAAGTTTCTCCTCAAGCTCCACAGAGTACAGCATAGACCCTCCTCCACATGTTGCTGTTTACTGCCAATCTGCTGGAAAATTAAAAAAAAAAATATTAATTAATTTATTTTTTGCAATAGGTAAATCTCAAAAAGGTCCATAGTTATTATTTTGGCAAAATTAACACATTTTCTTAATAGGAGTAAGATCTGGACAGATTTCTGGCCACAGGTTCAAATATTCAACATCATAATTTCTGAGCCTCTTCATTATCATTTGTGCCTCGTGACACGGTGCTCCGTCATGTTGGGAAACATCCTGATTATCATTGAAATGTGCTTGGACTGCTGGAAGGAGGACAATATCAGGATCTGTTGCCGCTGATACAATATGCTAATCATAACACCACTTCCGCTTTCTTCTCTGGGCTAAAGATTTTCCAGATTTCGTAGACAAGATGGTTTCATGAGAGAGAATAGTTTCGTTCCAGTCCTGTGCAGTCCACTCCTTGTACTTCCTGCAGAAACCCAGTCTGCTTTGATGTTTTCCTTGGACCAAAGCAGCTTCTTTGCAGCCATACTTGTTACAAGGCCGTTATCCAACAGTCTTTGTCTCACAGTGCATGCCAACATGCTCACACCCATCTGCTGCCAAATTTGAGCAACCTCTACAGTGGTAGAGTACACTGTGGTGTACCTTTAAGGATTATCCAACCCTTGCTTGATAATCTTTGATATCCTTATGTTTTCTTTGCTGTAGTTCAATCTGTCAGCTTGAACGTTTTGAAAATAAGCAAAAATGTTTTTTTTTTCAAGCTGAATATTTGAGGCAGCAATTTCCTTGAATGTGAGCCCGTTTTGGTTAAAGTGACGGCTTCACTTTAACCATTGCTAAAACTGGCGGATACAGATGTTAGGTGCATATATTTTCCACTTTTACTGCAATCTGCAAATCAATCTGTCATTTTTAGCTGTTCAGTCGCAGCATATTTTAATTTAGGCTTCCAAATCAGAAGGTGTCGCTGCTGATCGCTGTCTGTCTGTGCTGCCATCTGCTGGGCTCTACTCGCAATGCAGCTTGTACCAGAAGACAACCCTCGCAGTTAATGTTTGTGTCCAGTTTCAGCGACGAGTCAGAGGTTTGTAGACACACACAGCCATGATGATCATCAGCAGCAGCAGAACAGCGAGGACACTCCCCAATGTCACTGTGAAGCAGCAAAACACAGATCAGCAACAACATAGCTCGCCATGGCATGGCGCAATGTTCAATATTAGGACAACAGGACTAAAGCATAAAAACCAAACCGAAAGGGAGAACTACAGTGACAATTCTCAAACTGGTTTCCAGTTCAACACCAGGACTCACCTAGATTCTGCTTCTGCAGGACCACATAAGGCCTCTCAGTCAGGTTGGATTCGTCCTGAGCGCTAGTTATCACACTATAATATAATATTACAGCCTGTGGGATGAGATGCAGCATCATGTTGTTCACGGATGAAGGTGGAGGATGATGATCATGAGGAGAGGCTTTTTGCTTCCGCTGCTTCAGGGTCCTAAAGCCACTGGGCTGTTATACTGGGAAGATTTGGCTTACTATCTCACCATTTTAGAAACTTGATGCTATTTTGCATAATTAACTTTTTACAACATCATCAAATGATCTCAAGAAAACAATTCCAAAATTTGATTTAAAATATACATCATATATAAAAATATATTTATGATGTGTGTGTGTGTGTATATATATATATATATATATATATATATATATATATATATATATATATATATATATATATATATATATATATATATATATATATATATATATATATATATATATATATGTGTGTGTGTGTGTGTGTGTGTGTGTGTGTGTGTGTGTGTGGGGGGGAAGGGGGTTGTGTACGTGTATATATAGGGTACAGAACAAAAGTTGGGACACACCTTCTAATTCAACTTTTGGTCTGTACTGTCTGTATTTATATATATATATATATATATATATATATATATATATATATATATATATATATATATATATATATATATATATACATACATTTACTTTTTTTTTCTAAACCTTTTTTCTGAATAAAAAAATTTAATATATAAATATTTTTGTAACTTAGGCCCCCAGAAAATTATTTTCTTTGGTAACTATAAGTAGTTGCACTTTTCAATTTCAATTAATATGTTCTTTATGCTTCAACCTAAACAGTTGCAGATTAAATATTATTTCATTTTAAAGTAATTTGAACTGTTTTGAACAATTTTAACACAAAATCTTGGGGGAAAAAAATATAAATTTTTGCAATTTATAGGCTGTTCATATGCCACTGGCATTTTATGATATGCAAAACCTTCATAGAAATTTTAGAAGTTGCTGTTCTAAACACACATTGTACTTTCTGGAACTTACCAAGCACTTTTAAAGAACATTCCTGCAGAAACAAGTAGTATATGGAACCGATATGCTACTGGAGGTTCCCCTGAGCTTAGCTAGCATCCTGGAACTTCATGTAATGTAAAGCAGCTTTGACAAGATACTTTCTTGGAATTTACCATCAATTACTTTCTAACAGCTTAACACTTTCTTGGAGCTTTCAGGAAATTTAGTGGGTATTTTCAAGAAACCAGGTTATATTGCAACCTGACATAATGGGATGTTATCCTGGAAATTAGGATAATACTGACGGAGGTCCTTTAGGAACGAAACTGTATTATCAGGTGACCTGTCAACATATTCTAATTGTTGCACTAAGCAGTGTATTGGATGTTCATTCAAGAATTAAATCAATCTACTGATGGAATAAAGGTAGATCATCTCTGTTTTGTAATCTTTAAGAGATACAGTTATATTTACAGAATGAACCGTTCAATCCTGTTTCTGCTGTAAACTGTAAATTACTCAGAAGACCTTATTAAAAGTCTGAGAAATTATACAAACATGAACACATTAAAAAAGAAACAGGATTGTTTGGACAGCTTTACTGACGACGACTTTACAATGGCAGAAATAAAACCATAAAAATACTCTGTGGGATATTTTACTTGTCATTGTCTAGATCAGATACAAAATATTTCTACACACTCAAAGATTCATGGATTACAGAAAAAGCCGCTCTTTAGTTTGATACTAAAGAGTTTTGAGCAAATGCTTTGAGTAACGATTTACCTGCTCTGACTGATCAGGTGAAAACAGAGGAAACTACCATAGTATTTCATCTCGCATTTGTTAGTTTAATTAATACAAAACTCAAACCCAAACAATGCAGTAAGTAATGAGAGAGGAGGATCATCCCCTTGCAGATTTCTCCCCTCTACAGATCACCCTCTAAAACTCAGTAACTATGTACTTTAACTGATGTGGGTAGAATCCAATGAAAGAAAACAAGAGGTATACAGAGAGAAAGAAAAGTATAACAAATGTAGGGTCGTCAAAAGTACCGTTACAAATGTTAAGCAACTGTGGTGGAAAATTTCACTATCAATTTACTGTTCAAGAAGTTCTTCCAAAGCTCCAAAGTGCTTTGGGTTGATTATGCAGCAGAAGTGGGATTTTTTTCTCCCTACAAAAAGACTTTGAAGAGCACATTTCCTTCTGCTTTGTCCAATATTGATTGACTAAAGACAAGTCGGGAAACTCCAAATCCACCCAAGGATTTGAATCCTCCCACCACCACACTTTACTCCTCCAAGACAGATTCTCCAGAGAAACGTCCATGTTCTCCTCTTCAGAGACCAGAGAAATCCTGTGAAACCACCAATCATTCCACAGCTCTTCAAAGTTGTTTCCTCTGCTGTGTCCAATTAAATTGATTTGTCTCCAAGAGAAGAAAGCTTTATGTCTTGATCTTCTGGTGATATGCACATTTTTACCATCACCAAGCTGAAACGATGACATTAAAGCATTTTCTTAATTTTGGATCTGATGTCATAACATAATTATTAGAAACATTGCATAGCTGACAGGAAAAACAGCAATCAAGACAGAAAAATAGAAGAATGCTTAATTTGGGTCATAAAATGCCAACAGAACCTCACAGAGAAGCACTGATTGGGTGACCTTGTAAAGATTTAAAATTCACAAGGTTGACCCTGTTTCTTCACAACCTCTGCTATCCTTTCTGGCATGCTAGATATAAACTTCTGAACCAAATCCCGGCTTAGAGTGAACCACTCTTGACGTATCAGAGTCTGGAGCTGCTCGCGGTTCGATGACTTCTGCTTGTCCACTCGCTTTTTGAGGAACGACCACAGGTTCTCCATGGGGTTGAGATCTGGAGAGTTTTCTGGCCACAGGTCCAAAACTTCAACCTCGTGGTCTTTGAACCACTTGGTTATCACCTCTGCCTTGTGGCACGGTGCCCCGTCATGCTGGAAAATATATTTTCCGTCATCAAACTGCTCGTGTATCGTTGGAAGAAGCTGCTCCTGCAGGACGGTTTGATACCACTCTTCATCCACGGAGGTGTCCTTGGGTAAAACTGTGAGTGAACCCACTCCTTTGGATGAGAAGCAGCCCCACACATGCACCGCATCAGGATCCATCCCTGCTGGCATCATACAGGTCTCCTGGGATGCCTCATCTTTTCTTCTTACTAATCCTTTTCCAGATGTTGCAAACAATCGGAAGGAAGACATGTCAGAGAAAATGACTTTGCACCAGTCCTCTGTGGTCCAGTCTACGTACTTCTGGCAGAACTCCAGTCTGCCTTGGGCCTTTTCCTCCGACAACAGTGGCTTCTTGGCGGCCCTTTTTCGTCTCCCTCCGCAAGCAGACGCACCCACTCTCACCTTCTGCAACTGTTGAGCAAGCTCTGCACCGGTGGCACTCTTCAGAAGAAGATCATCCTGGTTCTTGCTGGACAGTTTTGGACGCTCAACGCAATGCAAAACCCGCTTCACTGTGGACAGAGACACTTGCATTCCAGCAGTTTCCAGTTCCTGCCAGATTTGAACCTTGGTGGTTCCTGGATTGTCTTTGAACATCTTAACCAGTTTCAGTTCGTCTGAGTGGGAAAGCTTGGGCCTTCTCCCAGACCGGGGCAAAGTGCTGACGCACCCAAATAAATCATACTTTCGTATGATCGATTGAACGGATGATTTGGGAATCTGTAGCTCTTTAGAAATGGCTCCGAGAGACTTTCCTGACTTGTGCAGATCTACAATTCTCCTTCTCACATCCTCACTGAGTTCCTTGGACTTCCCCATTGCTCTGAGGGTCTAAATCTAATGAGTGCTGTCACAAGAATCCTTTTAATGCTGACTGAGGGGAACTGTATGTTTATAAAACCATTAAAATGCCTGAAAACCTAATTTATTTGGGCCAGGCTTCCAGGCAGCTGGCTGTGGCCCAGGGGTGCTGCCCTCAGCAGGCGTCTGAACACGTTGCAGGAGGGACTTCGCACCGGAAGAACCGCAAGCAGTCGCAGTCTGTTATTAGTGCAAATATTTGTGTCCAGTTTCAACGACGAGCCAGAGGTTTGTAGACACAGACAGCCATGATGATCATCAGCAGCAGCAGGACGGCGAGGACACTCCCCAACGTTACTGTGAAGCAGCAAAACACACGAACAGGTCAGCAACAGCGCCTTAAAACACTTCAATGGATGCATTCACCGCTGCACAGCAGATCGGAACATGGCGATGTTACAGTAAAACGGAACAAAAGAACAAAAAGCAAACAGCGGCCCCGATGGCAGAGTTCCAGACCCAGTCCTCATACTGGTTTCCAGTGAAGCACCAGGTCTCACCTAGATTCTGCTTCTGCAAGTCCGCATAAGGCTTTTCGGTCACGTTGGAGGCGTCCTGAGCGCTGGTAGTCACACTAAAACATAATATTACAGCCTGTGGGATGAGATGCAGGATCATGTTACAGGATGGAGAAGGAGGAGGATGGGAGGCGTTTCTTCTTCCGCTTCATCAGGGTCCTAAAGCCACTGGGTTACTGCGCTGAGCGATGACGCCACCAAGGGGAAGCCAGAAAGAAGCGTCAGACAGTCTACCGAAAAATCAAAACTGTTTTCTAAATCAGCCTTTTAAAACGTAGAGTGGTTAAATGACTCCAGTTAATAAAGTCTACCAACAAGAGTCACCAATCTGTCCAAATATGGATAGGAACCACAAAAATGGAAACGTTTGCAAAAAAGTAAAATAAAAAAATACAAGATAAACTGGGCGTACAGAGACCATTGGAGGGGCGGGGACCCAAAGTTAAAAAAAAGGGCACATTGAACAAGATCTTCAACAACATAGCAACAACCCATATTAATCAAGAGTCTTAACATTTAATCAGATCATACTGTATTATTGTCATCATGTGGGTACAATGCAGAGCAAATTTAGTCTATGTTTTCCCCAACAGATATAATGTTGCTGTTTCCGCTGACAGAGCTGGAGGGCTGAGTTGATCTGAGACTGCAGTTTTTAAATAGACCATAGGAGAAACGTTTGCTGGCTATGAAGTGTGTTATGAAATAAGCAAATGTTATGCTATTTTACTAAATTAACCCTACTACTTCTGTTTAACCTCCAACAACTTGGGGAGCTAAATCATGATTTAGCTCCCCAAGGTAAAATGGGTCTAAGGCCCCATATTAACGTGGGCCGGCCCTGCATGAACAGCAAGCCGTATCTCTCAAGGGAGACTAAGCAGTGGTTAAAGTGCATAAAAAAGAAATATTTATTAACAAAAACAAGTGTATGTTGAAAAAATATATATATTCTTGCCCATAAGTTGATAGTTAGAGGGCGCAGATCCGCCCTGTCCTCCTCACCTTGTGGGCCCGGTGCTTCAACAACATGGAGGCAGAGGCACTGGGAATCCTCAGTCATTATTAGACCAAGGGCAGCCAGACTAATTTATTTTTTGCAAAATTATTATATTTAGCTAAATATTATTGTTGAGGGGCATAAGCAGGCCTCTTGATACACAAATTAAAGAAAAATTGAAAAAAAAGAAAAAAGAAAAAAAAACAAAGACAAACAAACAGACAAACTCAAAAAGGGCAACAGGAACATCAAGGAGAAAAGGGGTAGGGACTCAAGCCCCCACCGCCCCTTTCCTCTGCACGTGCCTGGATGAATAGATACAACACTTTCACCCGTCAAAAAGCGAAGAAGAAGAAAGCGTTCACTCCATTAACGGATTGCTGAACCAGACTTAACTTTACTCGTTGGATTATTAGAAAGCTTTATTTCGAAAAAATGAGGGAAATTCTTCATCTTCAAGCTGGTCAATGTGGCAACCAGATTGGTGCGAAAGTAAGTAAACATAAATTTTTAAAACTGAGACCTAAATTCGTAAGGATACCAACTGAAAAGTTACACTTTAGTTTGGGCGGGCTTCTAAATTAGCTTTAGCTAGTTTAGCAAAAAAAAAAAAAAGTAAAGGTAAGTGCTAGTAAAATGGCAATCTGTAGACATACAAAATGAAATAGCATGTTATTAATCCAACTTACATTAACATCGACTGAAAAGTTAAATTTAAGTTGAGGCCAAAAAAAGTTAACATAACCGTTAAACAGTAGCCGTTGATTTGAATGTAATTTTTCCTCTCTCTGATTGTAGTTCTGGGAGGTAATAAGCGATGAACATGGCATTGACCCAACCGGGGTATACCACGGAGACAGCGACCTGCAACTCGACCGAATCAACGTTTATTACAACGAGGCATCAGGTTTGTTCACACTTCACAGTGGCTTCAGTGAAGGAAACGCTTTTGCTCCCTTATCATACACAGGAGGGCCGTTATATCGCCTAATTTGATTTTTGAATGACGCACACGAATTCAAGCTTCGAGGCGCTGCTGTGGTGAAGGGGTAGAGCGCGTGACCAAATACACGGAGGCCTCAGTTCTGGACGTGTCCGTGGCGGGTTCGAGTCCGTGGCGGGTTCGAGTCCGTGGCGGGTTCGAGTCCGTGGCGGGTTCGAGTCCGTGGCGGGTTCGAGTCCGTGGCGGGTTCGAGTCCGTGGCGGGTTCGAGTCCGTGGCGGGTTCGAGTCCGCCCGACGACCTCTGCATCATGTATTCCCTGTCTGACCATTTTCAGTTATGAGTGTATATAGGTTTCTGACGATTGTGCTTCAAATAATCCAAATTTCACATTTTCTACAAATAATTTTCTAACCATTCTTTACAATGTTATCCAGATTTTATGTGTCAATCAGGTAATGATGTTCCAGTGTTTTTATATGACTTATTTCCGCTCCCCTCTCTCTCTATTAGGGGGAAAATATGTCCCTCGTGCTGTGCTGGTCGACTTGGAGCCAGGCACCATGGACTCTGTGAGGTCTGGACCTTTTGGCCAAGTGTTTAGACCTGACAATTTTGTTTTTGGTATGTCTATTTCTGTAAGAATTTAGTTTTGATTTAAAAAATTAAACTACCATATATTGGGGTGTTAATGGTTTACTTTCTCGAATGTCTTCCCATATAAATAAATGAAACTGGATATTTAGTATATCAGGATTTTTATAGTAAGCTGACTTTTTTTAAAAAAAAATTATTAAATACTTTGATCTGTAACAGGTCAGAGTGGTGCTGGTAATAACTGGGCTAAGGGCCACTACACAGAAGGAGCCGAGCTGGTGGACTCAGTCCTGGATGTGGTGAGAAAGGAGGCAGAGGGCTGCGACTGTCTGCAGGGCTTCCAGCTCACCCACTCCCTGGGAGGAGGCACCGGCTCCGGGATGGGCACGCTCCTCATCAGCAAAATTCGAGAGGAGTACCCAGACCGCATCATGAACACTTTCAGCGTGGTGCCGTCACCCAAGGTTCATGTCGTCACCTTCCTTAAATAATGGCCCTAACTGGTTCCCCTCACCCCAGAAGTGATTTTATTTATTTATTTTTGCTTTGCTCATCTTTTTTGCAATAAAGAGGTGGTGATGTTTTATTTTATTAATTATTATTTATTTAGTTATGTATGTTTTTGCCCTCATTCTTGGCAAAAAATTATTTAGGTCATAATTTTAGGGAGGTGATGATGTTCACTTCTGTTCAGATATGATGCTCTACTTTATAACTGCTTCCTTAAGGTGTCCACACATACTTAAGACTTAAATTCATGTATCTAAGTATGTAAGGCCTTGAAATGTCCTAAATTCATCCAGAAAAATTACATTGACTTGTGGGAATTGAGCTTAGCGGTTCCTTTGCTTGCCAGCTTTTTTTATGTCCATGCTGGGTAAGTGTAAATTTCTCACCAGTTGGGTATTCTTCTTCCCCGTTGACCCGCTTCTGTTGCCAACCCGTAAGATTCTATGTGTGTTGGGTATACAAAAGACTGTAGTCGGCTGTTTCTAGTACAAGAGGCACAGAGCTAAACATTTCTTTTGTACGTTTCTGTTGATACAAGCCTTAAATTTCATTCATTAAAAAGTCTTATATTTGGATTGGTGAAACCTCCAGAAATCCTTCTTCTCCTAATCTTGAACTAGGTTCCATTGTTCTTTCTGTACTTCCCTCCTGGCAGGTGTCGGACACCGTGGTGGAGCCCTATAACGCCACCCTGTCTGTCCACCAGCTGGTGGAGAACACTGACGAGACCTTCTGCATTGACAACGAGGCGCTGTACGACATCTGCTTCCGTACGTTGAAGCTCACCACGCCCACCTACGGCGATCTGAACCACCTGGTGTCGGCCACCATGAGCGGCGTCACCACCTGCCTGCGTTTCCCCGGCCAGCTGAACGCCGACCTGAGGAAGCTGGCCGTCAACATGGTGCCATTCCCCAGACTGCACTTCTTCATGCCGGGCTTCGCCCCGCTGACGAGCCGCGGCAGCCAGCAGTACCGGTGAAGACACTCAATCTAACCTTACATCAGGATTATCCCCCACTTCTTTAGATACTTAATTCCGACTGAATGTCTTCTCTTTTCCAAGGGCCCTGACCGTCCCTGAACTCACCATGCAGATGTTCGACGCCAAGAACATGATGGCAGCGTGCGACCCGCGCCACGGTCGCTACCTGACGGTGGCCGCCATCTTTCGCGGCCGCATGTCCATGAAGGAGGTGGATGAGCAGATGTTGAACGTTCAGAACAAGAACAGCAGCTACTTTGTCGAGTGGATCCCCAACAACGTGAAGACGGCCGTCTGCGATATCCCGCCACGCGGCCTCAAAATGTCCGCCACTTTCATCGGAAACAGCACAGCCATCCAGGAGCTGTTCAAGCGCATCTCTGAGCAGTTCACTGCCATGTTCCGCCGCAAGGCCTTCCTTCACTGGTGAGCTAGGGTTAATGAAACACTAGTCGGTTTGCCTAGAGAGTTTGTTTGGGGAGGTTTGAATGTGCTATTGAACTGATGTGGACCAATAAAGCAAACTCTGGTCCACAGAAAAACCTAGATCTCAATTCGGTTGAATGAACTCTGATGCAGTTCAAATTCATATGTGAATGCAAGCGTTCCAGAGACCTCTTCAGAAGCAGGAAGAAAACTTTAATGAAGGGCATTCTGGGTAAATGCATCCAAAGCAAATGCGTCAGCAAAAGTAATGCCTCATGGTCAAAGACAGAAGCAAAATCCAACAACCACTAAAATCTGACGCCACTGCATTTGTTTACTTTTCATGAAAAAGGAAGTAGCTCTCAGTGTCTTCTTCATAGGTTTTCTTCTAGATTCCTTCAGTAGTTAGTAGTTTCTAGTTATAGAAACGGGTTTTTCAACAAGTTTGGTCTGTTTGACACAGTGCAGTGTGAAAGTGATCAGTGTTGCAACTTTGATGTAGCGCTTTTTTTTCACTGCGCAGCTCTGACTGCAAGTTGTAATATTAACCAGTTTATAAAATCAGAACTAGGTACGATACGGAGTCATGATAATGGTGAATAAGTAATACAACTGATGCAAAAGTAAAGTTTGTTAATACTGCTATTTATTGCAGTGGCAATAATAATAATAATAATAATGATAATAATAATAATAATACTAAAACAACAAAACAATAAATTTCCCAAAAAACGAAAGGAGGAAAAAAAAACAACCCAACAAAACAATTATTATAATCAGTGATATGTCAAAATCCAATAGAGTCCACAAGAAGTCCAAAAGCAAAAAGGAGACAAGTATTTTCCCCTTGCAATACTCCTTAAGAGTTTTAGTTCATTTCCTGTAGGAAAAAAAAAAAAATGCAGTTCCGTTTCCTACCACCAGGTGGTGGGTGGGTAGCTCGCCATCTTCCTTCGTCAAAGAGGTGAATCCAAGGAGGAAAAAACCTGACCTAAAAGGCCAGATAACACATTTAGTTCATTTGTACTAAAGGAGGGCAAGAAGACTGTTAAATACATTCTTCCTATATTTTAACAATCTCAAAAAAAAAGAAAGAAATCCTTTTAAAAAGTGCACTTCATAATTCAAGTTCAAAATCAATTAAGTAATCTAATTAGCAATCATTACAGACAACTAATATTGAATCAAATCAATCAACTTAAAATGTGATTGATCAAAGTAGCTACAACTAAATCATATTAGGTACCAAATTCCATTGTTGCACCAACATGGAGTGCAAACACCAATAAGAAATCCATGAAAAATAATCAAATCTAAAATTGAAAAGCAAACCCTTAAATATTAAAGGTGTGGTCTTTAATTCTGCCGTTAAGCAAGTAATAAAGTAGGACAATTTGATGTGAGCCACTGATTGTCGAGTTGATACGCTAACTAAGCGAGCAGAATGAAAATAATTCCCGTTATCTACTCACCGTCGAGTAATGATTGTCTGAGGAGGTGGTAATGGTAACTTGTTCGATTCTGGCAATAGATCACAACCTAAGTGGTTTAACGGGAGGCAACATTAGGGCGATCAGTACAGCTATTATACAACAACAGTCAGATGACATTCAACACTCACCACAAATCTTCACGCCTCAAAGACAAACCAACCGATGAGTCAATCTAAAGCGCTCTGGTTGTTTTATAAACAACCGATCAGACAGCCAACAATGAGCAGCAGCAATGTTTGGAGAAAAGAGGAGAAACCCGGGAAGCACACACGACAATCAATTTAAAGGGCAGCTCAAAGGGAAGGTGATTGGGTCATGGTGGTCACCTGGGTTACATTCCCCTAATCCCATGCACGTCCCGACATGGACCAGGTTGAGTCTGGATGGCAGGGACAGTTATGCGTCATCCTCCTCAGTCTCTTCAAGAGCATGTGAGAATGCAGTGGTCAAACCATGAAACAATAACTGGATGCTCTTCAACAGTGGGTGGCCCAGTTGAGAGTACTGTAGACGTTCTGGTGGTCTTCTTGCTCGGGTTGATCTTCGCAATAATGGTTCTGATTCTGGGCTTAATGATTCAGATTCAGGGCTTAATGATTCTGATTCAGCATCTGAGTCCACTTCTGGTTCAATATTACTAGTGGAGGGTTCTGGAGTGACTGGCTCAGGAACAGGACTTCCCTCAGCTGCAGGGCCTCCAGCAGAATCATCAGATTTTGAACTGATGGATATTGCCTCTCTGTCCACAGGTTGTAATCCCATTAACTCATCTGAGACAACTGGAAATTCCTGTTCTAAATCCTCTTCTGCAGCAGAGGATGGGGGCTGATCAGGAACTTCAGGTAGATCTACAGGTGGAACAGATTGTTGGACAGGAGGTAATGGTAAATTAACAGTAGTGATAAATTTCACAGGCTCAAAAGAAGAGGGATCATATATAGGTGAAATGATCTCATCCTCTGATGTTTCTTTATCGTCAGGATCAGGTAAGTTCACAGACAGATGTTTTTTTCTCTTCATAGGCAAGTTTTTTTCAGGGCTCTGCTCAGGTAAGTAGTTACAGGGCAACAAAAGATCACGATGAAGTGTTCTGAGAGGTTTATCCTGGTTCTCAGGTTTTACAGTATAAACAGGGAGATTGCCAGCCCTCTTTACCACTACATATATGTCAGGTTCCCATTTGTCAGCCAATTTTTGCTTTCCTCTCAGTCGGACGTTTCTGACAAGGACCCTGTCTCCTCGGCAAGTTCAGAAATAGTGACATGCCGATCGAAAAAGTTCTTGTTTGCGGGACATCACCTTCTCTGAGTTCTCCACAGCCAGCTGATAACTATCTTGCAGGCGTGCTTTCAATCCTTGGACATATTGCAGGTGAGAGGTAGTGGTGTCTTCTTCCAGTGGTAACCCAAAAGCCACATCTATGGGAAGACGAGGTTGACGACCAAACATTAGCTCATATGGAGAAAACCCTGTGACATCATTCTTAGTGCAATTATATGCATGTACAAGTGGTTTCACAAAATCTTTCCACCGTGATTTATTCTGCTCACTTAATGTCCCCAACATGTTAAGCAATGTACGATTGAATCTTTCCACTGGGTTACCTCTTGGGTGATAAGGAGTTGTCCTTCCTTTATGGATGCCAGCAATATCACAAAGTTCTTTGATGGTACGGGACTCAAAATCCGGTCCTTGGTCACTGTGTAGCCTCTCTGGAATGCCATAGTGGACAAAGAAATTTTCCCACAAGCATTTAGCAACAGTTCGAGCTTTCTGATTTGGTGTTGGAACAGCGACAGCATACTTTGTGAAGTGATCTGTAATCACAAGAATATCTTTCACTCTGCGGTCTGGCTCCAAAGACAAGAAGTCCATGCACACTAACTCTAGAGGTCTTGATGTCTTGATGTTAACGAGAGGTGCAGCATGTTCAGGTAAGGTTTTCCTTTTTACACATCGTTCACAGGTCTTGATTTTGTTATAAATATCAGCAGACATGCGTGGCCAGAAAAACCGAGCGAATTAAATCTAAGGTCCTCTCGATCCCAAGGTGGCCCATACGATCATGAAGCTGAACCATCACCATATGCCGACACTCCTCTGGTAACACTAACTGATAGGCTACTCTGTTTCCCACTTGCCGTCTCCTGAGAAGAAGGTTGTTACGGAGCTCCAATTTATTTACTTCTCTCAACAGTAGTGGCAAATCAGGAAGTACATCCCTCAGTGATGGCGGGGGAGATTCCCCTCTCTCAAGCTGAGCAATCACATGTTGGATGGTGGAATCAGCTCGCTGTTTAGCAGCAAGATCAGCAGTGGAGAACCGAGGGAGAACAGAGGTAGCAAATTGGGTGTCGTTCGTATAACTGTCAGGTAAGCTTTCCACATGGGCAGTCAAAGAAAGAACAAGGGCATGGTCATTGCTTGAGCTGAGCACCAATTGGCGGTCACAGATGGCTTCAACAATGTGCTGGTCAAGAGAGGTGCAACCTGGCTCCTCGAGATGATGTTGAACGAACTTCAACACTCTCTCCCTTTCTTTGCAAGATTTAAAATCATCAGGCATTTCAGAATGTGGTCGTCGGGACAGCCCATCAGCATCAGCATTCAATTTTCCTGCTCTGTAAACAATCTTAAAGGTAAATGTGGACAGAGCAGAGAGCCATCTATAACTTGTAGCATCAAGCTTAGCTGATGTCAACAGGTAGGTCAATGGATTGCTGTCTGTGACCACAGTGAATTGTGTGCCATATAGGTAGTCATTAAACTTCTCAGTAACTGCCCATTTCAGTGCCAGAAATTCTAATTTATGTGCTGGGTAGTTTGATTCACTTCTGGACAGACCTCTACTTGCATAAGCTACAACTCGACTTTTGCCATCAATTTCTTGATATAGCACTGCTCCAAGACCTGCAGAACTGGCATCAGTATGGAGAATGTATGGCTTACTAGGATCTGCAAATGCAAGTACAGGAGAAGTAGTAAGTTTTTCAATAATAGTTTTAAATGCATGCTGACAAGATTCAGTCCAACGTTCAGCAAAAGGCTCTTTTGGGTTGAAATAGGTTTGGGGTTTCAACATAGGTTTTGGTTTCTTTCGGTTAGGTGGATAGCCGGCAGTGAGGTCATGTAGCGGCTTGACGATTGTAGAATAATCCTTCACAAATCGTCGATAATATCCTGCAAATCCCAGGAATGATCTTAGTTCTTTCAAATTTTTTGGCACCGGCCAAGATGCAAGAGTGGAAATTTTATCAGGATCTGTCTCCACACCATCCTGGGACACAACATGGCCGAGATACTTCACTGAAGTTTGGAAGAACACACATTTTTCAACAGACAGTTTTAGTCCAAAGTCCTTTAATTTGTTTAGGACTTTCATCAATCTTTCTTCATGTTCTTCAAGAGTTGGTGCGAAGATGATCAAATCGTCAATAAAAACCAAGACCTCTTTCAGATGGAGCTCACCCATACATTTTTCCATAAGTCGTTGAAATGTGCTCGGAGCATTGGTCACTCCCTGTGGCATGCGATTAAATTCCCAGAAGCCTAAAGGACAAACAAATGCTGTCTTGTCCTTATCAGCTTCCTCCATCTCTATCTGGTAATACCCAGATTTTAGGTCCAGCACAGAGAACCATTTAGAGCCTGCCAGTGCAGTAAATGCATCTTCTAGCTTCGAAGAGCATAAGCATCTTTAATAGTTTGCATGTTGAGTTTTCGATAATCAATACAGAGACGCGTACAGAGCCATTTTTCTTACGAACCACCACAATGGGTGAGGCAAATGGAGACTCTGATTCACGGATTATTCCAGACTCAAACAATTCTTGCAGATGCTTTCTCACAGCATCAACATCCTGTGGATGTATAGGGCGTGGTCTTTGTTTAAATGGTGTCGGGTCAGACAATCTTATCTGATGTTTTACTTTGTCTGTTCGACCAAAATCAAGGTCATGTTTGGCAAAGACCTCTGGTATGTTGTTGAGCTTTGAAATGATCCGACTTTTCCATTCTGGTGTTAGAGGTGATTCTCCAAAATTATATTGAAGCTGAGTTGTTAATGGCGCTGCAGACTCATGGACTTTGACACTATGCTCTTTTGAGATAACAGACTGGAACGCAGCAATCTCTGCAATGGCTGCTCTGGCGGGGATGATGACAGGATGGTTTGACTCATTAGTTACCACAACTGGCAGATTACAAGGCCGATGTTGAGGTATATTAATGAGACAGGTGTTAACCATAAGTCCGCCAGGCAGACAGGAAGAAGCTGGGTATTCAACAACAACCACCTTCTCTTCCCTCAGTAACGTGCGGTCAAACATCCCTCAAGAACAACAGTTTGACCAGATAATATTGTTTGTGGTTGGTCAGACTGCAGAGTTAGGACAACTGGATTTTCAGATGTGGTTTGAGTATGCCTGCGCTGCAGGATCTTCAGGACAGTTTGATACCCAAAGGCAATGGGCTTAAAAGTAGTAGACTGGCTCTCAAGGTGCTTTTTGTAAGCAATGTCAAGGGTATTTGTGCCTACTAGTAAAAGTGGATGTGTGGTTTTGGTGTCTGGAACCACCAAAGCTAGGGTGTCCACATCAATTGGTGAGCCAAGAAATTCAGGTGGAAAAGTCAAATTTAATTCAATGTACCCAAGGTATGGCACATTTTGACCATTAGCACCCTCAACTTCCAACAGACTGTTCAAAGGCATAATTTCATGGTCAAAAAGGTGCATATTATAAAATGAATGTGGTACTGTAGTGACTTGCGACCCACTGTCAAGAAGACAGCTGAAGGTGGTTCCTTTTATTTGAATCTGGCCCATGCTCTTCATGCCAATAAGACCCTTGGGTAATACACAAGACAATTCAGAATGGGGTTTGGGACAGCTAATAGTAGCAGCTCCTGAGTGTCCCTCAGCAGAAACTGCATTTAGTTTAACGGCTGGCTCGAATTTTTTTCATCCCATGCTTGTTGTTTCTCGGAGCTGTCTCTTCTTATGTTCCACAAGGCCTGGATTCGCTTTATTACTACAATGGGAAGAAATATGACCATCTTCACCACAGTTAAAGCAATATCCTGCCTTTGGTCTTCCAGCGGTCTGAGGTGAGGTAAAACTGGTACCTGGCTTAGACTTGGTCTGCCGTAACTCTGATTTTACACTAACAGATGTCTTTTTAGACATGAAGGAAGACATCTGTTGTTGGAGTTGTTGAATCTGCTTTTTTAATTCTTTCAGTTCTTCATTAACTGTCTCATGACCACAAGAGCAAGTACTCTGAGACTGAATGGTCACTTTCTGTTTAGATGACTGGATGTGCTTTCTCATTAGAGATTCTTTAGCAATTTGTCTGTCCTCTTCTGTTCGAGTGCCAACAGGAGTTCAGAAAATGGTGGAGGGTTGCTTTTCTTTTCCTCAAGCTGCAACTTGGAGATGACTGAATTGTCCCAGCATCCACGGCAGAACTGTCTAAGTAAATACATATCCTTGTCTCTTGGTAATATTCCTCCTCTTTTATTACTGTGCTGAGAGTAAGCTGCAATCGCTGGAGATAGGAGGATGGCCGCTCACCAGGATTCTGGAAAATGGCAAACAGCTCCTCTCCATCCTGTACTGTTTGAAAAGCTGAATCAAGGACTTGAAGAAGAGTGGAAGGTGATGCACCAGGGCTCAAACATTTAATCAAATCGGCAGCTGGTGATAACAAACTTTCAACAATTAGCGATTAATATGCAGTCTGGAAAGGCTGGGATCAGCAAGCAACAACTCTATTTGGGATCGCCATGAGTCATAATCCGCTTCATTGCTTGGTTTTGGAATTTTTCCTGAAAATGGCGGAGTCTAAGTGAGGATGTAGAAAAGTCACTATTTTTTACAACATGCTCCACCACAACTTTTGAACATTCTGTGGAATAAGATCATTCCCTGACAAAGAAACTCTCTGGATTGGCGGTGTAGGGGGCGGCTAGCTCCAGGTGGCTCTCCCTGCCAATCAGTATATGAATGGGTTGGAGGGGCTGAAACCGCTTGAGGCACAGATAGCAATGTCTGCTGGCTTTGCACAGGTTGTGCTAAGGTGAGGATGTCATCTTTCTTGTCCTCATCATCTCCATCATCACCTCCTGCCAACTCCAAATGTGTGCTGATTTGGTCCATCACACCTTTAAGAACCTCCTCAAATCGTTTCGCTTTGGCGTAGCTATGTTCTTCAACTCATCAATGTAATCTATGGGGAACTGCTGCTACTCACTGCATATTCTGAAGCAAGAGAGGTAACATGAAATATCATATCTAATCTGGTTCGAGAAGGATAATCATACGGGAAAAGGGGTTGTAATGCAATTAATGAAGAATCTTCTTCAAACTCGACAATCAGGTTTTTATAAAATGCACTTTGTGGATCATTAACATGAAAAACCTCCTTTACTGCACCATAACATTGTAAACGTTCAACTATCTCTTTTTCATCATCATCGCTCTGAGTGCCAGTAACTAACACAGATCGTTGCATGTTTAAACCCAACTGAGTAACAACATCCATTTTTTTTCTAACTCATCAAAATTAAAGACACTGTGAAGTTGTTCAATTATTCACCCATTACAAGACTCCTGGCTAGCTCGCCACTTGTAGCGCTTTTTTTTCACTGCGCAGCTCTGACTGCAAGTTGTAATATTAACCAGTTTATAAAATCAGAACTAGGTACGATACGGAGTCATGATAATGGTGAATAAGTAATACAACTGATGCAAAAGTAAAGTTTGTTAATACTGCTATTTATTGCAGTGGCAATAATAATAATAATAATAATGATAATAATAATAATAATACTAAAACAACAAAACAATAAATTTCCCAAAAAACGAAAGGAGGAAAAAAAAACAACCCAACAAAACAATTATTATAATCAGTGATATGTCAAAATCCAATAGAGTCCACAAGAAGTCCAAAAGCAAAAGGAGACAAGTATTTTCCCCTTGCAATACTCCTTAAGAGTTTTAGTTCATTTCCTGTAGGAAAGAAATGCAGTTCCGTTTCCTACCACCAGGTGGTGGGTGGGTAGCTCGCCATCTTCCTTCGTCAAAGAGGTGAATCCAAGGAGGAAAAAAAAACCTGACCTAAAAGGCCAGATAACACATTTAGTTCATTTGTACTAAAGGAGGGGCAAGAAGACTGTTAAATACATTCTTCCTATATTTTAACAATCTCAAAAAAAAAGAAAGAAATCCTTTTAAAAAGTGCACTTCATAATTCAAGTTCAAAATCAATTAAGTAATCTAATTAGCAATCATTACAGACAACTAATATTGAATCAAATCAATCAACTTAAAATGTGATTGATCAAAGTAGCTACAACTAAATCATATTAGGTACCAAATTCCATTGTTGCACCAACATGGAGTGCAAACACCAATAAGAAATCCTGAAAAAATAATCAAATCTAAAATTGAAAAGCAAACCCTTAAATATTAAAGGTGTGGTCTTTAATTCGGCTGCCGTTAAGCAAGTAATAAGTAGGACAATTTGATGTGAGCCACTGATTGTCGAGTTGATTGCTAACGCTAACTAGCGGAGCAGAATGAAAATAATTCCCCGTTATCTACTCACCGTCGAGTAATGATTGTCTGAGGAGGTGGTAATGGTAACTTGTTCGATTCTGGCAATAGATCACAACCTAAGTGGTTTAACGGGAGGCAACATTAGCGGCGCGATCAGTACAGCTATTATACAACAACAGTCAGATGACATTCAACACTCACCACAAATCTTCACGTCTCAAAGACAAACCAACCGATGAGTCAATCTAAGCGCTCTGGTTGTTTTATAAACAACCGATCAGACAGCCAACAATGAGCAGCAGCAATGTTTGGAGAAAAGAGGAGAAAACCCGGAAGCACACACGACAATCAATTTAAAGGGGCAGCTCAAAGGGAAGGTGATTGGGTCATGGTGGTCACCTGGGTTACACAGATCCTCAATCTAACTGAGTGTTTCAGGCTATCAGGTATATTAAAACACAGTGGCGTTCTAGTGCAAGGCATAGATGCTAATATTGTCTCGTCACAGGTACACCGGCGAGGGCATGGATGAGATGGAGTTCACCGAGGCGGAGAGCAACATGAATGACCTGGTGTCTGAGTACCAGCAGTACCAGGACGCCACGGCCGAGGAGGAGGGCGAGTTTGAAGAGGAGGGAGAAGAAGACATGGCCTAAGCTGCTAATATGGCGGCTTTGCTCCTGGGTAACATTGTTAGATTTCAGCGTTTATTTCTTTGTTAAAAGTGTCAAACCAATGACTCTTAAGGTGTGATAAATGTCACCAGTTGTGTTTGTTCTAAATGTTTTAGGATTTTTTTCTTTTCTTTGCAGAAAACATGTTAGATATTACATTAGAATTTTTTTCCGGAACATAAATGTGTTAACCTGTAATTCTGCCCGGTAGCATTCTGAATGTTTTGTACATTGAAGCTTTCATCTGTTTTGTTTTTATGTGGTCGCTCACTTTTTTATTGGGACTGTCATATTGAGTGTTTTTCTGAATGTTGTAACTCTTTGAGTTACCTCCACATTGACCACTCACAATACAGTTCTGCAAAGCTGTTTATTTTTCTATGTAACTGACAAGTTGGTACAGAACCCGTCTAAAGACAGGGGAGAAGAAAAAACAACTTTATATAATATCTTGTGGGAACAACTTCATTATAAAAAGGTATGGCCAAGAGTGTTTTTTAATTCCCATGTCACTTAATGGCCTCTGTAAGTTTGTCTGTCTTTGGATTTTGTAATTTTCAGTCTGTGATGTATTTAGGATAGTTTCATTGATATCACTACATTAATAACTTGATGGTATGTTCATAGAGTTTTAAATAAAAGTTTTTACCATGGTACTAAGCTGTGGATTAATAATTTTGTCAGTTGAGGTCATATAAATAAAAACTTTAGCAATTCGATTTTAATGCTTTCATGTTGAAAATGAAGGAAATAAATCTGGATGTTACAGAACCTGTGTATAAAGGGCGATATCTGCTGGCTAAATGGCAGCATTGTATTTAATTGGAGAAAACGTTTGAGCCATATGGAATTAAAATCAACACATGCGCAGTAACATGATGTAAAGATCTGAAACAATAATAAAACTAAACTGATAGAATATTTTCAGATCCATCAAACATACAACAGCTGAAGTTGGTGATGATCTGCAGAACTCTGGATCCTGAGGAGGAAATAAAGTTCTGGTCCAATGTTCTGCATCAGAAGTAGAACAACAGAAAGTTCATAATTTGCATTGAAATAAAATTAAGAGCACGTTCTTTTATTTTAATTTTAGTAGTACGTGGGATTCACAAACCAAATCTCCAGACAGTTTTATTAACAAGCTCACTAAAAAAGTTTATAAAGCACAAAAAAAGAAAACAGAAATAAAAGAAAGGTGGGACATACAAATATTTCTAATAAGTTATTTGTGCAACTCTTTTTATGTTCCAGATGATTTAACAGCTCGGTTTGCAAATTTTATTCATATAAAATATAAAATTTTGTTTGATATATAAATTAATCAGTCAGCTCAGACTTATTTAGCTAATGCGGAAATATAACAAGTAGAAAGTAATGAGATTACCTGTAGCAACTTTCCTGTTTCTTATTTGTGCAATGTCAAAGTGCAATGAAGAACAGACCGACGGGGTAACATATTATATCATCTCTCTGCACGTCTGATGGATAGGTGTGTCGACTTTTATTTTCAAACACAGAAGCCATAATTAACACCATGAAATGTCACTCACAGTAGACAGAGCTCCTTAAATAATGTCATTGCAACAAGAAAGCATGTAATTAATGCGTAAAGTCAGAGGTCTGCTCTTAAATGAACGCATGCAGATACAGACACATACTCTGCTAATAGGTATCAGTTCTGACTTAATCAATCAAGGATGTGCATCTGATTGGGTCATAAGGTAAACAGGAGAAGGCACCCACAACAATTTGAATCTTATCTTGAAAGAAAGAAAATATGTAATCATATCCTTTAAGCTTTTCTATATTTTGTCACATTACAACCACAAATGTTAGTGTATTTTTATAGCCTGGAACAAAGTGATGCATATAAGTACAAGGAACAGGTTCAGTGTTTTCTGTCTTAAAAAAAAACCAAATCTAAAAGGTGTGTCCTGCGTTTGCGCTCTGCTCACTTTACTCTGATACCCCTAAAGAAAATCAGTTCAATAAGGCATGCTTTTAGTTAACAGAGTCCTCCTGAGTTTAATTTGATCACATTAGAAATCCAGCTGTTGTGTGAAGAGCACAGCAGAACGGTCAGGCTGTAGAGAATATTAGGTTGCACTATAAGGAATTTGGGACTTTTGTGAAATTATCTTCTTGATTGCATGTATGCACGAATAAATTATGCAAGTCATAAAACCAAACCTTTCCACACAAATGCCAAAGACTAAAATAAAATTTTTGAACCTATAGTTTGTAATCAACAATCTTGACTGTTTACAATATGACATATTGCTTCTGTCAGCTCTCGTCGTGTATTTCCTTGCTTTGCATCGTGTCATATGAGCAGCAGCATTTCCGTTTGCGCTGCATCAGGTTGAGAAGGCAGGACTGTGTTTAATAGTGTGTTTCTTTCATGTGTCCGTTGCGCTTGCCTGTTCTCGACTTCAATAGGCACAAAAGGGCTTTAATCTGCTCACCACACTGCAGCCAGCAGCAGCTCATATGTCCTGAACTCTGTTGTTCTTGAAGAGATAAGCCCTGATGTGGACAGAATTTGACTGCAAACTTCAAATGTGAATGTTTGCAGAGATAATGGGATTATAGTTGTTTGAAAGTCTAATATAAATTTCCAAAGTTTAACACCGCTCCGTTTGCGTGCTGTTTCTTATCTGAAATACTGTTTTAAGAGATAAACATACATTAGCGAGTTGTAAAAGGCTCTTTACAAATTTGTGGCCACAAATATCTGCAATATTTACAACCACATTCTTGGTGTTAATGTACAATAACCATTGAAAACTGCCCACAACAGAGTTTGTATATGTTTATCTGAAATCTTAAATGAATAAAAGAAACCAGACGGACACAGTTAGGCGTTATAATCACTTCATACACATTTTGCAGAAACCATGTCAGGGAGGACACAACAATCGTCACATAAGTCTCTAAATAAAGCATTTAAAATAACCCTTGTTACTAAAACATAATATATGCTCTGATAAACATCTGAACAGTCTTTAGAGTAAAAACTTCTTATGGAGAGGCACAATATTGTTACCACCTTTACAATTTTTGCACACCATGTCCAACTTAAGGCAAAACAGTCCAACGAGAGTCAAAGGACATTATCAAGAAACTTTTTCTTTAATGAATATCAACTGAAAAATTAGATTAGAAATGAATTAGGAACATTTTCACACATGTTATCACCAGAGAAGAGTCCTGCTTTTAAAATGAGACAATGGTATGATTTGATTTTTTTTTTTGCTTTATGTGTTGTTCAATTACATTTTGTGGGATTTAACGGGGAAACACACTTTTTTTTTTTAGGATAAATTCATCAGCAGTCCTTAGATCCTAATACTTCAGAGCCAGATCATGAAATACAATGATGTGGTGAAAACTGTAAATACCTGTTAACCTGTTTTGGGCTTTGTTACATTGAACCTAAAAGTAAATGCAATATTTGGCCCCAGATGTGATCAAATCTGATGCCCCTTGTTGGAAAGTAATGCTGCCAAACAAGTAAATAGTGGAGGAAGTGCTTCCTAATTACATAAATTAATATCACAGTTACACAATCTAAATGTTATTCTCCTTGGCAAACTCTAATATGGGTGCATGACAAGAAATTAAATTTCATCTGGATAATTAAAGAGTTTCAGTAATATAGTGCATATTTGTTACATACAGAGTCGTATGTTTTTAACCATTGGATTCTAGTTTTAATTATCATGGCTTATAGCTAAAAAAATCCAAACATCTGCTTCTCATAAAATTAAAATGCCACACAAGTTTAATTACAGTATGAGTGTTAACACAGAAATATTATGTTGTGACACACACAGCAGTGGCAAAGATGGCTAACTTGGCAAGTGATCAGCAAACAGTACTTCACTCTTTCTACAAGGTATAAATGCCACAAAAAGGGATTTATAAAGAAGCTGGCTGATAATAAAGTCCCGTACATATCAATGGAAAGTTGAGTGAAAGAAAAAAACTGCAGTAGTGAGAGTTGCACTAGACAAAGCTTCAAGAGCCACCACACACAGACATATCCAGGACATAGACTCTGGAGGTCTATTGATCAGAGACATTTTAGACATTTTTATTTGGAAATCAATCTCTCAGAGTCTGAAAGAGTAGATAGGCACAGAACCTAAGTGGCTTGAAATTCGGTGGGAAGTTTCCACAGCCAGTGATGTTTTGGAGAAATGTCATCTGGAGGTGTTGGTGCACTGACGCCTATAGGTAGCACAGCCGTTTACCAGGACATTTTAGAGAACTTCATGCTTCAATTTGCAGCTGGGTGTTCATTCTGACCTCCTCCGTGCCTCTCTGCTTTGATGTAATCATTTATGCAAAATAAGTATTGAGAGCATATTTAGTACAATGTATGGGCATGCTTTTTGCTAAGCCAGAATTTATTAAGTAAAATAATTTTGTGGTCCTATGTTATATTAAAATTTCCTGAGAAACTCAATTTTGTGTTTTCATTATTTCTAAGCCATCATCCTCAAATAAAAGAGAAACAAACACTTAAAATATCTCACTCTACGTGTAATAAATCTGTTTTTGAACTCACTTTTTATTTCTGAAACAAGATAACCTTTCAATATTGTCTAATCATTCTTGTTGAGAGGCAACTGCGTTAATATTAAAACAGACCACAGAGCATACGAGAAACTAGTATCACATGAGAAAATAGCCATATTACAGAGCCGTGGACTGTGCAGGTGATGCAGGTCTGACTTACACAAAGTAAAGATATATAGCTATTGCTATCTATCTTAGATCCTCAAATGTAGCAGCACTCAACTTTTCACCGGTCTGCTGTGGAAAAGCCATCTGACGTGTTCAACATCACCACCAGGAGAACAGTCATGATGACAGGTCACGTTGGGGTTCAATCACAAATTACTTGAAACTGTGGTTTAATTAACGAGGAGTTCACAAGCACACAGGGGTGTTCATGTCTTTCTGTGATACGGCGGCCATGTTGAGACTGTCAGTGTGGATGTCTGGGATGGTCCTCTCTGGCCTCAGACACACAGCCAGCCTCTGTGGGAAACAAGTCGATGATCAGAGGCTTAAGAGAGGCTGGTAAATTAAAGACACGAGAAATGGTTTTATTGTTTTGGGTTTTCTTTTTGTAATCCACAAACCTGTTTGAGAGAACCAGGGGTCCACACCAGTTTGTAGACCATGTATATGGGGATCCACATAAAGGAGGAGAAGCCGATGATGTAACCGACTGTGATGCTCCAGTCTGGATACTTGTAGTCGAACAGCGTGAGGGGAGGCGCTTTCAACAGAGAGCTCACTATGATGTACTGAGAGGAGTGGAGAAAAATTACACTTCGGTGTTGGAAAGTTCATGCTGAAAAGTTTTCAATCATGCTGATGAGTTTTGTTTTTAGTGGGTTCCCCAAACTACCTGAAGGCCTATGTGCTTTTTTTTTTCTTTGCAAAAAAAAAAAAAAAAAAAAAAATGCTTGTTCAGATTGAATAGGAAATAAATTTTCAAGTCTTACCATGGATTCTCAATTAAATTTAGCTGTGTACTTGTATCCACCACATGAATATTCTTTGATCTAAACTCTTCCAGTGTCTCTTACTGTAGATTTAGGGTCATTGTGTTGCTGTTTCAGATTTTTTTTTTCTTCTCAGAACTGCCTTGTATTTAATACCATTCACATTCCCATCAGCTTTAACCAGCTTTCCTGTTCACACTAAGGCAAGGTGATCACAGGATGATGTCACTACGATGTGTCACCATGAGAACGGTGTGATCATGGAGCCATTTTGCTTGTAAGTTGGGTATCATCAGAGCTGCTGTAGACATTTCTATAAAAGTTTATTTCACTTTATCCCAGATCTGAAAGTTATATTCATGCCTCACTTTTCAGATTTGTGTTGGTAAAACATTGTGAAAGCTATGGATCCTTTCCCTTCTGCTTCAACATTATCTCTCACTTTATGCCGGTCTACTATATAATCAAAGTAAATCCCACTGAGGATTGTTGTTGCAAAAGGACAAAATGTTAAAAGAGTTAAAAGGGTATAAACGTTTTTTTTGCCATTCATTGTAAATGTCATTCTTTAAAGTAAACTAAATATGTAAAATCGGCCTAAAGAAAGACGGATGCAAACAAAAAAGAGATATATCAAGTTGAGAGTAAAAAATGAGGACTGACATTTGTTTTAATGTGGAAAAAGAGGAGTGAGGAGTTTAAACTAGAGGAGAGTTTATTTAAAGGCTGCTGGTCCAGGGAGTGTTTGATGCTACAACAAGCTTTTACTCAGATCGTATCTATTGTAGCCCACTTATCTCTGGATCTCCTCAATGGATGATGCTTATTTACCATTGTGCCAGTCCGAGGTATGTGCTACTGTTATAAAAAATTTTGACTTTATAATCTTCTCTTACCGCCAGAAACGCAGGACTTATAGCAACCCAGCACACCCTCCAGAACAATCCTGGAGCTTGGCCGAGCATCGCCTGAACATCGTTACTAAATCTTTTAATCCCTGAAACCAGAAATAACACAAAATGTAATTCTTACAGACAGTTATCGAGAAAAAACACACGGGAAAAAAAATGTAAAGCATTTATATTTGTACCATAGAACCAGGAAACTGCAATAGCTTCAAGGAAACCCACAGCAATGATGGAGGATCCTACTCCAAACTCCTCCAGTAGCTTCACCACATAGGCGCCACCCTATGTTCATGCGAAAGTTGTGAGTTACGTCAACAATTTCATCATCTGGAAGTGCCCCAAATGTTAAAACAGCCAGGAGCTGGAACTGTCATTTTGAGTAATGAGATGGCAAAATGTGTTCAGAGGAAAACTTACATTTGTGAGCGTGCTTAAAGAACCCAGGAAACAGACGACCACCAAGCCCAGAACAAAAAGCTCACGTCTGTGAGAGAAATAATCTGGGTATTCATCCAGCACAGCGGTGATGATTGCCTCTAGCCCTCCAAACTAAAGCACACAAATATTTCTATTAGAAAATTTATAAATTGAACAACCAGCTCTTGGACTTTTTTATTGGGATTTTAATTGGGAGATGGCAGAAAAAGGGGCATACTGGTAAAAATCTGAAAAGGTGTGGCACTAAGTTGAATTCAGGCCCCATCTCTCTATTATCCATAAAACCTAGAGCAACCATTTGCATTCAGCAATGACCTGTTTAGAAAGTAGAGTACTATTGTGCTTACTCTCAGTATTTTTGTTGCACAATTGGCCTTTTGTATGTCACAACATTATGAAACTATCCAGATTTTATACCGTGCTGTCGAGTCCCAGTGTGATCATCATCACAAAAAAAATTATAGCAAAAAAGGTGGAGCCCATCATGTTTGCAATTGCTTCTGGGTATGTGATGAAAAGTAGACTTGGCCCTGAAATAAGAATGACAACAGGCGCAAGGCACAGGTTAGTGCATGTTGACTCAGCTGATTTGATTTTAACGTCTGCATTTTCTGACCTTTATCTTTGGCCACATCCTCGACCTCGACCTTCCTCATCTCTGCCATGTAGCCCAACACCGTGAAGATTACAAAGCCTGACACAAAGCTGGTCAGGCAGTTCACCAAACTGGTCACAATGGCATCACTGTTGGAGGAAGAACACAACGGAAATACACTGTCGTCATTGCAAGTTAAAATAAAACTAGAAAAAATAAAATAAAACTAATGTTTCAACATTATTTAAAGACATGCACAATTATTCATTTAAATGTAAAACCAAGTCATTTGGTTAATCACATTTCACTCTGACATCTGATTGGTAAATCTGCGCAGAGTCTTCACTTCAGACCAAATTACCTTGAACTGGGCAGCATTGGACTTCATCTGGGATGCAGATTAAATAAATTCATGAGGCTGTGTTGATCACAGAATAATCACATAAATGCTAAAAATGCTAAATGGAGAATAATACTAACATATACCTATTGTTGTAATGTTTTTTTTTTTTATTCTGTAACCCCCAAAATCAAAATATTAAAAATTACATTTTTACTGAATTATGGCACTTTTGGAGCTCGACACTAAAAGCAAAAATCCTGCATATCTGTCCTGTCAAAAAAAAAAAAAAGAAAAGAAGCAAAACTAAAGGTCTGTTTGTTATTATTGTGGAAACAGACCTAAATCAATTATAATGCAAATGATTACCTCTCTGAGAAGAGATGGATTATACTTTTAAATTAATAACCTCCAGAGGATGTTACCCTCCGCTGCAGCATCTGGTTTAATTCATGGTAGAAATATTCCTTTACTTTGCTGCATTGGTTTTACCTGCACAGCACACACACACACACACACACACATACACTTGGTTTTCATAGGGTCATACGTTAAATGTCATGCACGGTTACTCTGTGTGGATGACCTTTAAGTGTTTCAGATAGACCACAGCTGATGCATGATGTGCATCGGTTCTAACTTTGTATGGAGACTACCTACTTTTTTCCAGCGGTAAAACACAGACTTTGTGTGACTCAGAGGGTCAATGGTCATTGGATTTTGAAGAAGCGTACCGATAGCAGTTATTTGTAAAAGGGTTGTAGCTGGAAAGAGCCAAAAGAACGCCGAACCCAGGACCCAGAGAGAAGAAGATCTGAGCAGCAGCGTCCACCCACACCTGGAAAACAGACGCAGACACTTTTCAACCCTTCCTCGAGTCTGCAGCCTGGGATGCTGCAGGTTTTCATATGTTAAACATGAAGAGTCACTCATTACTTCCTGGCCTTTTAGTGACTTAATGTCATTAAAGTTCCTATTTCTCTATGTTTGTGGTCTTGGTCACTCAATGTAATTCTGTCAAACTGAAAGATGTGCCTGTCAGAGGAAGGTCGAGCTGCTGCACAGCTGCATGCAGGGAGATCTGAAGAGCATTCGGCGGTAAAAAGGGGAGAACAGCATTGGATATCCATGAGCGAGGGAGAAAAGGGGGGAGCCTTTGTTAATGGGTAGAAAATCTGAAGTAATTATGCATCTAATTATTCTGCTCTGTGGTTTATTTATGCATCTCATTTCATCTCATCCGTATTCGCTTCCAAACAAAGCGATGGCAGAGGTTTGGTGAAACACAGCAGTGAGCCGGATGAAGAAGAAGGACTTTTTTTTTATTTAGATGTAGGAGATATAGATAGGCAGATTGTCAAGAGGCTGGTATCTATCCAGGCGCCATTTTCAGCAAATATATATAATAACCCTGCAACAAACTTAAAGCTGCTCATTTTGTAAATTTACTTTACTTTGAAAAACACGTAGAATAGTTTAGGTTAGTAAATGTTCGGTTTTCTGCAAGTTCTTCTGTTACTCACTGGTTGAGTGCAAGCAGAGGTTTTATACAAATCAAGTTGTGAATAAAAAATTGTTCTTTGTCTGCTTGTTTAAATAAAGCTTAAATAACAACTAACATATAACACATTTTTCTGTTATTATATAGAAATACTGCCCCCAAAATAGAGTTTTAAAAATAATCAAGAATAAATCAACAGATGATCTTATATGTCTTTTTTGGATTTTAAGTCAACACATTAAATAAATTAGCGTAGGAGAAAAAATATATATATATTTTACAATTAAAGCAGGGTTTTAAGATGATAATATGGGTGAATAATAATTTCAACATATGAGAAATATGGGTTACGCTGAGTGTTTAGCTTTTGGATAACGTACGCTGGTCTCCAGCAGCTTGTCCCACTGTGGTTTCAGATAAAACACCACACCTCTCCAGGCTCCTGGCAGAGTTGCACCTCGAATCAGCAGGATGAAAAGCACAATGTAAGGCAGGGTGGCGGTGACCCACACGACCTGACGGTGAGCAGAGAGAATAGCAGAGAGTGAGAAGCAGAGAGATGTGATAAAGGAAAGTCTTTATTTTAGCAATTCAAAACGTGAAACTCAGATAGCATTAGGGTTCACAGAAACACAGAAACGGGAGAAAAGGGATGTTCCCTAGAGTATCTGCACTCAATAGTTGATGATTTGCAGTATCAGTGCAGCATGGCTGCAAGCTGCCGACCTCTGTGGGGTTTCATATCAGTTAAGTCAAGCGCAGAAACACAGAGGTCACTGGCGCAGGTTTTGAATCTTTTGGCAGTGTGGGCAGATGCCAATTCCATTTGGACATTTTTTTATCAGTCTTCATAAAGGGTGTCAGGAGAAGGAAACATGAACTGTGAGCTTCATAAAACAGAGTGGACCAACACCAGAAGATGACGCTGTACCCTAAACCATCACTGAATGTAGAAACTTCACACTAGACTATGAGTCTCTCCACTCCTCCATCAGACTCCTGGATCTTAATCTCTAAACAAAATGAAACGTTTACTCTTCAGATGAAGTCCTCTTTCATCTAAAAAGGACTTTGGGCCACTCCTTGTTCTAATTAGCCCAAGACGTTTCTAACACCGTTTCTGTTTGTAGTTGATGCCCTAGATTTGTCTATGTGAGGTGAAGTTTGAAGCTCTGTCTTCACTTTGGGAACCACTCTAAAATTTTAGGAGGCCGTTTTTCTCCTTCCACAAAACTTTCCATTTATATGCTTGAATACTGACAAATTCTTTATTGGCATTCATAGCCACAATAAAGGCCTTATCATCAAAATGAACAGAAATAAACACTCTAACCTCTAACATGTATGTAAGATGGCATTTATAAAGTATATTCATTCATTCCTACCTTCCCTGAGGTTCGCACGCCCTTCCAGAGGCTGAAGTAAACTATAGTGAAGATAAGAAAGAGGCAGAGCATCAGCTGCCAGCGAACACCCCCGACATCTCTCAGTCCTGACGACTTGTGGATTTCAAGAACGTTCCTCCTGTTGAGAGAAAATCCGCGTCTCATCAGGCTGCCAGCAAACAAGACAAGAAGGGCTTGTGGTTAAAAATAACCATCTGGCAACGTTTGTGAGAACTGTTACAGTAAAAGCTATTTATACTCGCATATGTGGTTTCTGTTACTCACACTTACATGCACTTACATGTAAAATTCCTCTGCCGGAGACCTGGAGGAATTTGTCCAAGTCACATTATCCATTCCAAAGTAGTTGGTGCAGTCGGGGGTGTTCCAGACGTTATCACAGTTTGTCCAGGGGAGGATGCTGGAGAAGGAGGAGTAGAAGTAGAACAGGGCCCAGGCGATGATGGTGTTGTAGTAGAAGGACACGTACAGAGCAATGACACAGATGGCATATCCTATTCCTGAAAGACCAAGTCACACATCACGCAGTGCTCCCACTTTTAGCTTTGCTTTGTGGATAAAATGTGTTTAATTATGGGAAAGGTTCAATCAAAAGGACTTTTTTTTAAAAATCTTATCTGAATATCTGTGTTAAATCAGCCTCACCTTTGAAAATGGGACAGATGTGTTTCCATATGGATATGGCTCCAGTTCGGTGGAACTGCCCGAGAGCCAGCTCCATGTAAAACAGCGGCACGCCACCAAAGATCGCCATCAAAATGTAGGGGATGAGGAAAGCACCTGAACACATGCATAGCAGAAGACGCTTTAATGTCTCAGCTGAAAACAACAAATATATTTTAACACAAAGAAAGGACTTCCAAATTCATCAAAAACTGATGCAACCACAGAGGAGCCACAGAAAGAAATGAAGAAAGAAAATGAAACAAAGAGAGAAAGAAAGACAACATTTGAAAGAAATAAATATCACATCGCCAATTAATTACCTTGATTGAAATTAATTGTTGATTCGTACATTTAAAAATAAAAAACAATAACTAAATATAGTTTTACTATTTATAATTTGGTTGCCTAAAATGATAGCTCTAAATTGACTCTTGTATACAAAATGAATAAGTGTATCAAGCTTTCTTTGTAAAATTTGAATATTTTAAGAGATGAGCCAGTAACACAGACAGAATTAAAAAAAGAAATTAAAACTTTTTTGTTTGTTTGTTTGTTTAAATGCCTTTAATTTGTATTACTTTTCCATTTTAGATACGCCTGCTTTGGCACCATGGACAGTTCCTGCTATTACTTTGAGTAGTTTTACATTATTTAATCTATTAGTCAATTTATTTCTCTATTATTATTATTATTATTATTATTATTATTATTATTATTATTATTATTATTATTATTATTATTATTATTATTATTATTATTATTATTATTATTATTATTATTATTATTATTATTATTAAACAAGTTACTGACTTTACAAAAGTAGCTTTATTTATTAACCTGGAAGGTAATTTACATCTTTAAACACTTACCGCCACCGTTTTGATAGCAAATGTAAGGAAATCTCCAAACGTTGCCCAAATCCACCGCAAACCCGATGACAGACAGGAGAAAGTCCATCTTCTTGCTCCATTTGTCCCTGGAGTCCGTCTGGGTGACAGCCGGCACAGCCGCGGCGTTGTTGGCGCTGTAGCCGGAGTTCGGAGAGCCGTGCTGGGGCAGAGTGCCGGCCATGACCGCAGAGTCCTGTTCGGAGCAGCGGACTGTGAAAAGTTAGAGAGAGGAGCCGCTCCAGAGGAGAGGAGGACGCTGCTCCTCAATCAGATCACAAGGGCCGAGTGGGAGGAGTTGAAGCTGCTGAGGAGACGTGGAGGTACCTGTTAGTGGAAAAAATGATTTCCTTTCTGATAGAGCTCCTCGGTCAAGTTGACCACTTCTCTGCATTAGTGATGTTGATGTTAATGTTTGAGTTGCTATTCGTATTTATAGTATCCTTCAAATGTAGAGGGAAATTATACGTGGTTTTTAATCTTGTTTAAAAGTTTTAATGAAATAAAAACATTGAAAGTATGATTTGGATTTAGTCTTCCTTCTTCAGCTTATCCCTGAGATGTCTCGTTTCCAATTTGTTTTCTTTGCAAAATAGCCCAAAGTCAGAAAAAAAAAAATTGGTCGGAGAGCATTTCGAAACATCATTTTTGAAATAAAATAATGCTTTTATTTGATCTAAACCCAGTTGTTTTAACTCTGGTTGAATTGTTGGTTGTAGGTGAACCTGCAGTCTCAAGTCTTTTGCAACTTTTAACTGGTTTTCTTTCAGGATTGTCCTGGATTAATCTCCAACCTCCTTCCCATCAACTCTAATCAGTTTCCCAGACTGGTTGAAGAAAACTGTCCCCACAGCATAATGCTGCCACTACTATGTGTTACTGTGAGGAAGGTGTCCAGTGTTAAATTTGTTGCTTAAATTTTGGATTTTAGCGGATGGCTTGGACGTAATTTTTTTATTTATTTTTCCAGGGGACCGAAAAAAAAAAAAAAGCAATCCATTAAATATTTTTACAAAAAAATGCATATTTCTTGACTTTTTGACTTAACTTTAAGCTGCTTTTCAACAAAGAAAAAGTTCAAACTAATCAACAAATTTGAAAAGGATAAAAAGCAAAACAAATGTGATAGGGAAACAAGTCCAGTGAAAAATGATGATCATGTTTAAAGTAAGTGAACTGATAATTGCTCTTTAAATATCTCGCCATCCTGATGTTTATGTGGTTTGGTGAAAACACCAATAACAAATCCCAGCAGTTCAGCTGCGCTCATCTGGAAAACCTAACAAAACAACTCTTTCAAATCCAACCCTTTCAGCTGTGAGTAGACTAAAAGACTGCTAACTGGACACTGTGGGAGCAGCAATCTTGTGTGAGCAGGAAGTAACAGAGAAAATGGATATGACCCAGTATGAGATAGAAGCAAAAGCATCCAGCTTCATCAGGAAATTGTCACTTAAAGACCAAGTGGTAGCCAAACTGTCTGGACTGGTGTCACATGACTGAGGCTGTCTGCCACCTGAGTCAGGAAATGATGAAATGATGGTTTGCTTTTAAGTAATTTTAATACAAAGATACTTTTAGATTCCTGTCTGGCTGTGTAGGATAGGCAAACGAACAACTGAGAAAACAAAAACGGCACATGTTGTGGAGCCAAAATGTAAGGGTCCCTGAGGGCCAACAGCATCAAAACATTTTGGCTCTAAAGCTTTTATCACTGGCCTCCTGAAGCACACCGCCTCGTCAGTGTGTGTTGGCATACACGGCCGGGAGAACATCAGATTGACAGCAGCTTGTATCACATGCCCCGCTGCCTGTTGGAGCCCGTCGACTCTAATCACACACGGACAGGTGGACGTTGGCCCTGCCCACCACACTGCTCACTGACAGGTGGACGTTGGCCCTGTTGCACTTTTATAAGCGTGGTGATTTAATCTGAAATACATCTAAAATGTTAAGCCGAGGTAACAATATAGTTTTCCCCTCTTCTGTTTACTGGAGTTTAGACTTTCCTCTGTTTACAGAGATCTTTTTCCTTTACTTCTAATTGCATTGCAGAAATTAATTTTAGATCTTTTCTTCATTACAGAAGACTTCTGAGTGCATCAATTTGTCTCAGCCGCGCAGCTTCTTACTGCAAATCAACAATGTGCTGCTCTTACAAAACCTCTCCAGCTGTGTATGCAAAAAGTGTCAAATTCAGTTAAAAATGCACCTCATAAGTGTCACAGTGTCAGAAAATGGAGGCTGGAGGGACGGGACAGAGAAGGGTTTGGAAGCGAATGCTCCAGGAGGCGTAAACACTGAAAGTCAATGACTGCAGTGAAATCTGCTGGGTTTCCTATGGTAGAAAACTCTTTATCGCCAATTTGAATAATCTATTATTGCATAAAAGAGACAGAAGCACCGATCTGAGAGCACTTTCTATGTTAAAGTAGCTCCCTTAGTGGCTTCATCTAGGAGAGAAACACTGCTAAACAGATCAGCTTTAAGCCAGTTTTAAAAACTGAAGAATGAAAGCGAGCACATAAAGTTAGTTGCAGCAAGAGTTCAGCCACTATATGGCAGAGAATATTTAACCTTGTCTCTACAAGGTTAAACTTTGAAAGAATGCAAAGTGTTTCATCCACAGACGAAAAATATTACAAGATGAAGCTTCTGTAAAGCGTCAAAAACTGTGAGAGAAGATATACATTTTTTTTTTTTTATTCCAACAGATAAAGCAAAATTTAAGGAAGGAGGAGAATAGAGTATCAGAGACATTGTGAAATTACTGCGGAATAACATGAAGACAAAGGAAGATGTTTAATTAAAATGTGGAAATAAATGTTATTTATAATATAATAAAATGTTGCTAATAATATAATGACAATATTATATATCTTTTTGGCTGAAATTTGATTAAGTTTAAATTACCTTTTTATTAATAAAACAAATAAACAAACAAACAAACCATGGTTAAATATGGTTAAATATGTTTATTTAACCATAAAAATATCAAAATCATCCAAAAATCAATGTTAAACCCAAATCTATAAACTAAAATGTGGATGTATTATTATTATTATTATTATTATTATTATTATTATTATTATTATTATTTTTTTTTTTTTTTTTTTTTTTTTTTACAGTGTACAACAGCTGTTACACGCTAACGTTAAGGAAACTCAGTCTCCTTGAATCAGTCTCTAAATGGAACAAAGTTTTATGATTTAAAGTAACATTAATTCATCCGAGAACAACGCTGAAGTTCAGGATTGCTGAAATGAGCTGCTGTATGTACACAAACACTTTCAAAACAACTATTTTTCTCCTGAAGGGAAACTAATGATGATTTGAGGCAAAAGTTCTGCTATGACATTTAAACAGAAAAGCTATTATCCCCAATTATCTAAAGCCTTAGCAAAGTGACATCCCAGTCAGGGAGTCCTGGGTTAAAGATGATTATGAGGTTAACAGAGGGAAAGAGGGCTCTGGCCTCACTGCTCTCAGTCTGTCATGTTCTGTTATCCCTCCGTCTTTTCACCACCTGATTCACCTGACAGCTCAGACCTGCGGGCAGAACCGGACCGATCACCCCCAGACATCACACTGGAGTTTGTTGGAGCTTATAGCAGCTTCTCTTCCTCAGATACTCAGACCATACTTCACTGAAAACGCTCTCACTCAGATGCTGTATATATGTTTAAAAGAGGATCTGTAAAAACTGAGAAATTGCAAACTGTTGGGATTCTCATAAGATGAGAACTGGTTTGATGCTTTCGACACCTTCTGGACAGGAGTCCAGTAACTTGCACTGGTTTGCACTCTGTCCACCAAAAACTTTTTATTCCAACTCGTTTGGGATTTCTGCAGCGACAAAGTGATTTTGAAAGAGTTAGTAGCAGTCGACTGAACACAAACTGCTTGATAAACTCCATCAGATTCGTTGCCACGTGTTTTGATGGACATGAAGAAAGGTCAGAGAAAGGTCATCCAAACTCCAGGAAACAACTGAAACCTAAATAAAAAACCCTGAAGCTTTAATATTGCAGAACACATGGAAATATTTAAGAAATCTGATTCACTGTGAGCAAAATAAACTTCAGGTTTTAAAGAGTTTAAGACAGAATATATGCTTTTGCAGTAATATGTAGCTGCGTGGTGTAGCCGTAAAGCGAGCGCTCCATATAAACAGAGGCTATGATGCTCAGCACATCCATCCTGGGTTCAACTCCCACCTCTGTGACCTTTGCTGCACGTCTTCCCACCTTCCCTCTGTATGTAACGATCAGAGCTGAGGACCCGAAATTTCAGTCAGACACAAAGTTAAAGAAACAAGCCTTTAATGAGGAATCAGGATATGGGACCGGCAACCCCCAGTAACAGGACAGGAGCTTCTTCTAGAGGTGTAGTGGGAGGGAAAAACACAGTCTAGGTAGCTTGTGACAACAAGCAGTCCCTTGGGGTTGATCTGGGAGAGGGGTCAGGATGAAAAGGCAGTAAGAGGTAACTTATCTGAGGAACAGGCGAAGATCAGTGGTCAGGGTACAGCAAAGGGTCCAGCACGTGCAGGCAATTTCAGGTGGACAAATCCAGGGGCGAGGCAGAGGCAGAAGTCAAAAAGCAGAAACAGGGTCACGTCCGGAAACCAGAATCCAGTAGAAAATCCGACAAGGGCTAGACAGGGCAGTAAACTCCGAGAGGCAAAAACGTGGTCAAGATCGTGGTCAGGTACAGAGGAAACGCTGGATATCTACTCACACAAAGGCTTTCAAAAATCTGGCACCGTCTGCCTGCCTGAGGGCTGAATATAACTGCTGGTGAACAGGTGGATGACATGAGCCTGATTGTGCAGCAGCATGCAGGTGAGCCAGATGAGCTGATTGGAGAGGTAAGGGCTGAGGAGGAAAACAAAGCAGGCAGATGGGCCAGAACACATGACAGTACCCCCCTCCTAAGGTCCGGCTCCCGACGGACCTCTAGGTTGGTCAGGGGTGGCGGCGGTGGAAGTCCCTCAGGAGGGTCTTGTCAATGACAAAAGCGTCCAGGAATCCAGGTCCGTTCCTCTGGTCCATAGCCTTCCCAATCAACCAGGTAGTGGAGGCCACGTCCCTCCTCCTGGACCGGAGGATGCGGCGAACCGTGTAGATGGGGTCTCCATCCAGGAACCGGGCGGGAGGAGGCTCTGGAGGCGGCTCAAGATTTAGGCACGGTGTAGGGCTTGACCCGGGACACATGGAATGTAGGGTGAATTCTCATGGAACGGGCAGCTGTAGGCGGATCGCTACCGGGTTCACAATCTTTGAGATTGGGAAGGGACCAATGAAACGAGGTGCCAACTTCCGACTCTCCACCCGTAGGGGAGATCCTTGAAGACAGCCAGACCTTCTGGCCAACCTGGTAGGTTGGTGCAGGAACCCGCCGATTGGCAGACCTGGATTGCACCTCTGATGTCTTGATCATGGCTTTCCTTGCCCTTCTCCAAACCCGTTGGCACCTCATGGCGCAGCATGAGCAGAGGGTACTTTAGCCTCCCTCTCCTGAATAGTGAACACTGGTGGCTGGAACCCGTGGACAATGTAGAAGGGTGAAAGACCAGTGGAGCTTGAGGGAAGAGCATTTAAGGCCTGTTCCACCCATGGCAGGTTGTGTGACCACCTTGTGGGGTCAGCGTCACAAAGGATACGGAGTTTGGTCTCAATCTCCTGGTTAGCCCTCTCGGTCTGTCCATCAGTCTGGGGATGGAAACCTGACAAACTGACGGATATGCCAAGCATGGCACAGAACTCCTTCCAAAAGCGAGACGAACTGAGGTCCCCTGTCTGAGACAATGTCAGGAGCCCATGGAGGCGGAACACCTCCTGTGCCAAAATCTCCCCATCTCCTTTGCAGAAGGGAGTGTCTTGAGGGGGACCAGATGGACCATCTTAGAGAATCTGTCAATGACGGTTAACAAGACAGTGAAACCATTAGAAACAGGCAAACCAGTGACAAAGTCCATGGCAATGTGTGACCAAGGGCGGGATGGGATGGGAAGGGGCCGCAGCAGTCCTGAGGGTGGGCGCCGAGATGACTTGGCTTGACAGCATTGATGACAGGCCGTAATGAATTCCTTAACATCCTTGGTTAGGGAGCTCCACCAGAATTGAGACTGAACAATCTGTAAGGTTTTACTGATGCCTGGATGACAAAACAGACGGGACTTATGGCAGAACTTGAGTACCTTGGGAACCAGGTGTTCTGGGACAAACAGTCTGTCCGAGGGGCATGAGGCTGGAACCAGTAGGTCTTGAGTCGCCTCCTGACCTCCTTCTCCAGCTCCAACATGGTCACCGTCAGCCTTACTGAGTCAGGGAGGATGAAACCTTCTGCACCACTCGCCCTCAAATCAGAGGATTCACAAATTCTTGACAAGGCATCTGGTTTTGTGTTTCTGGTCCCAGGTCTGTAAGAGAGCGCAAAATTAAACCGTCCAAAAAACAGAGCCCACCTCGCTTGTCTGGGATTGAGTCGTTTTGCTGCCTTCAAGTACTCCAGGTTCTTGTGGTCTGTCCAAACGAGAAATGGGTCTTTGGCCCCCTCCAGCCAGTGTCTCCATTCCTCAAGGGCTAACTTAACAGCCAACAGTTCTCTTTCCCCCACATCATAGTTACGTTCAGCGCTGGATAAAGTCCTAGAAAAGAAAGCACAAGGATGAATCCGACCATCAGAGGTTCTCTGACTAAGGACAGCACCTACCCCAGTGCTAGAAGCATCGACCTCCACAATGAACTGCCTTGCAGGGTCAGGGGACCGAAGAATAGGAGCAGTGGTGAACCGGGACTTCAGTTTAGTGAAGGCCTCATCTGCCTGTTTGCTCCACGTAAACTGGACCTTGGACGAGGTAATGGCATGAAGTGGAGATGCTACTTGGCTATAGTTGCGAATGAAGCGCCGGTAAAAGTTTGCAAATCCAAGAAATCTCTGCAACTGTTTGCGGTCAGTGGGCGTGGGCCATTCTGCAACAGCCGAAATCTTAGAGGGATCCATGATCACCTTGTCGGGTGAGATTATGTAGCCCAGAAAAGAGGTGGTAGTAGTGTGAAACTCACATTTCTCCGCCTTAACAAAAAGGTGATTCTGGAGAAGACGAAGAAGAACAGATCGAACATGGCACTTGTGGGAATCCAGGTCCCGAGTAGATAAGAATGTCATCCAGGTAGACAAATACAAACTGCCCAACCATATCCCTCAAGACATCATTGACCAGAGCTTGGAAGACCGCTGGTGCATTGGTTAACCGAAAGGCATGACCAAATACTCATAATGACCAGTGGGGGTGTTGAATGCGGTCTTCCATTCATCTCCTTCTCTGATGCTGAACAAGATGGTATGCATTGCGCAAGTCTAACTTTGTGAAAAACTTGGCTCCCTGAATCTGATCAAAAGCGAATTCATGAGGGACGAGGATACCGATTCTTAACTGTAATGGCATTAAGGCCCCTGTAATCTATACATGGCCTTAGAGACCCATCCTTCTTGCCAACAAAAAAAAACCCTGCACCAGCAGGAGATGAGGATGGCCGAATGATTCCAGCCTTGAGGGAGTCCTCGACATATCTCCTCATTGCCTCGTTCTCGGGAGCAGACAGTGAATATAAACGCCTTTAGGGGTGACGTACCTGGAAGGAGCTCAATGGCACAATCGTAGGGCCTATGAAAGGGAAGCGCAGTGGCCCGGGACTTATTGAACACCTCCTTCAGGTCATGGTAATCAGATGGCACCCTGGATAAGTCAGGGTAAGTCTCCTCAATGGCATTGTCTGGAACAGAAGGGGTGCAAGCGGAAAGCAAACAAGTGGCAGAGCAGGACTTTGACCAGCCCAAGATCTCCTTGGCCTGCCAGTCGATGTGAGGGTTGTGTTTCTTAAGCCATGAGGCCCCCAAAACAATGGGTAGTTGTGGTGATTGGATAATAATAAAAACAATCTCCTCCTTATGATTACCCCCAAGCGTCAGACTGACCTTTTCTGTGATGAGGTGGGACCGGCTAATAGGATGTCCATCCAAAGCCAGAACATTATGGATCGATGGAGTAGTGAGGAGTTTGATATTTAGGCCCTTGGCAAAAGACTCATCCATAAACTCAGTATCAGCTCCTGAGTCAATGAAGACTGATACCTGGTGGGGGATGGAGGAGACCACAATGTTAGCAGAGAAAGAAAATGATGAGGAGATGGACCAAATACTATGGCTCAGTAGCTCTCTCCTCTCATCTACTGAGCCTGACCTTTTAACGGACATTTGGCAGCCATGTGACCCTTGCCTCCGCAATAAAAACATAAATTAAACTGCCTTCTGCAGAACGTTCCTCCATGGAAATCTTTGTTCTCCCCAGCTGCATCGGCTCAGGATCTGGTGCTTCAGCTGAGGGAGGGGGAAGCTTGGTGCTTGAACGGGGGCCCGAGTAGCAGAATGGAGCAGATGAGCCCCCTCTGTGACGCCTCTCCCTTCTCCTCTCAGTGAGACGAAGATCTATCCTAGTTGCCAAGTCCTCAAGGTCCTTGAGAGATTTAGGATAATCTCGAGTGGCCAACTCATCCTTGATATCTTCACTAAGACCTTGCATGAACACATCCATTAATGCCTCCTGATTCCAGTTACTGTCAGCAGATAACAAGTGAAAGTCAATGATATAAGAAGCCACGCTCTTACTTCCCTGTTTTAAGGAAAGTAGGCCCCTAGCTGCCTCTCTCTCAGGGAGGATGGGGTCAAAAACCCTAATCAGTTCCTTAGAAAATGCAGAGTAGGTCAAACAGGAAACTGATTCATTCTGCCATTCTGCTGTACCCCACTGTTTGGCCTTGCCGGACAAAAGTGAGATCACAAAAGCTACTCTTGAACGTTCAGTAGGGAAAGAGGAGGGCTGCAGCTCGAAGTGAATCTCACACTGCGTGAGAAAAGCACGACACTGGTCAGAGTCTCCCTTGAACAGCTCAGGAGGGGTCAGACGAGGCTCCTTAACAGCAGCAGGCTGGAACGCAGGGCCCATCGGAGCTGGCTGGGGAGGGGCCTGTGGTTGTGCCTGCTCATGAGAAGGAGACATGTCACGAAGCATGGTAATGATTTCATTCATGCCCGCATTAAGCCGATTAATTGAATCGTCAACATTGGTGCGCCACTGTTGTGCTGAAGAGTCCATCTTTAATGGCCAGATTTTTCTGTAACGATCAGAGCTGAGGACCCGAAATTTCAGTCAGACACAAAGTTAAAGAAACAAGCCTTTAATGAGGAATCAGGATATGGCAACCCCCAGTAACAGGACAGGAGCTTCTTCTAGAGGTGTAGTGGGAGGGAAAAACACAGTCTAGGTAGCTTGTGACAACAAGCAGTCCCTTGGGGTTGATCTGGGAGAGGGGTCAGGATGAAAAGGCAGTAAGAGGTAACTTATCTGAGGAACAGGCGAAGATCAGTGGTCAGGGTACAGCAAAGGGTCCAGCACGTGCAGGCAATTTCAGGTGGACAAATCCAGGGGCGAGGCAGAGGCAGAAGTCAAAAAGCAGAAACAGGGTCACGTCCGGAAACCAGAATCCAGTAGAAAATCCGACAAGGGCTAGACAGGGCAGTAAACTCCGAGAGGCAAAAACGTGGTCAAGATCGTGGTCAGGTACAGAGGAAACGCTGGATATCTACTCACACAAAGGCTTTCAAAAATCTGGCACCGTCTGCCTGCCTGAGGGCTGAATATAACTGCTGGTGAACAGGTGGATGACATGAGCCTGATTGTGCAGCAGCATGCAGGTGAGCCAGATGAGCTGATTGGAGAGGTAAGGGCTGAGGAGGAAAACAAAGCAGGCAGATGGGCCAGAACACATGACACTGTACCCATTTCCTGTCTGGTGACTGTAAATAAAGTCTCTCTAGGCCTCTTTTTTTTTTTTTAAAAGTTGATATATTATTTATTATTGTGAGTGGGAGATTGCAGACAAAGCTGTCATAAAGCAAATTTACTGAGTTCCCATTCAGTACACCTTAGTGTACTGAGGTAGAATGAGGCACCAAGCTCCTATTCTGGAGCTTGGTGCCTCCAGAATAGGAGCTACAATCCTTTAAGGGATTGTAGCTCAAACTCTGTTAATGGTCACAACAGTTTGTCTAAACTTCAAGCAGGAATGGATGGTAATTATTGGAAAGTAACCATTTCTTTCCTTCTTCCTCTTTCTGATGCGGATGGGGCCTCACGACTGCTTTTCCTAATATTGACCACAAGATGGCACTGAGAGAATTGTGGAAAGAAACTCAAAACTCTGCTTGCAATTTTTAGTTTGGAAATACTTTCCTGTCAGGTGCACTACCTGTATGAAGCTACCACTATAAGTTACAGCAGCATTTACGAACGGACACTACTCTTAAGTAAATGTTCAGTAAAGATTGAACATTTATTTAATGTCTTTGTCTACATGACACATTTAAGATATAGAATAGAGAAAAATAGGTATGAGCAGAATATAAATCATTTTTGTTTTCCCAGAGTGACAATATTTCTGTGCAACACCAGATAAAGTGACAAGTAATCAAAACAAGCAAACTCACACACAGATAGAATATAACTATAACAGAATAAAGAACAAAATTATTTGTTAAATGTGTAAATATGCATCTACCACCATTTTTAGGCGTTTGCAAGAAACCCTCCACTTTTCACATAAAATGTGAAACTCAAGAGTCCTTTTTATTAGTTCAGAAATCTTTCAAGTAAATGGAAATCTGTACATCACTGCTGCTGTTTGAAGCTGGTCTTCCTCTCCATTTTAATAACTTCAGCACAATTCTTAATATTGTAAATCTTCTTCTTTTTTGTCTTTAAGCTACAAAGGATTTCTCAATTGTAATTCTGTACTCAATTGTAGTTAAGTTATTTAAAAAACAAACAGATATTTAATAACCTTCAAAGTTCCTTTTTTCACAGAAAACCTACAGCTCTACAGCTCAACGATCACCCGGTTGAATTGGCTTTTGGCTCAGCCAATGGCAGCGCTGCTCGTGCGCTCAACAGAGGAGGAGCCGCGAGCTCAGTCTGTGCTCACACGCAGCTACAGGGAGAGGCGCTGCGCTCGTGCAGGAGGCAGGATCCATGGCAACAATCATGGCAGGTGGGAGAAAATTGTCTACATTTATACTTGCTGCGCATATATAGATTGTTTCCAATGCACGGGGACGGAAAACTATTCTCCAAGACGAAGAAAATGAACCCTTTGTGTCTTCTTTGCTTTGTTTCAGAAGCAGAGACCCGCCAGAAGCTGCTGCGCACCGTCAAAAAGGAGGTGGGTGTTTTCACATCATCAGGAAAATCGTTTCGGGGAGGAAAAAAAAACTCCCTTATGAAGGTTTTATTGCTTAAGCTGCACTCTGCCAAACTTTCACAGAGATTATGACAACTCATATGGCTCACACCATGTTTGGGCACCGCTTCTCATATCCGAGTATGGTTTGAATAAACGTGGCTGATCTGAAAGACCTGTTTGCGTTTTGTAGGGAAATAACAATTAGTTTAAATAATCAAAAACATAAATAATTAAGAATGTTTTTATATTGTTGTTGTTGTTACTTTGCTGGAGCTCAGAGGGAAGAAGCAGCACAAAGGAAGCAGATTGTCTGGCATTCACAGCAGAGGAGATCGTCAGTCTTCTGACGCACCATTTGGTTGTTTTATTTGGATATAATTTTGTGTGTGTGTGTGTGTGGGTGTGTGTGTGTGTGTGTGTGTGTGGGTGTGTGTGTGTGTGTGTGAGAGAGAGAGAGAGAGAGAGACAGAGAGAGAGAGAGAGAGACAGATAGAGAGAAAAAGTAAATAGAAAGGGGTGGGGTAGTTGAGGGGAAGAGATGCTTGTAATTAATTTTACTGCATTTAGTGGAAGCAAACATGGAAGCAGCCGCAATGATTTGATCATCTGGGTTTCCTCCCAAGCATAAAGAAGCAGATTTTGAATGAAACATTAGGATTGTTTAGTTGGCCTGACATTTAAACAACGACGACAGTCCCTGTGCAGAGTAGAAATCCTTGCAGATAATCAGGGAGCTTTTATCAAAGAGCTGTCTACACATTTTCAACAACAGTATTGGGTTTTTCCATAAGATGCCGTCTGAGAACCCTTAAAACTATGTCTTAGACTTTCCCATATTTTCACAGCAGACTGGGAAGGCGTTGAGATGCAAACCTCTTCCTGCGTCGGCATCTATTTAAGGAGAGGCTTATACAGTGACTCGTCTGATGCCTGTTTTTACTGCTTTTTTTTATTTTTAACACATCTGGAGCAGAGACTGAGAGATGAAAGCAATAAAGCAACTGACCAAACTTTTCAGTGAATCGTCTTTGTGTTTTCCCAAATGCAGGCTGTCCTGCAGGGTTTTTTTTTTGTTTGTTTTTTTTTTCTTATTTGAGAGGTGGAAGTGTTTAAAAAAATGAACCATATATTAGGGCAAAGCTCCACTAACACCCTCAGTCAGACACATAACTGATATCAAGGTATTCCAGGTTTTTAAACATTACATTTTAAAAACTGCTTTAAATTACCGTGATATTGTTGTTATGGTTGGAAGTGAGAGAGACTCTGAAGGTTTTTCACTAGCTATCTAAAAACATAAATGAGCAACAGTGCACCTCCCCCACCTGTTGCTGTGCACTGCAGGTCAGCTGGCAGGAAGAACAGCCATTTTATTGTTATAATGTTGAATTTGCAAGAGTGTCACTACACAGATGTGCTACTTGGCAAACTCAGAGTTACACGTCTGGTAGTTCTGCACAACAACCTTGTCTTGTTTTCTTAAAAAACTACTTCTGAATTTATTGTGGGTTTATTTTATATTTTTTGCTGTGGTCTATGTATCAGAAATAACGACAGTTATACATTATAGATAACACTATCGTCATTCTACAGATGAGGTAATTTGTTTTTCAGTTTTAAAAACAGAACAGTGAGATAATGTTTAACTTTTTTGTTTAGATTTTTTCTTATAAATATTGTGGTAAAGTTAAACTGTGGTATTTTTACTTGATCTACTACAGGAATCTGTACCCTAATCTGTACAGATCCATCCGTGCTTCGTAAAGATTGTGAATCAAACTATAACTACACAAATCAAAATTACTTACAAACGTCCAAAAAGCAAAAGCAGCAAAAGCTGCTTTTTAATCTCCCTTAAATATCTTTACTAGGATCGGCATTTTATACCGTTTGCTTATGCTTCATAAATGGCAGGAATTTTTTCTGGCTAACAAAATCCTTAAATTTGAATCCTTATTTAAATGAAAATGGAAAGACTTGTCTTTGGATTTGTCTTTCTTTGCTTCCTGTTTGCAGTCTTATCTGTGGAGGCAGGACCCTTCCTCTGATTAAACTCTGTTCACAATTAGCTTCACTCACAGTGACCCTTTTCAGTTTTTATTCTCTTGCATTGTTTATGTGTAGCTGCTAGAGCCATGTGTGGACAGATTGGGTCTGTGGACGGACCGACATCATTGTGGTTCATTGTGTGATCTGCTCACTTTGATCCCAGATGGATTTTTATTAGACCTGCACGGCATCAGGAAAGCATGACGCTGGGATGTAACTTCCATTCATCACAATATCCTTTCAAGCTTTTCAATAAGATGTGAGCATAAAGGACAGTGAAATGCGACCAATTGGCCAAATAAATAGTTGGAAGGCAGAGTTAAAGTGCAATACATTTGAAATAGTCAAGCCAGTCAAGCATTGTCTCCACGTTAGCAGCTTCTGTTTTCACATTTGGAAACATTAATAGTGAGATTTTCCTTGTGACCCTGTGAAAAACAACATTAATGTAGCCAGCTTAAATATATATATATTTTTTACAGAAAGTAATATGAAATGCTGCAATGCTTGATGTTACAACTCTATGATGGTTGCTTTTCTAATGTAGGTATTTTAATATTAATCCTTTATAGAGGAAACATTTTTTGTCAACCTGAAGTCAAACTGAAATGCAGGCTTCTTGTTTTCATTTTCACTAACTTTAACAAATGAAGTCTGATAAATTGTGAATAAATCCTCACTGGTGCTTAAGCCATTTGTAAACTAATATATTTTATGTATTTCTCCATTGCATTTCCACTGTGTCCCAATGTTTGATGTTGTTTCTGTGATCACTCTGAACGTGGATGAAAAAATAAGTTTGTTTGCGCCATTTTCCATTGGTTTATGAGTTATATTGCTTGGTGTGGGCTGTGCCATATGGTGTCTCTATGCTGCGTGTTTACGCTCCGTCTCCATCCAGCTGGTTTTATGCCACCCGGTTGCTCAGATGTACCTGGATGTGGGCCATTATCCAGAGAACCCAGCCTGTCTGCGACAGCAGAATTACCTCTCTGGCAGAAAATTGGTGTGAATAAGAGCTCCTATTTGCCCGGTCTTTAGTACGGAGCCTCGCTCGTACTGCCTGTGTCACTGTGTCGCACTATGCCTTTTCCATATATCATGCTTTAACAAACACAAATGCACACCTGTGTTTGCTAAAGGAGTGAGTGAAAGAGAGCAGCACCCTTTACTTTCCTGCTTCCTGTGAACCGTTTCCATTCTTTGTTTCAGGGTTGAACAGATTTTTCTGTGCCACTGAGGTGTATTGATGGACAGTGTTAATGCAAGGTTGATTAATTCATTCCACGGCAACAAGCTCAGGGAAATCATCAGATATCACTACCATCATGCACACGGATAAACATTATCACTTGGAGACTGTGATCCTGTTTGTGGCTCTTAGGTGAACGGTAGGTATAATGAGGTTTTTGGAACTGCTGGAAGAGGACTGTCTCCTTCCTTAAGGTTAAAAAAAAATCTTAATATGTTGCCTTGACTTTGAGATGATGAACTGCCTGATTGATGAAGACGAAGTTCAATAAAAACACCCTAGTAAACTAATGCATCAGCTTTACATACGCAACAGTCGTGACTTAGCTTTTTCATTTTTTTCTTTACTTGCTCCCTTCATTCCTCATCAACCACACAGACATTGAATAATGTAGGGTGGATGTTAGTAAATTAGTTTTTCTCTCTGGCTGCTATTTGTTGCTATTACAGGATGTAATTGGAGTGCTCAGCAGATCTTTTATCAGTAAAGCTGTTGGTTTCAAGACAGTGATTAGTTAGAGTAGATTTACCCGGATTTGCTGCAATAGAAGTTGCCAAAACATTGCTTAGCTACAAAATGTACGTGAAAACATAACGTTAAAGTGGTTGATCTCTGTGTAACTGACGACTTGATGTTATTGGTGACTGTAAGCTTGGAGCTGCAGTCATTCCCATTTGTGTCAAAGATGAATTAATGTTGTTTTTTTTTTCATGCATCTTTTTGGATAGAGAGTTCCACTTTGAGACTCGTGACATCTCCATAGAAACCCTCAAGTTGCCAGCTCACAGACGCTTTGCCAGACTTATTCCTCAGAGAGCTGATCAGTAGCCTAGATGAGAGGGACGATGGGGACACAAGTGAGCAAATCAATCAAATTTCTTCTTGTCAGGTGAACTCAGGAAAGGAAGCCAAGGGAACTAAATCTCCTGTGTTAGCTGCAGTCATTCCCATTTGTGTCAAAGATGAATTAATGTTGTCATGCATCTTTTGATAGAGAGTTCCACTTTGAGACTCGTGACATCTCCATAGAAGCTCACAGACGCTAGACTTAAGAGAGCTGATCAGTAGCCTAGATGAGAGGGACGATGGGGACACAAGTGAGCAAATCAATCAAATTTCTTCTTGTCAGGTGAACTCAGGAAAGGAAGCCAAGGGAACTAAATCTCCTGTGTTCTACATGTTGGTGCGTATGTGTGTGCGTGTGTGTGTGTGTGCGTATGTGTGTGCGTGTGTGTGTGTGTGTGTGTGTGCGTGTGTGTGTGTGTGTGCTTTCTTTTTTTAGCAATATTTTCATGAGTTGAAGCTGCCAGGCATGTCATCAGACTGCTGCTGTCTCTGTTGAGTTGGCAGTATGAATCATTTCTGTTGCAGCTGACATAAACAATAGCACTGATTGTTTCTAATGACTGGGCTCTAATTAGTCAGTGCCATATGAGTAAATAAATATTCTCAAGCAGTGCAGTTTGAGCCAAGTTCAGCTTCCTCAAGTGTGATAAAACAGAGATTAAATCTTTCACCAACTGTGAGAAGGCTAACTAACATTGCTAGTTTGCTATAGCCAGCTAACTAATGAAGTAGTTAGTTAGTTAGTTAGTTAGTTAGTTAGTTAGTTAGTTAGTTAGTTAGTTAGTTAGTTAGTTAGTTAGTGTTGCACATTGTGGCTTTAATTTACTCAAAAATAAGATTGTAACGTTATGACAAACATTATGTCTCTCTAAAATTTCAAGTTTCATATAAATAAATGAAGTGTTATGTGGTTGACTGTAACTTTGAGTAAAATATTATTCAATAATGTACATTGATATTTGGTTCATCAAAATGATCTGCAGCCATATTGAATGAATTATGACATTGTTTTGATAAAAATATCTAAACATACTTTCATCAAGCTCACATTACGATGTTTTTTTAACCCCAAATTTTCTGTTTCATCAGCTGAAAGCACAACTTTATTATAACTGATAGAAATGAAGGCTTGAAAATGTCAGTCTGTGTAAATAATCAAGATAATCACGTAGTAAATTAACTGGAATAAATAAACTTCTCAATAAAATTTTTATTTATGTATATCGAATTTCACTTTAACATGTTTTAAGATTTACCAACACTCGGAAAGAAAACTCTCCATCCATCCATTCATCCATCCATCCATTCATCCATCCATCCATCCATCCATCCATCCATCCATCCATCCATCCATCCATTCATAGTCAGGTCAATGCTTTTAGGAGATAGACCCATTTTTCCCATTTCACAATATTGCAGCCATGTACTCTGGTTTATTTTTGGCACTCTGTCTAATATTCCAACGTTAATCATAAAGTAGTTTAGAATTATGTAGTGGAACAAAAAGGCACTTCGGAGCCGATCTGCCTGCTGTGTTCTTAGGTCTTCATGATGCTGTTTGTTCATTAATGTTCTCTCATCAAACCACTGAAGCCTTAAGAGAACGACTGGGTTTATACTGAGATTAGTTAACACGCAGGCGGACTTTAAATATTATTTGACTTCTGAAGGTGGTTGGTGTCACTGTATTTTATTAAGTGTTATCAGAATATAGAGGGCTAAATATAACTGCTCACCACAATGTTCAGATTTCTTTGTGGAGAAATTTTGAAACTAAAGAAATGTTCCTCCATTTTACAGTTCCACTATTTGTTATGGCCTGGCTGTGACACAGAATCGATCGAGCATTTGTAACTTGACAAATTGATGAAGTATAAATATATTTGCATTGTTTATTTTCTTGTTATAATCCAGCGGGATTCAAATGCTTTATTTTGTTTCCCTGTCGCTCTCCTGTTTTATGTTTTCGGAGTTCACACTTAGTTATTTATGAAAGTGTGGTTTTACTTTAAATCAGTCTGCTTCCACATCACCTCTGGATGCTCTTTGACCTGAAATCTTGACATATTTAGGTCATATGTGTGTATATTTTAACATTTTGTGTCTCATTTGACCATTTCTGAGTCTAATAGCATATGATTAGGAGCTTGTAAGGACATATTAGCTCAGACAGAGTCAACTGTTTATGACCTAAATGCTCTGCTCGGCTGATTGACCTAATATGACTGAATCAGAAAGTACCATTTGTCAGGCGAGTGCTGAAGTGTTCCTGCTGGCTGTCGCTGTCTCCGCAGGTTTGGCTCAGCCTTTGTGTTGGCACCTGCATCAAAGTGCAGAACATGTTAACTCTGAAAGCTGCACCGTGACTTTCTACCTTGCTGTGTTCAACACGTCTATGATGATCACGGACATAAATAAAAAGAACTTTTTATTTATTTAGATTTCAGCTTAGTTGTGCATTTGGGCTGACGGGACTTTGTGAAACGTATTATGTCCACAACTTTCCTTGCAGAGAGAGACATATGCATGTCCAGCATGTTAGAGAGAGGGTTTGCCTGAGGAGCCTGGCAGTGTAATGCGTTCTTTGTGGACAGACTAATTTCAGCAGGAAATTACAGCTCATCTATCTGCGTGGCCGTGTCTGCAGGTTGATATTCCCCATCCAGACTGTGAAGCGGTGCCCACACTGGGGTGCGTCTCCATAGTCACCACAGGGGTTGATTCACCACTCCTCTTAACTTGTGGTGCGTGGCAGTTGTCAGGTCAGCGGGGAGAAGGACACATCGACAACAAAGCCAAACTAATGAGCTCCTCCTATCATCCGATGTGCATCGTCTTTTTTTTTTTTATAGAAAGTATGAAGTCGCCATCTGCATTTTAATCTGCAACGTAATCATCTGTTCCCACCGAGCGATGGTAATTGCTTAGAAATGGAGGTCTAATGTACGAACTGCCCTCCTCTAGCACCAAATGGACCTCCATCTCCCAGCGGTCCTTGGCACAAGAGCTGGTGACTCATTCACAGACTGAACGTGCCGTTGCTGGTAGTTTTTCCTGCTCCTAACTTTTAAGGCTAAAGTCCTCTTTCATTAATAAATCCTCCTAATTATTCCCTCAGCTGAAGCGTGTTTTTCACAGCCCCTCTCAGACTGTTTGTGCCTGATGTGACATCGTAATGAATGAGTTATCCAGCGTCTCCGCTTTCATTGACAGGTGAAGCAGATTATGGAGGAATCTGTCACCAGGAAATTTGTTCACGAAGACAGCAGCCATATTGTGTCCTTTTGTGGTGAGTATTCAAAAATCACATAACTTTGTTGTCGTCATGCTTCAATTGAGTTAAAGAGCTTAAATATATTTATTCTCTTCCTGCTATCAGGAAAAAAAATGGCCTCCACCTACTGTTTCTGATAGTCACAGGTTAGAATCAAATCAAAAGGTTGATTTATATCAGTAATTCTCATATTATGCAGATTTATTTCACATGAAGAGATGTATTCAGATTGGTTTGATATTATTGATGATTGGACATTACGGTTAGTGAAGCGAAAATATGTTGGATATTTCCTGCCACACTTTTTCCTTTCACTGAACTTTCATTGAACACTGTGTTCAGTCAGGTTCTCTAACAATTACATTTCTCGGTTTGTCCTGCTGTCTTCCTGTTACTTCTGTATGGAGTTAACATTTCTGTATTAAAAGTTTGTATATTATCATAATTTTGTTTCACTTTTTCAATTTAATTATTGTTATAAATTACAATTTCTGATTAGATTAAAATGTAAGATGTTTCCATGTACTAACATTACAATAATAATAACAACGTGACAATCCATTTGACTTTTTTTTAATAATTATTTTTTATTCGCTTTCTTCATTTTTAATGATGCTCTGCAGAACATGATCACAACTAAATCCACACACAAAGGTTTTTACACCTTTTGAAGTCTGTCATTCTGCACTAACTTATTTTATTTATGCAGAATAAAAAATCACAAACAAAAAGAAAACAAACTATGCTGGTGAGATAACACTAAAAATATAAAAGTTTATAATTATGCTCGCCATCGTTTAATTAGAAATACACAATAACTAATTTATGTTCTTTATTAATTAGACAAAAGTTGTAATTTTAAAAAATTAATAAACAGTCAGGAACATTGTAAATGCTTTTGGGGGTATTTAAAATTTTAAAAACCAAAATATATAACCAACAGGACACAAAAAACACCTGTAGTAACTAAATTGTCTCTAAATTTCCTAAATCTATTTTTACTATTAGTAATATCAAAATTATTTTGCAAGTGACAAAATCAACTGCAATTCTCCTTAAACGTTTTTCAAATCAAGAATTTAAGCAGCAGCTTCTAATGTAGCACTACAACACATGTAAAGCAGTGCATTCAGAAATATCTTTTAAAAGTAAAGGAATACATTATTATAATTATTGATTGAACTTTTTAGAAAACCAGGAAGATGTATATGAAAGGAGATAAAAGTCCAACCAAATTAGGTTTTACACAAAAGCAACCTTGGATTACGTAAAACCTAATTAGCTCTGCTGCATTTAGAATAAAACCCATCCATGATTTAATATTTTATTTGACTATTACTAGAAATATAACACATTATAGTTACAATAATTTACCAAATGTAATTATTGCTCCATTGTTCAAATCAAAGCATTAAATCACTGATCACCATGGAGAACACACCGCCCACATTCAGACTCTAACGCTCAGGCCAGAGAATCACAGGGAATGTGATATATCTGTGGATTTTCAGTGTGAACAAAACAATTCACACAAAATCTGATATTTTCACCTGGTGAAAATACTTGATGCAAACTTGATGCTGCCCCCACAAGTTTGACATGAGGTGAGACGCTTCAAGCCCAATGAAATGTGAGAGTAGTCACAAACCTTGTCTTGACTGAGACTCAGGTCAGCATGCAGTGCTGTAATGCAAACAAATGAGCGGTCGCCATGGTGTTACCTATTAAATATGTGCAAAGAGATGCTCCAGTGAAGGTACGGAGGAGCTGTCAGGTCTTTACTGCTGTGAAAATGCAGTAGCATCAAGCTTGTCAAATTGTGTGAAGTCGCTAAATTTACTGGTGCAGACTGAAGAAGATGTGGGAAACTTGTAATTTGCTAGTTTACCGTGCGTGCTGTGGAACATTAAGCCCACGGATTAAAAAAAAGAGAAACTTTTAAAATGCTATTTAAGCTATTACATATTATCTCCACATAATGTTGCTTATATATGGTCTATTTGAATTTCGCAGTGTGTCAAACATTTGCAACTCTGCCTAAAACCTTCTGTATCCACATAAGTTTAATAATCCAATAATCCCTCTTTTTTCCAGTTTAAATTCCCTCTGAGAAACAAATGAAAATTAAATTTTACTAGACTCCTTGCTGCAGGCTCTGTTCTACTCATTTGTCCCATCTGATGTACTTTACGTGCTTCCATTGGTGTTTTCATGTTGCCACACCAACAGATTTCTTGGCCTGCAGTCTGGACATTATCTGTTGAATGGAGGCCTCTATGCTCTGCTGTAATATCCGGTGGACACGCTTCAGTTTAAAAAATACCCTCCTCCTCCTGCTTTGTTGTCGAAGCTTCCTCCTCCACCTCCTGACCCCTCCAGTGTGGTTTTCCGGGTGCAGCCGTTGATCAGATGAGATGAGATGAGATGAGATGAGAGAGAGTGGAAGATCGGAGAAGTGCTCACTGGGGAGCCATTAACCTCCTCGTTCATGGCTACTTTTATGAGCTGCCTACTACAAGCCTGAATGAAATGTAGAAACTGGAGGGAAAAGACTGAGATAAAAGGCCCAAAAATGTTTCAGCAGAAACAAAAAGTATTAGAGTTCGGGACATAAAAGGCTCGGGCTGCTTATTTCTTCATTTTAGTTCTTACATTGTTGTTGTTACAGGTCCCATCTTGCTTGTGTGTTTGATGGCAGAAACAAATTTGCTTCTGGAAAAGTTCCTTATAAATATACTGCTTGTATACACTTTAGATTTTTTTCCCTTGCAGAAAAATGAAACATACGTAATGAAACATTTAAAATGCTCTTTATGTTCCCTCGCAGTAGAAAAGAAAGTGTTTGCTTTCTACAACAATAATTAAAACATTTTTGTTTGGGGTAGACGAACTAAGACGTGTTCCCAATGCATAGAGGGCAGCCAATGTAAATATCAAGACCATTCTTAATAGTTTTCCATATAAACTGTAATGTTACAGAAACCGTGATGCTGCCCCCACCGTCTCTCACTGTTGTTTCTGTGATATACTGTGTTATTTTAGGGGACTGTGGTCCAAACGTTCCAGTTTGATTCCTTCAGACCGCAGCACATTCTCCCACAAGGAGAGTAATTGAAGATAAGTCTAGATGTTTTCTTTAGATAAATCGAATCATATCTTGCATTTCAATGCCTTAGTCCAAATGGGGAGTCCAGGAGATAGCTGTGAAGACGTTATGCTTGCTCACACCAGCTGTCTTGAGGGAATTAAGACGTGAAGAATGACGTTTATACCTTTGCTCGAGGCTCATGGCATCTAATGCTGTGAGATTTTTTTTCTTTCCTGACTCCTCGGTGATAACATTGTGCAGTGAGATCCCTTTGTGAGCTTCCTTCATATGGTTACTGCATTTAAGGGATGAAAATAAGCAAATGTGAGGGAAATCCAAGAAAAACAGATGAAAGACACATCAAAAGGCACTTCAATAAAGTATTAATTGAAGGATGTGCAAACTAATGCAAACAAGCCTGTGCAACTTTCTTGTTTTTTGAAACTGCCTCTCGCATTGGCCTTGTCAAAGTTTTGATTTGTGATGATTTATCAATATCTAATTTTTTCCCCCCGCCCATCACAAATACCAGCCACTGTACATTCTGGACTTTTTATTTGTAAAATGTGAAGGTAGTTGGTGTGTTTTTGATTTCAGAAACTAGAACCAGTTCTTGTATTTTACTGGACCTGTTTCTGCTAAATATGGTGTAATTATATCAGGTCTTTTTATAGCGAAATAAAACTTCACTCGCTTGCTGAGTGAAGTGTTGGTCAGCTACATGCCACTGACATCAACCTGTCAGACTCTTAGTTGCCACAGATACAGGGTGATTAGAGACGGTTTACTGAATTAGCTGTTTCTGTCAGGTGGGGACTGATCCTGTTGCATTTCGTCCCTTTTCACCTGCAGCTGTGGTTTTAAGGTGGCTTTTTGTTGATAAAGTGCTGCACCAAAATAATAAAAACGTGTCCTGATTCCTTTGTGCTTACTTTAGTTTAGTTATTCATAGTTTGTCATCTCACAGCAGACCCAGAGATTCCCAGAATCCTCTCTGCATTTTAGTGGAGAGACAGATTTTAAAAAGCAGCAGGGGTATTACTTCTACCATCTGAGACCACTTATAGGAGATGATGAGGGAGCGGCAAAGCTGGAATATAATTGGAGACCTTTTAATAAAGCTCGTTGTTCTGACATTTATCTCGCTGCTCTTATAATAATGGGATACCAGGATGCAGGGAGGGACAAGTGAGGAGGAAAAAACATACGGGAAGGAAGACTTCTACGGAAACGAGCGACAGAATGTAGGAAGAAGTTGTTTGCTGAAGCGGTGACGCTGGAACGAGGCAGATCGTGAACCTCTCAAGTTGCCTCTGACCCCCCCCTCCCGTCTCTCCCAAAGCTCCGTCACTCCATCAGTACGGGTTGCTATGGTAACCCCATCCTTCCCCCCTGACCCCATGTGAACAGAGCTGCAGGATTAGTCTCGACAGAAAATTCAAATGTCAACACAGCAACCAGGCGCTGCCACGTCGACTTGGGGAGGAAGCAGGGTCCGGTCTACGTCACGTTAAAGTAAAATGTGTCAACATGTCTTCATCTGGAGCATCCTGTTACTGGGACTTATACTGGCCTATATACGGAGCAATGTTATTAATTTATGCTGCATGAATATGGGAAGAAAACATAATTACAGTAACTTTTGTCATTACAGAAATTATTATTAAATGATCTCTCAGTGAGTGTTTGAAAACGGCTGCATTTGTTGGACGAAAAAGACCCAAATCACAAGTGCATCTCAAAAAGCTAGAACGTCTTTGGAAAGTAATCTGTTGCAGTAAATTGATACAAGTAAAATGTTTGTTAAATGGATTAATTAGACATTGAGTAATGCATATTTATTAATTTTTCTGATTTGCTAGTAGCCAAACAGAAAATCCAAAATTCAGCTTCTGACAATGGCTGAATATTAGTTAAGACCAAGAAAAAGAACTTTTAATACAAAAAAAGTTATTTTATTGCCATAAAATAACATCCGGTGTACAACAGACAGAAGGTTAAGGTGTCAAAGATTGTTGTTAAAAAAGCTATTTACACAGTACAGTTCTAAGTATATTAAATGGAAAGTTGAGTGGAAGGTAAAAATATGGTTGACGAATGCAGAAGTAATAAGGATTGCAGCAGCTTTGAGAAGGGAGTCCTGTCAGTACAATAACTCAGTGTTTTTCAACCCTGGTCCTCCAGGCTCACTGCCCTGCATGGTTTATGCATTTCCCAGCTTCAGCACACATGGTTTCAATTGGTGGCTGATTAACGGGCTTTTCGTGAACTCCAATCATCTGAATGCGGTGTGTTGAAGCAGGGAAACATCTAAAACATGCAGGTCAGCGAGCCTTGAGGACCAGGTTTGGGAGACACTGCAATAAACGACTGTTCTGTGCAAGAGCAGGGGAGCAAAACCTCCCTACACAGGAAATACACCAAGTAATAAAACTATCCTTCAGTGACAATATGTGGTTTTATTTGTTCTTTTACTTCTCCACTCATCTGGTGCTCGGTTTTAATAGATTACACCTTAATAAAGAAAAGACGCTCTGTCCACACAGCTGCGGTGGAGGCATGTGTCCTGCATGGGCTCAAGCGGCGAGCGGCTGGCTTTCTGCGCAGCAACAAGATAGCAGCGCTCTTCATGAAGGTGGGCAAAAGCTTCCCCCCGGCGGAGGAGTTTTGCAGGAAGGCCCAGGAGCTGGAGCAGGTCATGGAGACAAAGTGAGAGACGCACGCGTCACAGCCTCTCCTCACACATCACAGCAGAATTCAAAGCAGAGCAACGGAGCCTGTTTGACTGTTTGATTAATGAAAGCAATCACATATTTTCTGAAGAAGCATTTTTTTTTATTGAAGAATCCGAATAGTTTGGGGTCTAGGAGTCTTTCGTCTTGTTTGCAAGATGCAGAGAAAATTGAGAATGTACTTTAAAAAAAAAAAAAAAAAAGTAAAACAAAAAGTTGGTTGCTTGATTTTATTTTTCTGCAGACGAAGTCAAAGCCTGCAGAGTCAAGAGAGCCTTCGCAGGATGCCCCGGCTGCCGAGCCTCAACCCTCCTGGGGTCAAGAACTTGTGGATCAGGACGGCTCTGTTTGAGAAAGTGCTGGACAAGATTGTCCTTTACCTGGTGGAGAACAGCAGGTGAGTTTGAGAAGACAAACCACCCTCGTGTGGAGTAAAAGGTTTCTGTTCCTCTTCAGAAAAATTAAAGCTGTACTTATTTTCTTCCAGTAAATACTATGAGAAAGAGGCAATTCTGATGGACCCTGTGGATGGACCGATTCTGGCTTCACTGTTAGGTAATGGAACAGGAAAAGGAGCATATTTGTGTAGTTACATGTAATTTCCTACCTTCAGACTGGTATAATAGGGGTTCAAGTAGAGAGAAATCTTATAGTTGGAGCCATTTAATTGCTACTTTAAATTCTATTAATGTACGTTCATTTCAAACCACTTAGACATTCATTATTCAGTTCTTTACAAGGACATGCTCAAATATTGATGTCTGGTCTAATTTTTTATCTCTGGAAAATGAGAGTGATTTAATTACACAAAAAATATATATATACTTGAGCTTGATGGGTCTCCTGAGGGTACTGTCATGAAGTGGTGTTGTGGTGGTGGTGAGGCAAACGCAGTAGAACCCAGATGAGGTGAGGTGAGGAGTTTAATGAAGACAAACAAACAGAAAACACAGTCCACAGACCTGGCAGCACTGGTGAGCGGAAGGCTGAAGCTCACTACAGGTAGCAACAGGCGATACGAGGACTCGACATACACAGACTGAAAACGGACGTAGCAAGACGTACACTGACTGACACTGACGTGGCAAGACGTAGGACCCGACGAAGACAGACACACACAGGTGACGCTAAATACACAAGAGGAAATCAGGGAACGAGATACACCTGGGGACTAATCACGGGGAGACAGGACAACACAGAGACTCAGACACACAGGAAACTAGAAATAAACATACAGAAAAACACAGAACACAACAGTACCCCCCCCTTAACGGGCGGCTCCCAGACGCCCCAAAAACTGAAATACAACAGGGTGGGTGGAGGGAGATGGACGGGGCCAGAGTCTATGGAAAACGAAAAACAACCTATCAAATAGGCGGAGACACGAGGGTCCAAAGTCCAAAAAACAAAAACAAAACAAACCCAACTCGGTGGGCGGAAACACAGGAAGGCGGGAACCAAGGAGACGGTCCGGCGGCCGTCCGCGGCGCAGGAGGCGGGAACCACGGAGGCTGTCCGGCGGCCGTCCGCGGCGCAGGAGGCGGGAACCACGGAGGCGGTCCGCGGCGTCCCGCGCGCAGGGAGGCGGGAACCGGAGGCGGTCCGGCGGCCGTCCAGCGCAGAGGCGGGAACCACAGGCGGTCGGCGGCGGTCCCGCGCAGGCGGGAACCACGGAGGCGGTCCGGCGGCGTCCGCGCAGGAGGCGGGAACCACGGAGGCGGTCCAGCGGCGTCGCGGCGAGCACAAGGAGTCTCTAGGGCCGCACGAAGCGGCGACGAGCACAAGGAGTCTCTAGGGGCCGCAGGGCGGCGAGGCACAAGGAGTCTCTAGGGCCGCCTGCAGGCGGCGACGAGGAGCACAAGGAGTCTCTAGGGCCGCAGGCGGCGAGCACAAGAGTCTCTAGGGCGCACGGGGCGGCAGGGAGCACAAGGAGTCTCTAGGGCGCCGCAGGCGGACGAGGCACAAGGAGTCTCTAGGGCCGCAGCGGCGTGACGAGGAGCACAAGGAGTCTCTAGGGCCGCCTGCAGGCTGACGAGAGCACAAGGAGTCTCTAGGGGCAGAGGCGGACGAGGAGCACAAGGAGTCTCGGGGAAGCACTAGGAGTCTCGGGGAAGCACTAGGAGTCTCGGGAAGCACTAGGAGTCTCGGGGAAGCACTAGGAGTCTCGGGGAAGCACTAGGAGTCTCGGGAAGCACTAGGAGTCTCGGGAAGCACTAGGAGTCTCGGGGAAGCACTAGGAGTCTCGGGGGAAGCACTAGGAGTCTCGGGGGAAGCACTAGGAGTCTCGGGGGAAGCACTAGGAGTCTCGGGTGCGCCCGGCTGGGCGCAGGAAGCAGGCTCGGGTGCGCCCGGCTGGGAGCGCAGGAGCAGGCTCGGGTGCGCCCGGCTGGAGGCGCGGCAGGAGCAGACTCAGGTGCGCCCGGCTGGAGCGCGGCAGGAAGCAGGCTCGGAGTGCGCCCGGCTGGGCTGGCGGCAGGAAGCAGGCTCAGGTCGCCCGGCTGGAGGCTCGGGTGGCGGGTGTTGCTGGCGGCTCCGGCTGCGGAGGGTCTGCTGCTGGCTCTTGAGTGGATCGGGAGGACAGAGTTTGGGGTCTGGGAGGCAGCGGTTCTCCAGCCATGACAGCTAGCGCTGCCTCACGCTCCCACTCTGCCTCCCTCTGCAATGCCACCAGCTCAGGAAGCGGAAAACGTGGAACCCAGTAATCCAGCAACAGACCCAACCGGATGGCGAATCCAAGCCGTCTTGTCGCCGCGTACGGCTTGGCCATGGCAGCCTCATACTCCCGTATGGTCTCCAGTAATTCCTGCGTTTCATCTGGGTCCATGGTGGTTTGTGCGTGCCTCACCGTTCAGCTTGGTCGGGTCCTTCTGTCATGAAGTGGTGTTGTGGTGGTGGTGAGGCAAACGCAGTAGAACCCAGATGAGGTGAGGTGAGGAGTTTAATGAAGACAAACAAACAGAAAACACAGTCCACAGACCTGGCAGCACTGCTGAGCGGAAGGCTGAAGCTCACTACAGGTAGCAACAGGCGATACGAGGACTCGACATACACAGACTGAAAACGGACGTAGCAAGACGTACACTGACTGACACTGACGTGGCAAGACGTAGGACCCGACGAAGACAGACACACACAGGTGACGCTAAATACACAAGAGGAAATCAGGGAACGAGATACACCTGGGGACTAATCACGGGGAGACAGGACAACACAGAGACTCAGACACACAGGAAACTAGAAATAAACATACAGAAAAACACAGAACACAACAGGTACAGACTGTTGCATATCAATAAGTTAAAGATCTGAGCTTTGACTGGACCCAGGATGTTATACTTCTTGATTCTCAGGTAGTTCTTGATGTGCTTGTTGGTACATATTGGTAATTATCATGTTGCGGGTCCAGTTCATGTTGCTTTTTTACAAATGGCCAGCCTTGTCCAATGATTTATTTTTATTTTTTTTAAGTTAGACATCAAAATGTTACCACAGAATTGATTGTTTCATTAATTCTTTTTCAAAAATCTGTGTAATAAGCATGAGGCTAGAATTTGAAAATATTAGAAAACCCATTTGATTTTAAGTTGCGTCTCCTGCTCTGTTTTAGTTGGGTTATAATGTTTGGAAGGTGTAAGACTATCTGAAGACCGTGTTTCCCCTCGGTGTCTCGTTGTTGACAGTTGGACCCTGTGCTTTGGAGTACACAAAGATGAAGACAGCCGATCACTTCTGGACCGACCCGTCTGCTGACGAGTTGGTTCAGAGACATCGCATCCACAGTGGCATCTGCAGGCAGGATTCTCCCACCAAGAGACCCGCGTTGTGTGTGCGTATGACATTTCAGAGGTTCTTCTTAGCCTTTTTGTCCACGTGTCGGATTTTATCCTGATAGATCAGCTGCATTAGCAGACATTCACTGCTGAGATGCATTAAGTGAAGCACAGTGCATAACAGAAGCAGGAACAGAGAGCATCTCGCACATTTTCACCCATTACGCTGTCAGTGGAGCGGGTCAGCTCGGCCCATCTCACAAACTCCCAATGCGCTGATGCGTTCGTGTGCCGCGGAGCGATTTGCAAATGTGTGCTTGAAGGAAAACAAGATGCATGCGGGGCAGCTTTGTTGATGCACATGAACAAGGAAGTGTGAGTCATCTGTGTGTTTTGTGATTGCACAGATCCAGAAGCGACACTCCAGCAGCAGCATGGATGAGCGCCCGTCGCCTTCCCCGTCAGCTCGAGAATATGTGGAGTCGCTTCATCAGAACAGCAGGGCCACGCTGCTTTTTGGCAAGAACAATGTGCTGGTGCAACCGGTAACAGCATCTCACTATTTATACATGTTTATTTCCCTTAAAATGTTTCACATTTTGTCATTTTACATTGATAAATGACGTGATAGAGCAACAAAAGGTAGTGAATAATTACTTCGTGAATGAAAAATGATGCCCAGTTCTAACAAACGTAAAGGTATCTTGAAGTTGAAATCTCTAAGCATTCATCTGTGGAAACTAGTGGATGCTCAGTCAGAATGGACAGAGACCTTCGGCTTGCAATCCTCAAGTCCTTTTGACTGGTTTGACTGGGCCGTTCTATCAGATCTAAGTACCTTCATCTCATACCATTGCAGCTCTGACCCCTTAATTAGCTCCATCCATGTTTCCATCAGCTCTAAACCGCTTCTGTGTCGTGGCCGCAGTAAACCCCTCTAACACAGAGGTCTGCAACCTGCAGCTCCAGAGCTGCAAGTGGCTCTTTGGACCTTCCACAGCGGCTCTTAATAACGAGGCAGTTTTATAGATTGTTTTGATGGAATAATTACACTTTCGCATCCACAACAGAATCATTATAAAAGAAACAATACTGTTTTTAGATCTTTTTCTATAATTAGGCTGGAAACTAAGTGCATTTTCAGAATGAGCATTTTAGACTAATATTTTTGAAGTATTTCCTACCAAAATCAACATCCCATTGAAGTCAATGTAATCTCCCGCTTCACTGCTAAGAATTATGTGTAGAAAAATGATGGTTCTTTAAAGGCAAGGACATATTTTCTATTACAGATATTAAACAAAAAATAGAAGCAGTTTTTTTCCTTTTTAAAGATAATGCAACACTTGATGCCCTAAACAAGTTTCAGCTAGCTGCACTGAGGGCAAAATGTCTCTTTTAATGATAAAGGTTGCAGACGCCTGACATAGCAGCATGAAGATGTGTGGAGGTGTGTTCAGGGAGACACAAATAACCCTTCACATGTTGCCCAGAAACTAACATTTTGCACATCTTGACTTATTTGCTGTCTCATATGTGACTTGTGGCAGACTAGAAGCTTCTTATGACTTTCTGTCAGCAACACCTTTCATGTTGTACAGCTGCAATTAAACTGAGATTAAACTACATGCAGACGAACCAACTAGGTGACTTGTGAAGACAATGGGTGTAACTGGATTGTATTTAGGGGTGTTAGTGTAAAGGAGGTTGAATGCAAAATGTATATCATTCTTTTCAGATTTTTATCTGTGAAGATATTTTAAAAACTTTGTATGCTTTTTCTTCCACTTGTAATTCCACAAGTGGAATTACAATATCCCAGTGTGTTTATCACACTGGGATATGATAAACATATCCCAGTGTGATATGTTTATGTCCACCATTTTCTACCGATTTCCGTTTATTGACCTTTCTGTCATCTTGCCCCTGCTGTAGAGGGATGACATGGAGGCTATCCCAGGTTACCTCTCTCTGCACCAAACTGCTGACATAATGACACTGAAGTGGACGCCCAATCAGCTCATGAACGGGTCCGTTGCAGACTTGGATTATGAACACAGGTGTGAAATCATTTCATTCTGAACATAGAAAAATGCATCAGTGCTTTATATTATTGCTGCTCTGTTCTCCTGCTCAAACCAAGAAAAAAATAACATGCAAAGTGCCTGTTTTTCACTTGTTGTGCTGATTTTATGACAGTCTCCTGCTGAATAATGCAGTGTGTTCGTGCCTGGGGGCTCAGTGCTCTGTGTTACTGCTGGTGATCTGATGAAGCCGGTTTTCAGCTTTCCAAGCAGCCAACCTCACGGCTTATTGACTGCAACACTGTCAGCGCTCCATCAAACTAGCAAAAACCATGTTAGCATCTAACACCTGCACATGGTTTCCATCAACAAAATAATCAATCCAGGCTTGTTTATGTGCCAGGATGCTGCTGGGCTGATGGCTGCTTTTATTCATTCTGATTTCACTGAACCATTTGTAGTTTATTTGTTTCTGACTTTTAACCTGGAGTGCAAAATAAAGAAAGGGTCGTCCCTTCAGTGACCGCCTGCTTTTCTGTCGTTTTTCAGTGTATACTGGGACTATGCCATGACAATCAATTTAGAGGAAATAGTGTACTTGCACTGCCATCAGCAAGGTATGAGGTTTTACTTAAAATCTCATTCTTACTTTGATTATTTGCAGCATATTGATAATCTCCTGTCAGTGTGAAGGGTTTGATAGATTGTCGTACATCTGTGTCCTGCAGTGGACAGTGGGGGGACGGCGGTGTTAGTCAGTCAGGATGGGATCCAAAGACCTCCACTTCGCTTCCCCAGAGGAGGACATTTGCTCCAGTTTCTGTCTTGCCTGGAGAACGGTCTGCTCCCTCACGGACAGCTGGACCCTCCTCTCTGGTCCCAGAGGGGAAAGGTCAGCATCGTCTGTCCAAAAACACAATGCAAATACTTACAGCTGGGAGCCTTAAAGGCAGCATGAATACAATGACAAACAAAGATTATCTGATCTAAAAATCTATAAGAATGGGATTAAGGGTTTGGATTTGGACAATTTGTCTCAGTTATTTAAGCCACATTTGTCCCAACTCTGTTGATTCACTTGTCATTTCTGCTCTGTGAAAAAAAAAAAATATTTGCAACCAGACAGATTTCTTCTGTTTCTGATGGTTTTTTTTTGTCACACTTGAATATTACAGATAGCCAAGATCATTTTAATATCAGACAAAGGTAACCTGAGTAAATAGAAAATTGAGGGTTTATTTCCCCAAAATATTTAAGAACAGATAAAAAACAAAGTCATTGACATCTGTCATTCTGGACAGGGTCATAAAGTCATTTATGATGCTTTGGGACTCCAGTGAACCACTCTGAACGCTGTTACCTACAAATGGATAAAACATGGAATTATGGGTAAACTTCCTTCCCAGGAGTGACCGGAGCAGCGTCAGCTCTCCTCAGTCAACCATTAGAAAAAAAACGATACATTTGAGACTTCCAAACTGAACATCAACGCTAACCAAAGGGACCGACTCATATTTGTCAAAAAACATACCAAATTGATCAAAACCTTTGGTAAAATATTTTATGGCCTGAGAGACAAAAGCTAAGGTTTTAAAATGTTGCACATCTTTCCTGTTACATCTGGCATTAAATAACATTTCAGGACAGCAACAACACACTAATAGTCAAATGTGATGGCGGTTAGGGATAATGTCTTTACCTTCTGCTCTCTACCAAACAGCCTTGAAGAATATGATCAGTTTGTGAGATTAAGCTGGAGCATTGCAGGGTTAGACAGCTGCCAGATGATCGAATGAAGCACACCAGCAAGTCCAGTTATGAACGGCCTAATCAAAGTCTGTAAATCCGTATCTGATTGAATGTTAGCACTCTGAAACCTTCCAATTTATTTGTATACAAGCAATTCTGCAGAGATAAGTGTACAAGTATGTATCTACCTCTATGTGAAGCTCTCATTGCCAATTGGCTGCTGCAGCAGCCAGTTATTAGTTATGGCTACCAGTTGTTAGTTTTAGGAGGTAATAACTTATTCACATAGGACCAAAGTGGCTTGGAAATCCTGAAACTGATAAAATCGTCACTTGGTATCTGTGTTTCTTTTATTTTTCTGTCCATCTTTGTATAATAATAAAATGTTGTTAATCTAAATAATTGAAGTGTGACAAAAAAAAAAAAAAAAACACTAATCAGCAGGTTTCAAAAAGTGTCCCGTTGCTGTTGACTTCAGTTTGATCCTTTTCCAGGGGAAGGTGTTTCCCAAGCTGAAGAAGAGAGTTCCTCTGGGATCTGGGTCCACAGAGTCCGTTTCTGACAAGGAGGAGGACGAGGCCACTGACTACGTCTTCCGCATCATCTTTCCAAACAGCCAGTCGGATTTTGGTGAGTTTCTCCCTTTTTGCAGAGGCAAACCGATATGAGACTCTTGCGTTGAAACGAAAATGTTGCTCCTTGTTTGTTACAGCGACTGTCTCCCACCACCCCCATCTGATTTTTTTTCTCTTCCCCTTAAACTGAGTGGACAGTCCGCCTCCCGAACAGGGACTCTGGTTGCACCCAGGAGGTGCTCCAGCTGTCAGGGAGAATCCCCCTCACTCACTCACTCACAGAAAGCAGCTGTAACACTGTCACACATGGGCTCGTCAGTCTGTCTGTCAGCTTTTCTCGTTTTAATTCCTCACGTCTCATTCCCTTCTGGTCTAAAGTGAACCTCTGGCGAATCGTATTGATGTGTGGCGTTATTAAAGCCACTTGTGCCGTGCCTTCCTAACCACGTCTCAATGCAGTTAACCTTTCAGACACCAGCTGGGGGCTGATCTAGACACATCTACTGTGTGGTGCCTTCATGCTCTCAAATTGTTCATTAATCTCTGGTAATATAAAAGTTTTTGTGTCATCAGTCAAGCAGGAATGAATCGCTGATGAACAATCCTCTGAAGTGCTTTAAGCGTGGTGCAGCTGATCCGCATTATTCTGCTTGTGCCGAAGTGTTTTCCGTAGCATTTACAATCGTCTCTGTGCTAATGTAATTGTTCCTGAAAGCCTTCGAAGTGCGCCTCTTTTAAAGTGATAATGAGGTTGTGTATGCGCGTGGGCGTGCGTGTGCGTCTGTGTGGTTTTGCACGCAGTGCCTCCTCCAGATCTGATGGATCACGGAGCCGCCCTGTGGCAGCCTAGTCTCAGGAAGTCTTCATGTTCCTCCTGCTCCAAGGGGAACTTCTCAGACGGCGCCGCGCACAAAGGGTGCAACTATGAGAGGTGAGAGAAAAACACAAGCCATTAATCTACACAGGAACCCGTTCGGCCCTGCAGCTTTTCTAATAACGCCAAGAAAACTGGAGATGGAAGACAGATACAAGAACATCGAGACTACCCAGAGGAAAATGATGTGACATTTGGCTGACTGGGGTAAATTAGCTGATAACCGTGGCAGGAAAAAAAAAAAAAAAGATGAGCTGCTTTGCAAATTTGTGCTGCATGGAAGCACAATAGTTTATCATTTTACAAAAGGTCAGCCTGAACCCTGTAATAAGCTGTATATCAGAGATAGTGTACGACGTGTTACGGAAGATATATATATAAAAAGATGTAATTCATAATGTTAGTTTAATGATAGCGCTGTAGAAGGAGAGTGCTGGGTACAGTGCTCTGCTACAATATTTACACCCCATGAATATTTTCACATTTTCTCACTTTGCGACAACAAACTTGAGTGTATTTTTGTAATTTACTGTGGAAGGCCAACACAAACCAGTGCATGACTGGGGAATGGAAAGAACATAATACATGATTAAACAAGGAAAGCAGGCCATTTTCTCTACATTTATTCATCTGACATCAACCATGGAATATCACAAAGGACTGCTTAGATGCAATGTTTGGTTGGCAATGGTACTTTAGTTGTCATGTATTAAAACTACATTTCAGTAATATGCAAATGAACACTGAGGAAGTATGGGTTGATTGCAGGTTTTACGGTCGATTCAATATTTACCGATATTAGTGCAAAGTGATGTTTTTCTAAAGTCATGCTGCCCCAGACCAAAGGTTATTCCAATTTGATTGTTGGAGCTATTTAATAAAAAATGGTAGACAGAAATGTCTCTAAATTAGCAAAAATGTGAGAGACAGCCCCAAACATCTTCTGGCTGTTAGCGCAGTCATCTCATTTACCCTGCATCATTTCCCATCCATCACATCAAATGCACCTGAAGTGTATTATTATTTGACCAGATATTTATCATTTCAAGTGGTATGAATACTTTTGCAAAAGTGCTGCAGTTTAGGTAAAATAATCTGTGCTGTGTCTTTCTGCAGGACTCCTCTGAAGCTGCTGTGTGACAACATGAAATATCAGATCATCTCCAGGGCGTTTTATGGATGTACGAAATGCCTTATTGAATATTAACAGCTCACATTCACTGTCATCTGTTGCGGTTGGATTAATTGATTAGCCGTCTCTCCGACCAGGGCTGGCGTACTGCCGCCACCTGTCCACCGTGCGCACGCATCTCTCCGCCCTCGTCAACCACACCATTGTGGCGCCCTGCGACGCCGCCGGGGGGCTCACTGCAGACGTTTGGCAGACATTTCTTAAGGACTGCACCGTAAGCACTGTGACACATGCTTTGACTTTAACTGTGGACAGAAGGCTCTCCGCATGCTCACACACACAGCCTGCCAGTGATGCGGCTCAGGCTGCCGGTCTCATGAAGCCTGACTAATGGCCTTGTAAATTACACCTAAACACCACTTCTGAAGTTTATGAAGATATTAATCAAATTTATGAAGGGTCAGCAATATAGCCTGGCTCATTTCAAAACATTAAAACACTGCTTTTACATGAATAATTGAATGCAAGCTTTGATCATTACTGAGGCAGCCGGTGCTGTTCTGGCACATTAAGGCGTGTGTGGGAGATCATTATCATTTTTTTTATAAAGAAGATAAGAGAACTGATCAAAAGGTAAGCCCGGGGTCGATCAAAGGCTTGTGCTGCATTTCGTTAGGCCTACAAAGAGCAGGAGCTGCTCCGCTTGGTCTACTTCGGCGGCGTGGACCCCTCCTTGCGTAAAGAGGTGTGGCCTTTCCTGCTGGGTCATTACCAGTTCGGGACGTCAGAGGAGGACAGGAGGGAGGTTAGCTGCTCCTCTCTTACTCCATCCCTTCGGAGGTTTTCTGCACCAACACCACTGACGCTTGACTGCTCACTCGTTGGCCGTAGGTGGATGAACAAATGCAGGCTTCCTACGAGCAGACCATCAGCGAATGGTTGGCATGTGAGGAGGTTGTCCGCGAGCGAGAGAAGGAGCAGCACGCGGCCGCTTTGGCAAAGTGCTCCTCTGTGGCGAGCGTGGACAGCGGCAGTCAGAGGATGACCCATCATGACTCCACTGTGAGCAACGAGGTAAAGCAGTAAAAAAAAAAAAAAACGTTATTCACAGTTTAAAAGAAAGGCTGCTGGTATTTTTTTATATCCTGCTTATAGTTTTGCTGCACGTTTGTGGCTATATGACTCCAGTAGATGTTATCTGTGAACAGGAAGTCACTCAGAGCTAAAACCAATTTGTTTAAGGGTAAAATAATCTGCTTGATTATTTGTGGAGTAAATGGAAATCACAACCATAATAAATGTAAATAATAACAAAAGTTCTTCAGATAAAAGGCGATATTTGAAGATGACTCATAAATAGCTAAACTTGAACTTTTAGCATGTTTATTCACATCATTATTGAGAATAGTTAACTACATAAAACTATGCTCTTTTTTACAAATAGCTGTTTAGCAAAGGGTGAAGAGGCTTGTTTGACTTAACGTTCACTATATTTTGGTGTGCATATTATTTTATAAGCACATGAAGCAAAAATACTTTCATTTAGATTGTGGAGTTGACATCTTGATTATGGACACTAAAGTAAACACTCCCCCTTCAAAGCATGCAAAGTATTTTGCACTCTTTGTAAAAATATATCCTCTAAATTTGCTGATTTAACACAATTTGTAGATATGTAAGAAGAAAATCAATCCCCCATTCTAGGATTTTAAGGGTGGGGGGGAAAAAATTTCCTCCAAGAGCTTTACATATTTTTTCATGAGGCAAAAAAGCCCCAACAAAAGTCCACCTACTTTAACCTAAACTTATTTTGTATACACAATAAAACAAGGAATGAGTGCTCCTTCTACATTCTAGGGGGGGATGTATGTAAGACAAAAGAAAATAATTTTTACATTTTTTAGCTGCACTTATTTTGTTGATTTTAACAACACAGAAATGACCATTTCTCCTGTGGACCTTTATTCCAGTCTCATTCATCTCACAACTCAGACAGGGAGAGTCTGGCTCGCCTCCAGAGTGACTCCAGCAGCAGCACACAGGTATCCAGAACCAACTCGGTCAATTCCTCTGCTGACTCTGTTCACACAGAAGCTAAATACAAACTTTACATTTATTCTGCAATGATCATCATTCTCTGAGGCAGACTTTACTTTTTGTGTTCTTTTAAAACGTCTTCGACGAAGCTTTTCTTCCGGAGGAACTTTCATTTCTGTAACGTTTGTTTCTGGAGCCCATTTACTGAGAGATGACCCAGTGCTGTGGTTGCATGTTAAAGGGCAACTTGAATTTTCAGGTTGTTTGTTGCATGTGATCACACAAACATTAACAGGTTTTCTTATATATTTAGGTTCATTTGTGGAAAATACCAAAGATAATGGAGTGACTGGGGTGAGAAGAGAATCACTCTTCTCAGTGGAGAAAAGTGATTGTCTTAGTGGGAGGCAATGAGTTTTTCCATGTTTAAATGTCTTTGGGTAAGAAACTGAACTCAAAGACGTGTGACCACTTGTTTGAGTGAATGTGACTGTGTTAAATCAGCGATGCACCGATCGCAGTTTTGTGGTCGAGCTTTACTTTTTGTAAAGTTTGTCCAGGTCTGCCTGCCGTGCGCAGCCATTGTCCCAGTAAAACGATAGTTTCTCTCTTTTTGCATTGGTTGGAGAATGTGGATCCTTACTTTAAACCTGAGATTTACAAATGGTTGCCAGTAGAATCCAGCACTTTTTTTTCCCAGTGCAGTCTTAGTGACCACATAATGTCACTGATCAGAAAAAATTCAGATGTTAGAGTTTTGTCTTGTCTCCAGTCGAGCTGAAGATGGATGAATTTGTGTACCAGTTGTTGGCTCTGTGTTTATCTGGTAAGGCTGCAGAAGTCCTTTGGAAGTCCATTTACTATTTCCTGATTGATATAGAATAATATTTTTCCATCAACAAGGTGATGCCTGATGTGGTATTTACTGAATAAAGAACTGATCAACTGAAGGGTGACAGAGTAAGAGCTTTTCTTCTTTTCTTTGAGACATGATTACCGGATGTTAATATCCTGTAAACGGCTTTTAGCCTTGAAACATCTCCATTGCCCACTTTTCTGTATTTTAAGCTGTATGCTTTTATTATTGACAATAAGCGTTGGAGAGAAAATAAGTGAAAAAGGACTAAAGAAAGTCCAAGAAATTTTTTCTTTATTTATTTTTTTTACCTAGAAAACTGTTTTAAAAGATCCCAAAAAGGTCTGGCTTCTTGAAATCACTACCAGAAACTGTTGCACATATTGTAAATGTCCAAACTATGCATTTAATCTAGACATTCTGAACCAATGTTTTGCATTCTCCTTCCTGCTAGTTCTTCACATCCTCCCATCCCTTCCCCTGGAGTAGTTTGCTTCCCTTTGGCTTGTTCTTTCAGGTGTTTGAGTCCGTAGAGGAGCTGGACCAGCCCGAGTCGGAGTCCAAGACTGAAGAGGCCAAACAGTTGCCGAAGATGCCCAACGGAGCTGTGCAAAACGAGTCAAGCTCTCCCGACTCTGGGCATCCTTCTTCACGAAACTTCTCCGTCACCTCTGGCCTTTCAGACGGCTCCTTCAGCACAGAGGACAGCTCCGCACCTGATGCGTCCCAGAGATCCACAGCTGCGCCTCCGGTGTCGCTGAGCTCTGCCAAAGCTGCAGTGGAAGAGGCTGAAGTGTTGACAATCGAACGTCAGGTGGCGAGTGAAGAGAAGGACAAAGGAGCCAAACTGAATCCTGGAACACAGGCCAGCACAAAGTCTGGAAATGGGAAAAAGGAAAGAGAAAGTTTTGAAGATAGAGACCCAAAAATGAACTTTAAAGAGAGTCCACAGAAACATGTTCCACTGAAGACTGGGGAAGCTTCCAAACACAAAGAAAAAAACGTGACACCAATTAAAGACACGGAAAAATTAAACACAACCGTCACGTTTTCTCAAGATGAAGAAAACTCAAAAAGCCTTACGGAATGTGAACAGGAACAGATTCTGGGCGCCTCAAGATCAGGAGGAGTTCACAGCTCGTCTCAGAAAGACGAGACCCAGGCTTTGTCTGAGTCTGATGAGTCTCCTTCAGCCATAGAGATGGAGGAGATCCCCAAGGCCAAGGTTTCCATGGCACCCTGGAGCAGGAGAGGACACTGTGAGACTTCATCCTTCTCTGAATATTCAGCAACTCCTGCGGATCTGAGGCAGGAGGTAGAAAAGCTCAGTCCCGAAGGAACAGAGTCCATCCTGTCGGAGCCGGAGATGGAGAGCCTTTACCCTCCCTTCGACTCTCTTCCAGCCGACGAAAACACAAAGGATGAAGTGACCTCACAGGGAGCAATTGGGAGCCCTTACTCTGTATGCACACCATCTTTATGGGTCTACATTTATTCACAGCAGTGGTTCTCAAATTGAGTTCAGGCAACACTGAGGAGGGCACTTTAAAGAAACCTCCAGCTTGAAATTATTTGATAACCGCTGATTTGTTGCACTATAAGTCAACCAGATAATAAGTTTACTTTACTTACTGTCATAATTATATTTGTTACAGCAAGAGCTTTTGGATTTATACACACTAAATCTGCACCGCATTGAGAAAGACGTCCAACGGTGTGACAGGAATTACTGGTATTTCACTCCAACCAACCTGGAGAAGCTGCGCAACGTCATGTGCAGGTAAAACAGCGCCCCCTGCAGGGGCATAATCGAATAATAGATTACAGCAACGCTTTCTCACATCCATGTGAAGCTCAATCATTTGAACTTTTCTGACTGACAAAAACAAAATAGTCCATTTAGGAAGTTTTTCCTGCTGAAAATATGGCTTAGTTCTTCATTTCAACAACATGTGTCGTTCAATATTTTAAATTCAGACTTTATTCTTTATAATATAATTTAAGATTTATGAAACTGTCACTTGTTAAAACACAAGAAGAGTCATGGAAAATAGCTCACACTGGAGTTACTCAGGATACCAACATATTTTTAAAACTTTGCACAGTTTTGCTTCCCCTTCACAATTATCCTCTGCTTTATTTTGCACTATTACATAGACTGAAGTTTGTGGTTGCACCTTGAGAAAATGTGAGGCAGTTTGCAAGTTTGCTCTCTCCTAAAGCCTAAAAGTTTTATATTTCCAGCGTCTAGCTTTTCTACCACAGACGTCATTGACTCGTTCAATGATGGATATCGTTTTTGAAACTCTTACCTCCAGTGTCAGAGCAGTAGTCTTCAGAATGCCTCTAAATCTGCAGAGAGAGTGTGAGTCAGAGTAAGAAGCAGTCACATGGGGTTAAGGTCAGCTCTCTGTGCTGCATATTCACAGCTACATCTGGAGGCACCTGGACATCGGATACGTACAGGGAATGTGTGACCTGCTGGCTCCTCTTTTAGTCATTCTCGACGACGGTGAGTCAGAACTCTCCTCCCTGTTCCCACTTATTTTGATGTATTTTTACAGTGATATTCTAAAGACTTGGCAAGCTCACTTTCCCTCTCCGTGTCCTCCTCTCAGAGGCCAAAGCGTTCAGCTGTTTCAGTAAACTCATGAAGAGAATGAATCAGAACTTTCCACATGGTGGAGCCATGGATACTCACTTTGCGAACATGCGCTCTCTAATCCAGGTGACGCAGCTAGAGTTTTGTAAAAGAGTCCTATAATAGCCAGCGAATCCAATCATCGCTGAGTTGTTTTTTTCTTTCTGGCTTTAGATCCTGGATTCTGAGCTGTTTGAGCTCATGCACCAGAACGGAGACTACACCCACTTCTACTTCTGCTACCGCTGGTTTCTGCTCGACTTCAAACGAGGTGATGTAACGGCTCAGGCTAACAGAGTCGGCGTCTATTAGAAGGAGAGAAGCATCAAAGAAGTGACTAGAGCTTTTACTGTTTTTAGTCAAATATTTGCTGCAGTGGAGCAAGCGCAGTTAAAGGTTAAATAAAACAAATTAAATAACACAAGTAGAGTAAAAAAATAAATAAAAATAATTGGAGCAATCGTAAGTATGAAAGGTTAATCAAGTAAACAGAATAAAGAAATGCATAAAGCTCTGAGCAAAAATGCCAAACCTCTATTTCTTTGTGCTTTCTGTCCAGAGCTGGTTTATGATGACGTGTTTGCTGTCTGGGAAACCATTTGGGCCGCCAAGTATGCCTCATCAAGTCACTTTGTGCTCTTCATTGCCCTTGCTCTGGTGGAGGTATACAGGGACATCATCCTGGAGAACAACATGGACTTCACAGACATCATCAAGTTCTTCAACGGTAAAGCTCGTCACCTTATAGCTACTGTTCTCAGCACATGCTCCTGTGCAGTGGAATCAACTTTGTTAAAAGTAACAGAAATGTTGGTAAAGGAAGCAAACCAAAAACTAAATAAATTTGTAATGAATTTGGGGTTTTGAGAGTTTAAGTGTGAGCTCAGCTTCTTTGGCTTCGGTCTTCCTTCATCAAGTCAGACCAGTACAGCGCCTGTATTACTTCCAACCTGGGCAGAGCAATAAACCTTTTTCTGTTTGAGGGCCTAGTCGTCAGCTGACTCTCGCCAGGCTCTTCGAACTTCTTACATATCATTTCAGTAAGTGCTAAAGATCATAGTCTGCAAAAATATAAAAATTAAACCTTGATCTTCCCAAACCTAATATCCTTTTTCCACTACTGCTATGCTTTGAGATAGTAGATGTCTACAGACACCTAATACAGGAACATTATTTGTGTCAGTACAGCTTCTACTTCATACATCCTGTTAATCCTGCACAGAAACGACTCCCTGCACATTGTATAATTGTCCCCTCACAGATTTCTTCTGTTTTTGTTTTTCTTTTTTTTGTCACTTAAGTGTTTCATGTTATCAGCCTTAGTAAATACAAAAGGTGGTTCTTGGTGACAATTTCAATTATGGTGCCAAAAGCAGCCTGGCAGCATGTGAAGAAGTAATTTCTCCACAGACCTAATAAGTTGTTGTTCCACCCTTGGCGACATTAACTGTCATCTGGCATGTGAAATAAACAAGTTTTACGTCGGTATGCAGAAAATTCGACTCTCTTACACACGTTTGCTAAATTGTTTCAACTCATCCCCACTGAAGGGTTTTTCAACAAAAACGACCCATTTAAGATCATCTCAGTCAGATTTGATTCAGGAATTTGACTAGGCCACACCAGAAGCTTCATTTTTCTCGTTACATGAATTGTTGGATATTCACCTTTTAGATTTTCTGCTTTTTAAAACAAACATTCATTCATGATTTAACAGAGAGAACAATTACTGTTTTTCACATCGGGACAGGTTGGTTTGGATTATCCTTTGAAAGCTGTTTGTTGCATTACTCTTCTCTAATACATTTTTTTTTCTAATAATCTAAAAATATTACTGCAAGTAAAGAAAAAGATAGAAAAACTATATATAGAAATATATTTTTTCACAGTGTAAATCCAAATGAGGCTCAGATTGATTTGCTTAGACAGTAAGAAGACTCACAACGCATGTCAGAGTCTCATCCACATTTCTCATCTTGTTACTGTCGAGGCTCAATTTGCTTCCATTCTGCTTGCTGACAAAAAAAAACATGACGCTGATGATGATGTTTAATTAGCTGAGTTGATTTACCGAACAGGAAAACAGGCGTCAGTCAGCAGATCATCGGTCCAGTTTGAATCTCTGAGACATGGGGACGTTTGTGCAGAGCTTGAAAATTTTTCCAGGCAAACATTGGAGGTTATACAATTATGGTCTGCTGTGGGTTTTTTTATTATATGTATTTGGCCAAAATAAAGAAAATCAGAATCACTCATTTGATTTTACAAATCTAGCTTTTGCAAGATGGTAGATTTTCTGGCTCCCTAAGTCCTTTAAATATCTTTTATCTGTGCAGCTCAAATTTATTCATATTTGGGTTGTTGCTCTTTCTGTTGATTTCTAGAGTTAAATCATAAAAACCTCACCAAACCCTAATTTGGTTTTAGAGAACTGCAGTTTTTCCAGTTTAAAATCGGATTTTCAGTCAAACCTTTTGTTTTATCAACAGCTGAGTGTAATTACACAGTGACTCACCGGTGTAATTCTTCCCAGTGTGTGCAAACCAACTACACACTACATCCAAACACTTACCCAGAACAAGCTCTGCTCTATTTAACCAACTAAAACCTTGAGAGAGTGAGGGAAAAGCCTTTGGGCTTTGGGTTAATTATGCAGAGCTTTGATGTTCCCACTCTGTTTTTGTCTTCCAGAGATGGCTGAGCACCACAACATCAAGCAGATTCTGACCCTGGCCAGAGATCTGGTGTGCAAAGTGCAGATGCTGATAGAAAACAAGTGATTGTTGCTTTTCGTCCTCCTTTCCTTCCATGTAAAAGAAGAGTCGGCTGTAGTAGCACAACAGTATAACACATATGAATTCATGTACTGCAATCTACACAAGGCCTTTTACATTCACAGGTTGCTGCTATGAGCCTTACGGACTGTATCGATCCGAGTGCACTTAACATTTTAGGATAAAGACGTTCTAGTTGCACATTTCATGCCAAAACGCAAAATTCAAACAGAGACTATATTTATGAGAATAATAGATTGTGATACTGCTCTATGAATTATTTTAATAGCCAACTATTGAAAAAAGCAAAAACAAATTACAAGTCATCCCTTAACAAAATAAGATTATAGATATGTTTTTAAAAAAATATTATTTACATGCAAACATTTAAAAGTTAACCTCATTAATTGATTTAAGAATCTATCTGGTAGCCAGAAATCTAACACAATCGCCTTCCAAAGTCGTTGCTTTAAACTTTGTGTAATTAGCTTGCAGTGCCTTGCTAAAGTATTCACACCCCTGAAGATTGTTGTCGCATTCCACTGCAAATTTCAGTGTATTTTATTTTAATTTTATCTGATGGACCAATGGAAAGTAGCACATGATTTTGGAAAGGAAAATCAGACATTTATTGCAAATATAAAGTGATTAAGCAGCATCACAACAGACCTAAAAACACAACAAATAACTGTGGAGAAATCATAAAACATTATCCAAAGCTTTGATCGTGTGTGACGCTGTTAGGTCTAAATTACCTGAACACAGACACAAAGAAGAGGCAAGAGTCAGAATTTAAGTTTTACCTGCAGGGAGAACACAGTTGAAACCCAGTTACAGATTTCGGCCCACGCTCTGAAGCTTCAACTAAGTCTTCTTCTGCTTTTATTAGAATTGGGAACACCCTAGTTGCAGACAGTGTGCAGCCCTGAGGGAAGGGGGAGCAGAACACAGCTGCACACTCACATGAACACAACTCATTCATACAATCTTCAGAAGCATATTTCATGAGATAAGAGTTTGCAGTTCCTCTGGGCAATCAACTCCGGAATGTCTCATTCTCGGTATCCTCCTTTTTCACTCCTCAGCAGGCCGCTTCCAGAGTTTCTGCAAACACTTCAAAACACTCAAAGCACATCATTAAAATGTAAATCCAAAGGTAAATAAATGAATGGCGATATAAAATAAAGGTAAAGCAAATAAATGAAAAATAACATATAAAATTCTTCCAACAGACACCCACTTAAATTAACAAGAGGAGCATTAATCAGAGACAAGAGTAACTTTAACGGAGTCGAAGGAATCAACATGAAGCAGAATGTTGCACCTGTAACTGAAGCAAAATGTGGTTCTACAAATTCTGCAAGGCTGAATATAAATCCACACTATTCATTATTTTCTTTCATTTCAAAATCACGCAGGACTTTATGTTGGTCGAGCACTTAAAAACTCAATAAAATGCATTGAATTTGATTGAAGTTCAAGGGGCATTAGTACTTTGAGCACTTAAAAAGTCAATAAAATGCATTGAATTTGATTGAAGTTCAAGGGGCATTAGTACTTTTGCAAGTCAGTGTTAAAGAAAATATTGTGTTTTAAGTGTCCCAAAACTGTGTTTTCTGTCAGTTTGTTTACTTTTGTATTTGTTGTGTCCTCAGAGAAAGTTGTGTTCAGAATATGTTGTGAACTCATAACCTGATACTTTGGTGACTAATGAGTGTGTGGTCAGAAATTCACACAGAGGTGCGTATGAAAAGACGGGCCTAATTCCACAATCCTTGTGAATTGTTTTGCATTGTTCCGTGATCTTCTGCTTATTTTGTCAATTGAGTGAGTTACTTATTTTTGGTTTTGTATTGTCTTGCATTGTCTGGTGCCTGCTTGTTCAATCAGACTTTAACTTCCTCTTTAGACAAGAAAAGACAGACGAGGCACCGGCCGTATTTAGTCACCCTAACCTAGCAACAACTGCTAGGTTAGGGTTTATTCAGATTCATCGCTGCGCGAAACGACAATTGCTTTGTTGATATGAGTAGCAATTACATTATTTTTGACATATTTGTATTCCAGTTCCTAATGGTTCATGCAAGTCAATGCCTGTCATACATAACCTAAAACTTTAGACACTTGTTGTTTCATGAATGTAGTAGGTTTATTCGCATTTATTACTAGTACTTCTTTGTGGATTCCAAGTGCTCTCAGATGAACTTTTTTATTATTATTTATTGTAACATTCTTAAGCCAAAGTACTTATTTAGTTAGTTTTCTTTTCTGGATGCTGCTTTGTTTGTAAAGCTGATATTTTTATTTTGTGGCCAATTTTAAATGTGCACTATAAAACAATCAGACTCCATAGCACTTAACATATATATACACACATATATATTGAATGGTCTATGTTCTTATAATAAAAAATAAAAATGGAATAATTATTTTTCCAAATCACATTGTTATGTCTGTTTTACTAAATGTTTTATTCAAACTGAAACTAAAGGGGGAAGAATGGTCCACATTCAAATGAGTGTTCAGTATCTTAGAATAAGTTATAATTCTTAAATTATGGTTTGATAAAGGGGAAAGATTTGTTTAAAGGTCAATATGAAGCCTAATGATGGACTGGTGACCTGTTCACAGTGACCCCCACTCTCACCATGAGTGTTGAGAATGAGTTCCTATAGACAAAGGGTTGATATCCTTATGAACACATCAGAAGCTCAAGAGAAATTTGGTTTGAAATGGTAGAAATAATGCTTAGATTTATTAATAGCAATATTTATTGTTTCTGTCTGTTTTTGATTTAGAAATACGATGGGAGTTTATTGTTCTTACTCTTAATGTAACATAGATCTTTGGTAAATAAATATACAAAACAATGTTTTTTAAACAGATGTCAAAATCTAATACTCAGCTTTGTCCTGTAACTTTTAGATGTGTCCCTGGTTCATCACACCTCTAACGAATTGTTAAAATACCTCCTTAGCGTGCAGTTCAGAGTCTTGCTAAATATCTAAATATTTTAATCAAGCAGACATCAAAATGTTGGAGAATCCCAGCCCTCCAGAGCTGGAACTTGATGCCCCTGCTGGAAATATAAATAGTAAGAAACGGTTTCTTACTATTCTTGCTGTGTAAATGGTAAGAAACGACGTCTCACCGTCATCATTTGTTCCTGGACAATAAATAACAAACTGTTAAACAGTTTCTACCTTAAAACATAAAAATCACGCCCGAACAGGGACTTGAACCCTGGACCCTCAGATTAAAAGTCTGATGCTCTACCGACTGAGCTATCCGGGCGCTCTTAGTCAACATGAAGTCGTCACTGTTTTTCAAAATCCTATCTACCAGGTGTCACCAGGTGTCAGTGTTGGTATGACTACATTTTGATTAAAAGACTAAATGTGGATTTGTTTATAGCCCTTGCTCTTACATTTCTAATTGCTACGCAGGTCGATATTGACACGCAGTCAGCGACCGTTAACGGTAAACTGTCGACAGCTTCGCCGCAATTTTACCTCAAGCAGATTAGAATGTTTTTTAGTACTTTGAGAAACAACATCTTGATTATATAAATACAGTCTTTACTATGAAAGACATCCACACAATATATTTTTTTTAAATCGGACGTTTTCAGTGAAACAGGAAATACGTTCAGTGGAGCTTCTGTTTTACTTCCTCCTTTAGCATGTTGTTAGCAGAGCTGCAAGCTAAGTGGGGCTGACAAAGAAAATGTGACGGTTTTCGCTTAGATCATATGCAGAAGTGATTGAGTAAATATGATAAAGATGTTGGCATTTCAAACGCTTCGTGTCGTTTCCCTGAAAATCATTGGTTCGTCATGTAACCTGTTGACAAACAATGTTTACTCCATAACTAAGAGATGCAGCCTCAGAAGTCTGCAAAGCCAAATCTTAAGACCGCTCAGCTCCCACCAACATAACCTAAAGGTAAGGCAAATGTACCATAGTAAAGATTCTACAACATTTTATTTATTTACTAAGGATATATATGGTTATCTTACAGGTCCCAAAAGTGCCAACATGGGAGCCTGTACCAGAAGAGGAGCTTCCTCGGGTAACATCCTCATGGCTACATGCATGTAAACACAGAACAACCCTTATAAACTGACCCAAAGGTTCAGGAGGTCATGCTCTGTATCTGGTTCTGTCACATGGAGGACATTTACAGTGCCTTCAGAAACTTAAACTCATTCACATTTTGTCACACATTGGGATTTTATTTGATACCCCAACACAGCAGGTTTTCCATTTGGGACAATAACCCAGTATGATCAGCACAAGTTAATGGATAATTGTGAAGTAGAGGAGTAAAGACTGATGGTTTTCATGAAAATCTGTTGTGTGCCAGATGTTTGACTAGCGAAAAGAAAAGTTTGAATAGACTTGACAGACAGTGTATTTGTACTGACTGCTGGTATTTTGCAAAGAAGGAAGAGAGAAAATGTTCACTTTCCTGATGCACAAAATTTGTAGAGACATTCCTTAAAGACTTGCAGCTGTAACTACAGCAAAATATAGTCCTGTAAAGTATTGAGACAGCAGACAATTTTTTGTTTCATAAAAAGCATTTCAGGATTTTATATCGTTTTCTTTGCACTTCACAATAATGATTTTGTGTTGGTCTGCCACATAAACTCCTATACAAATAAATTAAAGAAGTCTGGGTTTTGTGAAATGAGCTACAGAGAAAATTGGTGATCTATTAATAATTTTGTACGTACCGGCAAGTGGCAATTGTTGTATTTCGGGAAATGTCCAGAACACAAGATCATATAAGGCGGCCATATTTCGTCCAATCAAGTCGTCCCAATCATCTAATTAAAACAAACAAGACTAGCAAGCGAGAGGAAAAGAGACTTAGTTTAAATATATAATGCAAATTTGCAAAGCTGCGCAAGACAAATAGACCAAATAAATATCCAACTATACAAAATCATATAACAGAAACTACACAAATTATTTAATGATCAAGCATGAGGCCCATAATTAGTAGACAAAAATGCTTAATTTAAGCTACTGATCCATGTTTGATTTGACTTAAAATACATTTATGTAATTTCCCAATTGAGTATTTTATAGTATTGATAGTGGAGAAGAGTGGTCGTACATCATTTCATGCATCATTAATGTCGCAGCCCACCAAGATCCCTGCTGACCTGGTGGACAAGCTGGAGCGGCTGGCCTTGGTGGATTTCCGGACCCAGCAGGGGCTGGAGTGCTTGGAGAAAGCCATTCGTTTTGCTGATCAGCTTCACGTTGTTGACACGTCTGGGGTCGAACCGATGGATTCAGTTCTGGAGGACAGGTGCTGCGCAGATAGCTGTGTATATACAAAAAATATCTTACTGCTGTTTGTTAAATATTGTTTTGTTTAATATACTCAGGGCTTTATATCTGAGGGACGACACAGTGACCGAGGGCGACTGCGCAGAGGAGCTGCTTAAGCTCGCAAAAAACACAGTGGAAGAATATTTTGTTGCACCACCAGGTATGAAAAGTCTGACTGCACTTACTGGCCAGCGTCTGTTTTCTACATGAATATATTTAGGTTTGAAAGTGCAGAATCGTGGTGATTTGTCTTTTTTTTTTTTTTTTTCACCAGGAAATATTCCTCTGCCTAGAAGGGAGGAGAGGGCTGCCATCCTCAGACACTCTGAATTCTGAAGATAGAGAATAATTTATTGCTTTTTTTTTTTTTTTTTTATGAAAAATTGTACGTGTCTGCCTTACACTCCTCAGTCACATGTCTTTTGTCTTTACTGCAGTCTATCTGCAACCATAAGCAATATGGGAGAAACTGGGAGATGTGCAGCTGGTTTTATTGGCTCAGCTTCTCCTAAAATTCAAATCTTCCTGTTGTTGACGAACATGTTCGGGTTTCAGTATCATTTCACATAAAGTTGACGTCACACATTGACCGCAGCTGTGATGATGCAAAGTAATGACAGCACAGATAATACATTGCACAGTGAAATACATGTTATATTGTGTTATGTTGGTTGTCGTATTTTACATAACGTTCTCACTGAAGTCTGATCGATGACTCTTCAAGTGTCTTAAGCTCTTGTAAATATTGATTTTACAATAAAGGAATAAAAATGTAAAATCTGTTTCACATTTCTTTTTCTTTTCAGGTTGTACGCAAGACCAAGATTTTAAATTAAAATTTATTAACTAGATATTTTTTAAAGGGGACTTTGGGGTTTTGTACTTTTGGCAACATACAGAACATTACAGCTCTTCGTCTCCTACCACTTATTCATTAAGTTTCAATTGATAAATGCCTAATTTGATGGATTGTTAAGAAAGCAAATAAGATTTATTTATTACCTCAACCTTCAGGTTGATACTTTTCCACTGATGACTTCAGTTTACCCTGAAAATTTCTTTGATAAAGGAATTGTAATAAAGAAGTGTCGCATTGTTGTCTGCACAATCATGGGAAAGACTGCCATCTCAACTCTTAAACAATGGTAACACACTCCCTGCTAAAAAGCTGGCTGTAGAGAGGAGCTTAGTATTTACAGAAAGTTCAGTGGAGGGAAAAATGTTAGTTTGGCTAACTGTGTCCTTGGGAAGATTTTGAATTTTAAGCCCACCCAAGAGTGAACTGCAACTGGAGTTAGTGGAGAGTCACAGAGTCTGTGGGTTATTGGTTCCAGTATGCCATTATTTTTTCACATAAACTGGTTTGGATTGCTTTTCTCTCAGTAAATGAAATCATAATTTGTAAACTGCATTTTGTATTACCTGGGGTTATCTTAGATATCGGTTAAATGAAGCACAAAGCTTGTGGCAAAAAAGCAAAAACAAAATAAATTTCAAATATATTTTTGAGTTCCAATTTTTTAATTCCTAAACTAAATCATGTTTTTGATAAGATACATTCATACCATTGATTTTAGGTTAAGGGCTAACTAGTTGTCGATTATCTTATCATTATTGCCTATGTTATTTGTGCTTTATTCCTAATAGTCAACAAAATGGGCCACAGACTGGGTTTTGTTTTCCATTTCTGCTTTACTTAAGCTTTAGGCCTGACTTTACTGTTTTTGTTTTCCTCCTCTCATTATCAGGTGAGCTGTAAAACTCAGCTGTTCCTCCAACTCACCTGTTGGCAGGTATCCAGGAAACGTCATGAAAAACATTTGAACAGGTGTGCTTTGGAGAATAGAAACTAAAATATGACAGAGAGGGAAAACGAATCTTAAATGAAGTGGGCTGAACCCGGTCTGTATATAAACACAGCAGCTCAGGCTCAGAGGAGCAAAACACCAGAGGATCAGCGATTACTGGACATTTGAAGCCTGAAGGACATTTTCTTTCACTCGAGGTTAAACGCAAGGTAAGTTCATCTCCTAATGAATATGTCTATGATCTCACCTCTGAATATTGTCATAATGAAATGCTTTTTAATTGCTTTTCAGGTCAGTTTAATCATGGACATAGTCATCAGAATGCTGGACGGGACGTCCCGCACGATGAAAGTCAACCCGCACGACACGGTGGGCTCTCTGAAGAATCGCATCCAGGAGGGGCTGGGGGTTCCCGCTGCCAGGCAGAGGCTGGTCTTCACGAACGGGTCGAGCACTCCTCTGAACGACGACTCCAAGCCACTCAGCTTCTACAACATCGAGCCGGGCTCCCATGTGTCTCTGCTGGTCACCCAGCCGTCCACCTTCCAGGTGTTCCTAAAAAACGAGACGGGGAAAACTACCACCTACGACGTCACACCGGACGAGACGGTGGAGGGCTTCAGGAGGAGAGTGGAGAAGAGAGAGGGGGTCCCTGCGAACCAGCAGAGGCTGATCCATGAGAGCCGGGAGATGCAGACCGGAAAACTGTCCGACTACAAAGTGAAAGAGCACAGCACGATCTTCCTGACTCTGCGTCTGAGAGGAGGCTGAGGAGGCTGTCCACATGAAGAACACATTCCAGTTTTTATTTATTTGTTAAGGCACTTTGATGATAAAACAATTAAAAGGCATTTTCTGTACACATACAAAAAAAAAAAAATCATATTGGTGATGTAAGTGAAATTGTAATATAGCGTCTAGCAGTCTGAATAAGGGTCAGTCAGGACACATTTTATTTCTGCATTTGAACCAATCAGTAGGTATAGCTGTTTAGTTGTTATTGTTACTATTAATCTGTCCTGAAATTCTGGGAATTTGTCAAAATCCAAACTGTAAAATTTATGTCAACTTCCACAAAATATTCAAAAAATGTTTTGTGATAAAATAGGGTAGGTAGAGTTTAAGACGGGAAGGAAATAAAAAAAAAAAAGAAGAATATCAGAACAACCAAAAATAGTTTTTGTGTATCATGGTGTTTAGTAGATCTGTGATGTGAAGAGACTTAAGTGACTGTATGAGAGGAACAGGAAGTCATAATATATTTTATCCCCTAATTGTTCATGTTCGAAATAAATTGTGTAAAACTGCATGTAAACTGACACATTTGTCTTATTCTTATTTTCTGGTTGTACTTTTTATTGTCTGTTTGAAATGAATAAAGCATACCTCATACCTTGCTTATGCAAAGAATGTCCTAATTTTAAACTTTCTCAAGTTTTGAAATACAAGTCTGTTGAAGTGAAGCATAAAAAATACTCTTGTTTTGATTGCAGTTTGTAATAAAATATATTTAAACTTGTTAAACAGAAATGCGACTTCATGTAAAATTTCCATGTGTTGCTCATCAGTTTCTTTAAAATATGCAGACATTTTCCAAGAGACTATTGGGGGTCCAATGAGTTTTCTAGGAGTCTATAGATACTTCATATGTGCTCAATAATGAATATACATATCCTTCTTTGCCATCATCAGATGTTGGTAGCACATCTTTTCATTTGGCTAACTGCGTTCTTGGAAAGACTTTTAAACAAAATCTACTCAGGAGTAGATTGCAGCTGAAGACAGTTCCTCTAGAGCCACAGGGCACCGTGTCTCATTCTTGTCAAAGATCCAAGTTATGTCTGGACCAGGGATTCTGCGCAGAGGACCAAAGTCTATTCAGATGAAAATATATTTAGAATTTCATTTTGTAATCAAAGTCCCATAGTCTGGGGAAAGACAGGAGAGACAGAGTCATGTTTGAGGTCAGTGATGATTTGGTCGCCTCTACTTTCTGAGGCGCCTGAGGTCCTTCAGCATCTGCCAGACTTTGCTCAGGATGTTTCATGAATCTGTGGTGGCCAGTGGCATCCTGTATGCTACGGGGTGCTGGGGCAGCAAGCTTAAGGTGGAGGACAGCAGCAGGCTGAACAGACTGACCTGCGAGGCCAGTGACATCAGTGGAGTGGAGCTGGACTCTCTGGCAGTGGGGTCAGAGAGAAGGATCCTGTCCAAGACGAGGGTCATGTTGGACAACGAGTCTCAACCACTTCATGACTTGCTCCTTCAGCCAGAGACTCATTTACCCAAAGTGCACCACAGAAAATAATTTCTGCCTGTAGCCATTAGACTTTACAATGCCCCCCAAAAAATCTAATTTTCTCTGCACTTATTATGCTTATTTAGTTTTTTATTTATTTATATGCAGTCATATTGAATTCACTTTTAGGTATATATTAGAAATGTCACCTCTTATGGTTATATTTGTAGTATTAATATTTAACACCTTAGATGGAGTAGCTTGTCAACATATAAGAAATTTCCCTTGGGGATCAATAAAGTCTATTCTATTCGTATTATATAATCCTCATAATTTGCGAAATGGACCACTTAAACCGCGGATTTTTTCGTTTTCTGTTTTGTTTCAGCTGCATCAGAACTCCCATTCACTTCATCTGATGATTCACCACCATCTGACTTCTTACCACCCTGTTTTTGTTTCCCTCCTCCTCCCATCATCAGGTAAGCGGTAAAGCACAGGTGTTGCTCCACCTCACCCGTTTGCAGGTATTCGGGGAACGCCGCGAAACGGCGTCACGAAAAGCCATTTCAGCAGACTCACGTTTGGAGAATAGAAACTGAAACCTAAAAACAGACAGAGAGGGAAAACGAATCTTAAGTGCAGTGGGAGGGCGCTGACGGGCTGACTCGCTCTGTATATAAACACAGCTGACCAACATCGGTGCACAAACGCTGAGGATTAGCGATTATTGGATATCTGAAGCTAGAAGGACATTTTACTATTATTATTATTATTAGAAATCCATCGCAAGGTAAGTTGCTCTCCTAATCAACACGTTTACGATCTTACCGCTGAATATTGTCATCTAGTAAAAGTGATGAAAACTTTTAAACAATTTTTTCAGGTCAGTTTAATCATGGACATAGTCATCAGAATGCTGGACGGGACGTCCCGCACGATGAAAGTCAACCCGCACGACACAGTGGGCTCTCTGAAGAATCGCATCCAGCAGGGGCTGGGGGTTCCCGCTGCCAGGCAGAGGCTGGTCTTCACGAACGGGTCGAGCACTCCTCTGAACGACGACTCCAAGCCACTCAGCTTCTACAACATCGAGCCGGGCTCCCATGTGTCTCTGCTGGTCACCCAGCCGTCCACCTTCCAGGTGTTCCTGAAAAACGAGAAGGGGACGAACAGCACCTACGACGTCACACCGGACGAGACGGTGGAGGGCTTCAGGAGGAGAGTGGAGAAGAGAGAGGGGGTCCCTGCGAACCAGCAGAGGCTGATCCATGAGGGCCGGGAGATGCAGACCGGAAAACTGTCCGACTACAACGTGAAGGAGCTCAGCACGATCTTCCTGACTCTGCGTCTGAGAGGAGGCTGAGGAGGCTGTCCACATGAAGAACACATTCCAGTATTTTTTTTTTTTTTTTGTATTTAAACAAGTGTAATTTTAATGTATTATGTAACAGTATTAATAATAATAAAAGTCAGTCATGACAAATGGCATGTCTCTTTTGTATTTTATTTCTGCATTTGTTCAGATCAGTAGGTAAAGCTCATTAAAGGTAACAAAAAAAGAAAACCTCATTATCTCAGCTTATGTAAAAAAATGTCAGAATTTTAAACTTTCACGAGCTTTTTTTTTTCTGAAGGTCCCTACAAAACAAAGCATAAAAAAAACCTCTGTTATTCTGTTAATTCTAGCGTTTTAAAGCAGTATCCCAGTACTCAGCAGTGCAACTTCATGTAAGGAATCTTCAGCCATATATGGACGTTGGTTGCATCTGGTTAGTCCTCAAAGAAGCATCATTTCCTCACAGTGGCAAGGTAGGCATACCAGAATAAGGCAATCATGTTGGCGAAGAGCACTCGAAACTGAAACATAATGAGAGGAGGGGGACAAACATGGCAGAGGAAGTCAGTGTGAGGCTCCTCCTATTTGTGAACATGACAGGATGTCAGTGGTGGAGCGTACCTGAACAGGCACAAAGTTTATGTTTATAAACGTGAAAGGAGTCCAGACTTTCCAGTTCATCTTCAGAGCAGTCCAGTAGCTTTTTCTCATCTTCTTCTGGAAATCGTCCCAGCCTTTAGCCTGAGGAACACGTAAATACTTATTTTCTGTAAAGTATATTTAATGCACTTATATACTTATATTACACATCAAAATATGTTTATCAGTATTTAAAAGTGATATTTATGCTTTTAAATGGAGTTTATGTAGAAAATGGAGCATAGAATTTGACAGAGTCTGGCACCAGGAAATAAAACAATGAAAATCAGCTGCACGATACTTATTCATTTGTGGTTCATGTATCATAATCTATAACAAATATTTGAATAATTTGCAAACTTTCTTCAAATATTTGCTTATTTAAAGAGCCATGAATAAAACATTCATAGCACTTACTTTCTCCTGGATTTATTTGGGGGAGTTAGAGTAAAGAGGGCTTGAATACAAAAGCACAACACATTTTTTAATTACATTTTGGATTTCAATATTCCAACCATTATGCAAATTAGAATTGGCCCAGACACCGGAATCAGACAATTTTCTTTTGTCTCTGACTAGCGAAACAAAACCGGCAATCTGTTTTCAGCTGGGAAAACCTGATCAGACCCTGATCACAAAACTTATCGATATTTTACTGAAAGCAGTACATTAATATATTTGATAGACACTCTTGAGAAGACCAAAAAGAAATCACCTCCAGGATGTTCATAACCAGGTAGAAAAGGAGCAGGAAGCCAGGAGCAAAGATGAGTCGGTCCAGTAGTAGTCGTTTGACGATGCAGAGCGGGTCGGTGGTTGGCATCCACACCTCCATCAGCTGGTAAAAGAAATGGCTCACTGGCCCAGTGATAATCAACCTACAAGAGGAAAAAAGTAATAAACCAGTAACAAACACAAAACTCCATGAATTTGCCAAGAATTAGCCGATTTATATGCACAGCGCCCGGGAGAAAGTGTTTACTCTTCAAACTTTCCGCCAACTTGTCATATTACAATCACAAATCTTAATTTAGTCGTTTATTTACATTTTGTGAGAAAGAACAACACAATGTAGCAGCTGGTGGAAGGTGACGCATGGTTTTAAAGTATGTCATTGTGTTACAGACCCTATCTACAGTGGCACCCATAAATAAAAGTTGTGCAGAAGTTTAATATGGAGTCAGGTTATAAAACAATATCCATGAAGTTTACAACATCTCATCAGTTCAATCCACCATGGAAAACAGAACGAGGCAACTGCAAATCTACTGCAAAGACACGGCTCCCACCTAAACTACAGAGACAACAGGAGTCGGAGAAGCAGCTAACAGGCACATGGTATCTCCACGGTGGCTGTGGAGGAGAACTACAGCTCAGGTGGGAGGATGTGTCAACAGCGCAATTATCAGCAATGAATGAAATTTGGCTTTCATGGTAGGGTGACAAGGGGTTTGTCCAATGGCCTGTAACATACAGCCAGAGCTACAATGGTTTGGACTGCAACATTGCAGTGTTGCATCACATCCCAAATATGTTGATCAAACCCTTAAAAGCCACAAAAAATATATATTTAAAATTGTGCTTGCAGTGTCATTTTGTAAAAGAAGGTGACTGGGTATATTATTGGAGCGTGCTGCACTCTCATTGTTCTCATATTCTGCCAAGTCTCACCCAAAGATGGCATATCGTGTGGCTCCAGCCACATCAATCTCATCAACTGGACCTCCTCTTTTGGCCTTTTTTCTGCCTTCCAAGTACTGTGAAAGTAGATTTCCTAAAGCGGACAGGATCCCACTGAAAGAATGAAGAACAGATCACACTCTCTTGTCAATGTGCAACAAGAAGTTTCACAACCTTAAAGTAAAAAAAATAAAACTGTGTAACTTCTGAGTAGGAGGTTTTCATGGCAGATACTGATTGGCTAATGCCACAGTGTGCTCAGTGCAAACAAAGTGGTCAGGAACTAATACAAGCAACAGTCACAAATAATCTGACTTATAAAAACCACATAATAAAATGAAACGACTATCATTTCCTCGGTTAGTCAGTGAACATTACAAATGAACGTTTAAACAGCTGGAAACAAAAACAGCTGTGAGTTCAGGAGCACAGAAACCGACCTGGTTACAGATTTCGTGAGGATCGGGTATTTTTTCAGGAGGATCAAATACTGCTGGAGCAGACGGAAATGAAAGGACCCATCCCGGACTGGCAGGCTCTGGACGGGCATTGTTATTCCTTACAGTATTCATACATTACAACCTCTGCTACACTGCCCCACAAAGGGCGGAGAGTCCCATTATTGTTCCTGTCCACGTCCTTGCGTCATAGAAGCCGTCCTGCGACGTAGACGTCAAACCGGAAGTGATGCTTGTGACTTGATTGTTTCTTTTTAATGTGGTGGGATTGGGATACAAAAATTATAGTAAGTTAATTGCAATTATAATTATAACAAAGATAAATATATTTTATGTAAAAAAATAATGTTATTTCTAGACAAGTATAAATTTATTTTGTAATTTTTTTTGTGCCTGTTTCCATCAAGCTTTTATTTAGAGGACTATATTGCTCAATATTGAACAGGCCAGAAATTTTTTTTTCAATACATCTATTTCAGCAGTTCATGTTAGAAAAAATGCCTTACCTTGCAAGCTTTAAAACAAATTTAAGGCTGTTTTGGAGGAAACATTTTCATAACTATGCATACATCCCCTATGCAAGCCTGGTGGGGAATCCCAAGACTTTCCAACTCATTCTGGGTGATTCCCAAACATGCAGGCCACAATGGACATATTTTTTTTTAAAGTCTCACCCGCAAAATGTTTTTGTTTAATATTATTACATTTTGAAGCAAAATGAATAATTTCACTACCAGTGAGTTTAAGTCTTCCCTAATTTAGCATTGAATATCAAATATAGATCATTAATGGTGCCAAACATAGATTTATCATTGATTAGAAATTCACCCAAAACATTACACACTGTAGAAAACCTTTTAATGTACCAAACATTACATAAAAAAGTTTAAAAAAAAGGGAAACAAGGTGCAAACTAAAAGGGCAGAAAACGAAAACAAATATTTACAAAAGTTAAACCACTAAGAGAACAATGCAGTGAAAACAGAACAATCTGCTGGTATTAATTGTTTTATAAAAACATGAATAAACTGCTGGAAGAAGAACTAAAAAGCTTATAGGTGGGTTTGGTCTGTAGTTTACGTGGGCTTCAGAAAAGCCAAGATAGAAGTCAAAGAGCCTTCCAGTCTATGGGAGACTTTCCACATTTCTCTAGCAACTCGTTGGCCTTGGAGAAATGTCTGCAACCAAAAAATCCTCGATGAGCAGACAGGGGGGAAGGATGTACAGTCTGCAGGACGTGGTGGCGTTTCTGTAACAGAAGGGAGTACATCCTCATCACAAATATTCAGCACGAGCAAGCTTTGGCAAGTGTGAAAACGTACGAGTTAGACTCACTCGGTTAATTGAAGCCCCTTTTTTCTGTGCGTACGATCCCCACAGCATGAAGATGACGCCCTCTTGATTGCTGCTGAGCCACTGAATCACAGCGTCAGTGAAGGTCTCCCAGCCTCTGTCTTTGTGGGAGTTAGCTTGGTGCGCCCTGACAGTCAGCACGGCGTTGAGCAGCAGCACACCTAGTGAGAAGGTAAAAGAGGTTGAAACAAAGACAGGAAAGTCGTGGATGAAAGAAAAACGTTTTTGTTTGATCATTTAACAGAACGTAAATCGATAGAAGAACCTTGTCTGGCCCATCCAGTCAGGTCGCCATGGCCTGGATGCTGAAAGCCGTCGATGTCTGTGGCCAGCTCTTTGTACATGTTCTCCAAACTGCAAATAAAGAGCAAACGTTAAAAATGGAAGGCAAACAATTTTGATTCGAGTGTTCATACAACTGCAGGGCTGTCCTCTAAAGTTAAAAACGTTCTCAGATTTTACAAAGCATAATACTAACGTTTGTGAACATTAGTAGCTTCAGGCAACGAAATAACCACGAGAGCACTAGACTTCGTTTGAACCTGAATTTGACGAAGGTCAGGAGTTTGGTTTTTTTTCTAAATATTTGAATGAAAGTGTTTAATTCAAAACCTAAAATACTGATGGGTAGAATATCAAAATCTAGGTGCGATTGTACAGCATTTAATGAGAATCATTAGATTTTCTTTTTCCATTTCAAAAGGAATAAAGTCTAAATGCAGATCATTTTACCATATTTATGTAGATCTGGGAAAAGCCAAAATAAATTCCTCACTTTTCAAGAAACATTTCAGCCCCATACATCTCTTACCCAAGTTGTGGCAACAATACATTCTAATACAAAACTTTGTCGTTATTGCTTTCAATTAATGCAGTCTGCCATTTGCGTGAATAAAGAGATGGAGTGATGAAAATCTTTGAAAACTGTACAAAACACCACTTTTCAGGTAAATAAAGGAACATCATAATTCCTGTTTGAGGTCATCATTTTTGAAATTTTATTTTGTTGACAAAGTCTTCCCTTAAATCTTGAAGTACCTGTGTGGAAATGAATTTCACTCCCTAATCAGTTTCTGTTCATTATAAACAAAACAAAACAGAAAAAAAACCCACAGACGTCAAACCTTGGAGGAGGAGGAACTGGTCTTTTCACACTGAAGCACAGTCCGTGCGCTTGGCCTGGACCATGATATGGATCTTGACCTAGAATGACCACTTTAACCTAAAATCGAAGACAAAGGCTTTACTACATTTAACAACTCTCTCCAGGGAAAACGTGGTTGGTTTTTTATAGGTTTTTGCCTTTTTTTCTTCCAAAAAAATAAAAATAAATAAATAAAATTAAAAAAAGAGGAAAACTGATAGTTGGCAGCATGTTGCCTTGCCAGCAGTTAGGTCTTGGGCTTGAAACTCAGCCTGGAGTATTTCTTTTTTTTTTCCCCACCAGGGGGTCTTTTGTGGGCTCTAGTGTCCCTTATATGACAGTAGGCTGACATGAAAGGGGAAGGGCGAGGGGGGAAGACATGCAGCAAATGTCAGCTGGGTCCGGGAATCGAACCCGCGACGGCCGTGTCGAGGACTCAAGGCCTCCAAATGTGGGTTGCGCTATCCCCTACGCCACCACAGCACATCCAGCCTGGAGTATTTCTGCATGGAGTTTGCATATGTGAGTTCCCTCATGTACTCCAGCTAAAAAGCTAAAAGAGTGGGACTAGTGTGTAGTTAATTAATGTGCTTCAGAAATAAACATCAGACCTATGGACCTAGTAAACAGGTGATTTGAGTTGGCTTTTGAAAGAAATTGCCTCAATGAAACTATCAGGCATTGAAATTAATATACAAAAATACAGTGTCTTTAAAAAGAGATGAATTAGAAGTACCTAGAATAGAAGTACCTACATGGATATGATAGTTCTGCACTTCAATCACTCAGTTTCTCCAGGCATAAAGTTGCGTGCTCACGAGCCACACTTACATCTGTGATGTTGCACACCTTGCTCCAGGTGAACACTTGTTCAGTAGGTGGGTAAACTGTGTGGCGTTTCCTCTCTTCAGAAACAAATTGCATCAGCTGTAGTAAAAGTGTAAAAATCATTTTTAAAAAAACACCTGATAGTAAACACTGTGTGTGGAAAATCTCCTCTTCTCACCTGTCTGAAGTAGGGCTTTCCAAACTCAGCAGCCAGCTCCTTCCTCCAGCTTTCCCCGAACCCTGGAGGAGTCTGAGCGGAAGCCAGCCTCTCCAGCGCCGCTCTCTTGTTGCGAGCTATCCTTTCCAGCTGCTCCGGGGAGAGAGGACTGGAAGGCGGACTTTGCTGCTCCGCCAGCACCGAAGCGCATTTCTGCTTCTTCTGCAAGATTTTGGTATATTGAGCAAAACACAAAGCCGGTGAGAAACGCGTTCCCCGGAGAGAAATCTGCTTCACAAACAGCTGACGAAGCAGTGCGAACAGTTTCATGCTAGCAAACTCGTTTGGCAACGTTCAATAACAGAGATGATCCTGAACGCAGCTTGGAGTAAGCTGCTCTTTTCGCGGGAGGACACGACGATATGAAACACTACAAAATAGCACTGGTAATTATTTTTGAATTAAAATGCGCCACGGCTTAGGTTCACAAGCTGTTTTTAATGATGATTTGCCATCTGTTTGTGAAAGTAGTGACACTCACCGGTTCTTTAGCGGTCTCCTCTGGTTCGTTTACCTCATTAGAAACTCTCTTTTTCGATACCGGCGAAAAAAAAGAATTGATAGTTTTCTGTCCAATCATTTTTGTTGGGAACACTTTGGCGGCGAGCTGCGGAAAGACATAAAATACTTAATTGTTTAAAGACGACGAGACTCCCAGGTAAACTAACGTTGTCAGCGTGATAGTTCAAAGGAATTCGCGCCTAAACAAAATGACGAAAGCATTTATTATAATGAGCTGAGTGGCGTTCAAGATGTACCAGTTTTCTGCTCTTAAACAACTTTACATTTTAAAAAATGTTTTGGTTACTGCTGCGTTTTTATTAATCATAATTAGTACACTGAAGTAGTTTTAAGCATTTAATTCAATTAATTGTAACTCATCGTGGGTAATAGAAAACACAAAACATTCAGAAAATAATATTACACAAGACCAACAAACATTTGTCGACAGACATCGAGACTCAACGAGAGGTAAAGCACAGAAGGCCATTGTTTTAGCTGGTTGTTCACCTCAATGTTTATCCAACTTTTTATTAGCAGAAAGCCATAACTTTACTGAAATAAAGTGTGTGAACTTAATCTGTACCATTAAATACCCTTAATACAAGATAGCTTCATAGAGTTTGTCACATTCCTTGGTCTATATTTTAATATTTTCTTGCAAAAATAAATATTGTAAAGCTGGCTGACCATATATAAAATATAAAAGGTAGAAAATAGGGATTACTTAAAATATTAAGCTTTTCTACTCAACATCAACATAGATATAATATGCATTTTTAGTGAAATAAACTTTTTAGTTTCTTTTTTTTCTTTGTTTATACAGGAAAACGTTCCCCATCAGTGTGTCGTCACATCAGGCCACAGAAATGGACAAGTTTCTGCTTGGGGGGCAGAATAAACATCTGTGCAACAATGATGTCCCACAAAGAAGTCCCAGGAAAAAGAAAACAAAGATGGAGGAACATGAGCGCTTAGAGGAGAAGGAAAAGGACCCATCTTTTGAAGAGTTCTCTCATCCTATTCCTTGGCAAAAAATAGAAGCAGAGGGACTGGACTGTGATTATGCGTTGCTCTTCTTGAAAGAAGAGGCAGATAACCTTTTCAGACAGCTGGAGGAGGAGGTGGTGTACTCAACAGGTGGTTATTTTTGTAAACGTGTGGCATGAATTTGCAGTTTAATATGGCGCAGTTGGTAGAGCTGTTGCCTTGCAGCAAGAAGGTCCTGGGTTCGAATCCCGGCCCGGTGTCTTTCTGCATGGAGTTTGCATGTTCTCCCTGTGCATGGTGGGTTCTCTCCGGGTTCTCTGGCTTCCTCCCACAGTCCAAAAACATGACTGTCAGGTTAATTGGACTCCCTAGGTGTGAGTGTGTGTGTGAATGGTTGTGTGTCCTGTGTGTCTCTGTGTTGCACTGCGACAGACTGGCGACCTGTCCAGGGTGAACCCCACCTCTCGCCCGGAACGTAGGTGGAGATAAAAACCAGCAACCCTCCCAACCCCATTAGGGACAAGGGTGAACAGAAAATGGATGGATGGATGGATAGTGTGACAGCTGGTTGTTTTGTTTTCTTATAGGAGAGGAAGCAAAGGTCCAAGTGTTTGGAAAGGTGTACAACATACCGAGGAAACAGGCGACCTATGGGAACGCAGGCCTCACCTACACTTACTCCGGAGTGAGGCGTCTGGCTTCCCCCTGGACTCCGACCTTGGAGTACATCCGAAACGCGGTCACAGATGCAACCGGACAGAAGTTCAACTTCGTCTTGATCAACAGGTGACAAACTTCCCAACACCTAATCCAGAAGTTCAGAGTTGGACATACCTGAAGCCTCTGTATCTCCACCAGGTACAAAGATGGACAAGATCACATGGGGGAGCATCGGGACGACGAGAAGGAGCTGGACCCTTCCTGTCCCATCGCTTCCGTCTCTCTGGGAGCAGCTCGAGACTTTGTCTTTAGACACAGAGATGCTCGAGGGAAACGGAGCAGCCGACAGATCCATCCCGTGAAGCTGGAGCTGGCTCACGGAAGCCTGCTCCTCATGAACCCTCCCACCAATACCTTCTGGTACCACAGCCTTCCGGTTCGGAAGAAGGTCCTCTCGCCTCGCATCAATCTCACCTTTAGACGCATCTCGGAGGGCATCACTAAACAGTCAAAGAGGAACGTTAACAGCAAAAACACAGATTAAAGATCGCACTTTTAAGAAATACTTCTCAGGTCAAAGTTTTTCTGAAGAAATAGTAAAAAGAGATTTTAATATACTGTCCAAACATTTCCAATAAATCTGTTTAGACATTTTTGTTCCAATTTGTATTAAATCAAGATTTTATCAAGACAAAATGTTCCACATGCCTATACTTGTGGTGGCATCACAAAAGGCAGATCTGAGTTGTTTTTGTTTTTGTCAACAAGTATATGAATAACAGGTGTTAACTAATCTCAGCTGACCAGCTTGAGTTGTGTCTGCCTTGTGATATCAGACAAAATTTACAAAAAGCTGACCTTTTTTTTTCTTCTGTGCACTTTAGAAATTAACTGGGGAAATCTGTACTTTTCTGCCCAGCTGTGGTTTTAGTGTCTTGATACATTTGTCAGTGAAGAAAATGCATGCATACACAACTTAAAGTGAGTTTTGTCACACAGTTAGTTCCCGTCTTAAAAATATCTCTAATTTAAAAATGTAATTTTCTATATCTCTTCTGAAAGTCTTGTTTTTGATCATTTGAATCTTCCACGGCAGACTGTGCATTTTGGTCAAAGACAATTTAACATGGAGTTAAAACTCTTTGATGTTGGTGCATTTACAACAATCTCACTAAAACACAAAAGTAGAACTTTATTATTTTTTTAAAATTTGAAAACAGTCACTTACAAAGACATGGAAATACATCAGTGCAAACATCCGGACAGACACTGCTGCATTTAGACTTTCTCGGTTTGGTAGGAAACCAAAGTTATTTACTGCTGAGGATTTAAAAATAATTCAGGATAAATTACCCAGAAGCATTTGCACATAATCAAGACTAGAAACCAGTAGAACCAGGACACCATGAACAGCGGCTTGGATGCATCGTAGTTTTAGGTCAGATAGGACAGCCCTAATAGCTGCTGCACAAGTGGTTTCATATGATAGAAATGTTGAACATTAAAAACAACATGGCACTTTATCTTCCACTGTGCAGGTATATAAATTACGGCATAAACAAGATTTAAAATGGCAGAGTAGTAGCTGAAATGATCAGTGTTACAGCTGCTGTTGGGAATGATGGGAATGTAAATTAAACAAGGCTGCAGCTGGGACCATTTCACTGACAGTTTTTAATGTGTAACAGATTTATTTCACTTTTTTAAGTGCCTGTAATGTAAAGTAATTTTGACAAATTAGCAGGAATATCTAATAGCATATTTCATTTATATTTACACCACTGCATGATTACAAAGTCAAAAGTATTCTTAAAAACTCCTCATTTACAGTGTAATCACAGGGCACTGTCAAGTATTCCTGTTGTCTGTTACAGGAAACTGTTCAAAGTGTTAAAGACAAGTAGCTTATATGACAATGATATTTGAGAGAAATCCTGCAGGTCCATTATCTTTGGGATTACCAGCCTCCGTTTCGGTTTCCATTACGACGCGACACACTCGGTGCAAAGCTGCACCTGGCGGTAACCACGGCGAGAGGTCGATCAGGCAACTACTCGATCGATCGTCGGCCGTCGCGCTCTCTCATAGAAGAGCATGTACGCGTTGGAAGACAGCACCTCCTGCAGGCTGGCTTTCCGCACAGAGTCGTCAGACACCCAGAGCCACTGACAGCTGAAGGGTGAGGCGCCGCAGGGCGAGGGAGGGCTGCGGCGGTAGGTGACAAAATGTCCTGAGTGCATGTCACCGTGGTGAACCAACACCGCTGTTAGCTGGAATAAATACTCTGCGGAGCTGGAAGGAAACAGAGATCTGGGCGTTAGCTCAGTGAAACCACCTACATGTCCGACCTGTGCATCCTTACAAAGCTCAGGTGTGTTGAGTTTGCATTATAAGCACAAAACTAATAACACTTAAGCTATAAAAACGGTCTTGCTTTCTAAAAGTTAAACAGGTTATATTAATTTTGTCCATTTGCCAGTTTAAGCTTTTGAAGTTTTCATCTTTTCATGCTCAGATTTTCTATGAGAACAACAAAAAAAAGTCTCCCATGGGACATTTTACACCAACCACAGATTTTGACTAATCGTAATTTTAAATGATTTTCTCCAACATGTTGACAATCATATTTTAATGAGACTAGGTGTGTTAGAATAATTATGTTTTGTTATCATTCTTACATAAGTAGTTACCAGTTTGCTTTTCATTTAAAGGTTTAGTATTCACACTCCAGAGAGGAAGAATTTGTTAAACCGTGTGAAAGACAAAACTCGCTTTTTCCCTAAACCTTGAAGCTGCAGCTGCTTCTTATCCTGGTATACTCCTTAAACTAGTGTGTAAAATGAAGTTCTTCCTTGTGTCAGAATAGCCCCCTTCTTTCATTTATCACTCTCCCACATTTCACTCCCGACTCCTTTCGTTTCTCCTGCTTAATAAAAAGACAGGCTCTGCTGCAGGGAGTCAGAGCGCATGACAAACACCTTGGAGAAGTGGTTTGCTGTGTCTTCTCCTTCTGCAGAAGCTTGGTTGAAAACTCAAAAACGTCGTCTGTGGTTCTCTTTTTATGTAGGTTTGAGAAATACCTATTAAGGTGAGTGAAAGAACTATTGTCTTCCAGCGGGAGGCCGCTCAGATTTATTTTAGTTTGGTTCTGCCAACTGGCCCAAACAGGTTTCAGAACCACCATCAATCTAATCATTTCTATTGCATTGTGTATGTTGACCGGCCTGTTTTAAGCCTCTGTAAAACACTTGTTACACTTTTATCACTTTTACCTTAAAAGTGATCTACAAATAAAGACGTTTTGACATTTAAAGGCTCCACTCTTTGATAGGTGGCCATGTCACAAACCGTTGATGGCAAAGGGCTGCTGCAGAGTTTACCTGAAGTCATACGTGAGACCGAGCTGTGGGTTCAAACCAGGAGAGAGAAGAAACACAGAAGAACAGGTTCCATTAGAGAAAGGCCTGTTATTGTTATGATGTTCTGCACCTGGAAGAAAAAGGGGGAAAGAAAACTGAAGTAAGAAAAAGCAAAGAGAAAACAACGCTGTTACAAATAAAACAGCCATTAATCCAACACACCTGTCCCATTAGCTTTTAGCCTTTCTGTGGAATCCTCCAAACTTTCTGTTTTTATGGCTATAGGAGTCGATGTGAACCGCTGACTCCTCTGCGTGGAGTTGTTGTGTTTGTAGCGATCCATCGATAGATACTCCGTGAACTGGACGTGCTCCTGTCGCTTGATGGGCGTTCCTTCGCTGGACCACGTCAGTCTTTGTAGGTGGATGCAGAGGCACTGAGGGAGCTTAAAATACATGAAACAAGGGTTGCATTTCTTCCCCCTCTATGCATAAAAATATAAAACACACATTCTAGCAACTAAAATCTCAAATGGCTTCGGAAGAAAACTCATGCAAATACCTTTCCAAGTTTAAGCTGTTTAACAAACGTTGTCCTCTGGCTTTCAAAAACTTGCCCATTTCTTGTCGAGCTTTGTTGAAGCTGAAGGACGACATAAAGACAATAAAGATCAAACGACCATCCCACCGTGTCTGTTCACAAACAGTGGAATTATCTTACAGATACTAAAGTACCTTTGTGCAGTTTTCACACTCCACCTCTTTGATTGTCTCTGACGAAATGAAATGCTGCAGACACTGATCTAGAGAGAGAGGCCGACCCTGAGAGGAAAGATGTTTTAAGCAAAACGACTGATGAGCGACACACTGCCTTTAAAACGCATTTACAGAGTTGAAACCTTTCCACATTACAACTTATTGGACTTATATGAAGTAGACCAATGCAAACTAGGGCATAATTGTGAAGAGGAATGAAAGCAGATGATGGTTTTCAAAAGTAGTGTGAAAAATGTAGTGTGGATTTGTATTCCTAGACCTAAAACCTAGACATTTAGCTCAGGTAAATGTAACAGGATTCCTTCCAGGATTGCCCACAAATTTAGCTGTAGCCATCTTCCTATCAAGTCTGACCAGCTTCACTTTTCCTGGTGAAGCATTCCCACAGCATGGTGCTGCCACCTCCATGTTTTATCATAGGGAAGCTGTGCTCAGGGTGAAGTCCAGTGTTAGTTTTCCTTCACACTTGGCCAAAAGGTTTGACTTAAATTTGATCTCCCTTTTCTTCCACATGTTTGCTGAAAACAAAAAAACTTCGTATATTCATCTTTCAACAATGACTTTCTTCTTGCCATTGTCCTACAGGGCTTACGTTTGTCAAGGGCACCATCGGTAGTTGTCCTGTTTTCAAATTCTCCTGCCGGAGTTGTGAATCTCTACAGCTCCTCCAGAGTTACTAACGCCACACTCCTTAGATAAGAATTTGTAAAGATTTTTGAAAACCAAGAATCCCTTTTTTCCACTTCACAATAATGCACTAACCAATCATGCAACATGATACATTAATAATCTTGCCATTTTAACTTACCCACTGAGGAAGAGGGATGGACAAGGAGAGGCTCTCAAATGAGTCGTACCGTACTGGACTCTATTAATGAACAAAGTCGAGTTGTTATTCACAAATGAATCACAACTGGCATGTTACTGAGTTCTATATCTCATAAAGAAACACACTTGAATTTCACAGTGCTTGCACGACATATTGCTCGTTAGACGACCATGAAAAGGATGCTGGAACTTCCAGAGACCAGGTATCGGATGAAGAGGAGCTGCAGAGAAAATTAACTGAATATAACACACTCATTGCTGGTATTCTTAATTATTTGGCCTCTTGATTTTTATTTTTCTTCATACCTCGACTAATGCAGGCCACAGTTTTGTCCTCTTCGTCAGGAAGAGACTAGAAACAAAGCAAACACAAAGTAAGAAAACATTTAACTAAAGGAAAAAAAAAAAAGCAAAACAGAAAGATTTGTGTGTCTTCTGCAGTTTGGGATCCCCAGTGGATGTGGAGACAACTTACCTCCAGGGACTGCATGTCAAACAAATGTGTGACTTTAGGTTGTCGATTTCGCTCCTCCTCTAGAGAAGACGTGAGGACGTGAAAAAGTTCGTGTGCATCCTTAAAAGGGAAGAAATCAGACATTTAGATAATAATTCATAAGCTGAAGCTCCATTCAGAAGTTTACACTTGCAGCTCATCAGCATGGATGCCAGGTTAAGTTCGGGCTTTTAATTATGCATTTTAATCACTTATTTTTTTTTAAAATGCAAACACACCACCGGTTTGTTTTGCAGCTTTTAACAAGCTTCTGGTGAATATTTGTCAACTTTTTAAAATCAGAATTGACAGAATGCCTTTAAATCAGTCTTTTAAGCAAGCCAGAATTTTAATTACGGCTGCCATACGGACTTCATTCAGAAGGCTTATTCAAAGCCATTGTTCATGTGTGTTTTAGATCATAGTTCTGAGGAACTACCAAGTAAATCCCAGTCTCACTTGGTTTACAGAATATCATCCTCAGCTAAAAGCTGCTCAAACATTGATACCTTTGAGCTGAAAGTTGCAGCTGCCCACAGAGACAAGCCAAATGTCTTCTGGAGAAAGATGTTTTTGTAGTCAACAATTACGCTTTTTATACACGATGGCAAGAAGAATACGCAGAGGAGTCAAGAAAAGGCTTTCACCTAAAAACACCAAACCAGCTGTCAAGCATAGTGGTGGCACCACCATGCTGAGGGCCTATCTTGCTGCCAATGGTGCTGGCGAGTATAACAGAGCATATAATGTAAGGAAGAAGGACAACAATTTCCAAGGTCTTCATGGTGACCTCAGATCATGAAGGCGAAAACTTGAACTCATTGATGTACGTTTCAACCAGATAATTACCCAAACACACATGAGATCTGGATCTAGAATGGGAAATACAGGGAAAACGAAGTTTAACGAATGATCATCCTAAAGCACTGATCTAAGTCCATCTGAAAATTTTTCAACTGTACATAAATGTCAAGTCAGTGGCAAGAAAGGAACCAATTTAAATGCAAATGTCCATACATATTTATTAGAGAGACTTGTTGATGTTTCAAAAGTGAATGGTCAGGTGCAACTTGCTGTTTAGTCCACCCAGAAAGAAAGGCTATGATCAGGACATTCATGCTGATGTTCAGTTTATATTAGGTTCTGATCACAAATGATTGAAAAAGCAGTCCAACCTGCTCTTCAAATGAGCTGATGTGCCAGCGATACAGTCTGAGAACATCCAGGAGGCATCCAGCATCTAAAACCTCCTCGTCTCCAGGCTCCTCACTGGACAGAGCTGTCAGATCACAAACCGTGAGGGGTTGAGGGAGTGTAACATTGATAGGTTCTTTATGCTCTACTTATTTCATGCGACAGCCCCTGCACACAAACCTTTGAGTAGCTGCAGCAGCGTGGAGGACAGCTGGTTGTCTTTGCATGACTGGATCGAGGGCAGGCCTGAAAACCTCTCCAGCCAATTGACGAAAGACGGACATGCTGCCAAACCCTGAAGCAAGGAGTTCAAGAAGCAGGTGTTGCCCAAGTTCAGCAGACCTGGGACCATTCCTGTGGAGAAACGCAAACCATGGCAAATCACCGCCAGAAACGTCGAGGTCTAACCGCACGCTCTGTTTCCGTAACTTCGGTGACAGTAGGCATTATTTTTTGAGATTAATTCTAGCCTGTGCTCTCGTCACATACGTGACATTGTTACTAAGCAGTTCTAATCATTAAATCAGTGAGGGAGGTTGGTTACATGGGGAAGAAGCCAGCCAACTTTCCAAAGCCAATCTAATCTCCCAATCAACTGACAAAGAAGCCCTGCTGATGTAACACAGCAGCAAATGAGAGGAAAAAAGCATTGCTACTTGCAAGCAATACCAATAAATTAGATGAAACTGAGGGAATATTGATCCCATATCTGCATTTGCCAAACTCTACCAAACCTACATTTCAAACAATGTGGTTACTTCTTTAGCTCTGCATACACACAATCACCATAAGCCCTCATTTGTTATAGTTATATTAAGTTGACAGTAGCTATTCTCAATGTTGTGTTCCCCCAAGAGCTGAATGGTAAATGGCCTGTATTTATGTAGTGATGTACCAAGTCCAGAGGACTCCAAACCGCTTCACTCTAGTCATCACTCATTCACACACACACACACACACACGCACACACACACACACACGCACACACATTCATACTCTGATAGTTTGTTACAGTACTCTAAAGTCTGTCCTAGAGATTAAAACAGGTTCATTTTAAATTCCCTCAGTTCTCACCTCTCTTCCTCTTCTTCCTCTCAGTGATCGGGCCCCACAGGACGTATAATCCAGCTGCAATAGCAGCCGCGATCCCTCCGACGAGACCCCAGTTTTTTATCATCTTGTTCCTGAAAAATAAAGACAACAGAGAATGGACACACATGTAGGGAGATAATGGGCAGCCACTGCAAGTCCATTTAGCTTGGTAAATATACTACTGCTGCACAGAGAGTAACAGCAAATAGAATTTGCCAACCAGAATGTTCTTTGTGAACGTGTTGTTAAAAAAACTGCATTGCAAAGATGACTGTGGTTCTGCTAACAATTATTAAAAAAATTTGGACACCTCACCAAAGTCAGTGATTGTAAGTCTGGTGAGGGATTTAAAAAGATCTCAGAAGAATTTGAAATCGGCCATTCAACTATATGGAAAGCAGTTTACAAGTGAAGCACATTCTAAACACTTGCCAACATGCTCAGGTCTGGCTGTGAGACTAAACAAAACATTCTCATGGAGTAAAGTCATGGGAATAAGCAGCTACAAAAATTGCAGAGTTGGAGTTGTTACCCTGTATAGCTCCTTCCTCACTTATCGCTGTGCACTGCTGTTGAGCTGCCTGAAAGATGTCTCCAAGACTTTAACAGAAACACTAATTGGAGTTTAGAACAATTTTCAAGGAAACTAAAGGGCCATCATCCATCTTTACAATTCTGAAACAGTACAAAAAAGGTCTAATATTCTACACAATTAGCATGTTTGCCTGGAAATCCCTGTAAATTTGAGCCGGTATTTCCTTATATTAACACCATTGTTATAACTGTATTAATACATGAAATGTTTTTGCAGTAGTTTTAAATAAAAAGTATTAGATTGTTTACATTGTTATTTTGAATGTTTTTGTAAACATTTCAGTAAAACCATCATGTTTTTTCTTAATTAGGGTAATCATACAATGAGGGCTTCATACTACACTGCAAAAATGAGTAGTTCCACATTTATTTTGCCACCTGAACTACTTTTTTCAGTATCAGTCTTTACAGAAATACAGACTCTATTATTACATTGTTTTGAGAAATCACTATCCTATGAATAAAAAATTCAACTATGCATTTAAGGCTCCCTTTAAGCCATTGGATTCACACATATCAGGTTGATTTAAATGACCACCTGATCAAAAATAAAAGAATGAAAACCGTTTTCCAAATATCACATTGCCATAAAGAAAATGAATTCCGTGAACAATTATCCATCTAAGATCACTATATGAGTGTTGGACTTAATTTGAATTAATGTTTACATTGTTGCTAATAACATCAGATAATCACGACTTTAACATGAGTTGATCACATCAACTTCAGGGTCTGTCATGTGTAAAATGAGTTAGCTTTAGCCTCCAGGCTAACTTACCAACAACACCGAGGCCAGGCTCCACTCCGAACACTATGGTAACTTCACAAATGCAAAACATTCAGATGCTGTCCCAAAAACACAAGTAAATGCGATAAAGTGTCACTAACCACACTCGGGTGTGAGGTTTAGGGGCATAACTCAGACTGCGTGTTTGTTCTCTTGGCCATAGACGGCCCAGACGGCCTGCTAACCTACACGCACAGCTGCCCCGCTGAGACCTGACCCTGATCACTAACTTGTTGTTTACCACATGGAGAGCTTACCTGATTGTGGGCCTTGTGCCAAGAAACTCCCCCACAAGTTTATTCCAGCTTTCTGGTCTGCACCACAACATTCTGTTGTCCATATGGAACGACCGTCCTGAGCATCATGTTTCCACACGGACTTGTTCAAGAGCGCAAATAACCAAACAAACGCGTTCAGTCGTTGCGTTGGTTCTATAAATTAATCTTACATAAAAATAAATAGAAATAAGTCTTCTTTATAGTTACAGTATATCCCCATTGACGCTGGAATATCGGTTTAATTTATTGTATGAAATTAAACCGATAATTAAGACTATATATATATATATATATATATATATATATATATATATATATATATATATATATATATATATATATATATATATATATATATATATATATATATATATATATATATATATATATATAGATATATATATATATATATATATATATAGAGAGAGAGAGAGAGAGAGAGATAGATAGATAGATAGATAGATAGATAGATAGATAGATAGATAGATAGATAGATAGATAGATAGATAGATAGATAGATAGATAGATAGATAGATAGATAGATAGATAGATAGATAGATAGATAGATAGATAGATAGATAGATAGACTTAAAAAATCTCTGTGATCCCTGCGAGCTTTTATTCTGACGCCGTTTTTTCTGATTCAACCATATTTACTCATATACCCCCAAATCAAATTAAGTGGAACCACCTTCAGTAACCTCAGTTAAAGTTAAAGGACAATTATTGCTACTATTCTTATGAGAAAGCAACAAAAATGCTATCAACCATGGGGCTTGCTGGAAGTGTCACACTATTCAGTAGGCTGCAGTCTGGCACTTACAACAAACCCCCAATAATGCAGAGAACACACCATAGTTGTTCTTGTGTCTCACTCCCCCTCTTTTGATCTGACGTCACTCCTCACAGTTTCAGTTTACTGTGACTTTTTTCTGTCTTCTCTTTTCTTGTAGATGCCTCCTATCTTTAAACTCCATTAACAAATTTAAGAAATCTTATACTGAGATGCTTAACTGTAGTTTCTCAATGCTTCAGAACACCAATGCTTGCAATATGTTTGTGAATGCCTTTCAAATATCCTTATAAAAAATAAAATGCTCATAAAATGTGAATGAAATGTTGAGATCCCACACCTAAAAAAATATGGCAATCAACCTAATCTGACAAGTTGGAGAAGAGGAAAAAAAATCATAAGAGCAGCCAAGAGATACGTGACTCTGGAGGAACTGAAGAAAGCCTCAGATCAAATGAGAAAATAACTAATTAAAGATGACTGGGCAACACTTGGAGCCTGTAGATGTGAGAAGCTGGTGGAGACATATCCACAAACCACTTTGAAAGATGATTCTCCAAAGTACAGACTTAGGAGGGGAGATCCCCTGGACTGAATAAAAATTAACCCATAATAGTTTAACAACAGTACGATTTTTCTTCTGTGTCACGATAATAAATACTTTCCATTTTGGATCTGTAATGTAACAGCATAAAGTGATGCAGAGGATGAAGAAATATTATTTGTCAATATTTTTACCTGTTTTCTTCATTTAAATCTGTGATTAACTTTTGCCCGTTTGTAAACTATTTAAAATTGCCTTGTTTGAATACTGATATAGCCTTTATTTATCTGGACACCTGTCGTCGTCTCCCTCTTTGTGAAGGTTGCAGAGTCCGGTGTTGACCCCCACTTTGATCAGGAGTCACGTGGTTCCCTCTGAGCTCAGCCAGAGCGGCCTCTGATTGGCTGCCGGCAGACGCCCCGGACTGAGTCGCTCTCCTCGGTGCTGAAATCGCCGACCGTCGCGATAATGTAAACGGCGATGAGGCCAAACGGAGCATCGTTAAAAAAACATACGAAATGGACGATGACCTGTTTCAGTTGAGACAACTTCCGTGAGTAGAGCATAGTTAATATATCAATGTCGGGCTGGTTTTAAATCACATATTTTCGACCGTGACAGCCCGATGCGTCGCTCTCTGACTGCTTCGTGTTTGTTTCATTAGCTCACCACAAATAGCCTGGCAGTCCTCAAACACAGCACTGATTTATACACGTAGACTGCAAAGACAGTGTTAAACTCATAAAGATTAATATCATACTGTTATTTTACATTATTTTTCGTATAGACAGTTATTAACAAGCCGGTTTGTTGTGTTTTGCAGACTGATGTAGACTTGTTGTCGACTTTACAGTCATGACTCAGTACATAACATGGTTTATATAAACCCGTTTACGTGTAAATCAGTTAAACTGAAGACTGGTTTCTTAATGTGGCTGCATTCTTCTTCCTCAACAACTAATTAGGCCTGATATAAATAGAAATGTGTTAAATATATGGATTGTAAATATTCTTATTGGTATATTTATAGTTAGTAAATAATAGCACTGGTTTGATCTTGCTATTTGTGCATTCTGAAGAACATCTTCATGGACCTCACATACTTAATTGCAACCCCTGAGGCTTCACACAGCCTGGAGGTCATGTTCTGTAATTACTGTGATTAAGACATCACAGGCGCTCTCTATTTGTGAGTGCAACTAACAATTTTTTTTGTATGTGGGGGAAGATTATATGCTGCCTACTATTTGGGTATCTAACCTCTCATAGGGATTTTTTGGAAGGGAGTTTGCACCATTTGAAAGTCCAGATATCGTTTATACATTTGACCACTATATCATTTTGTTTGTAGATTTACAACCAACATAGGCTCGTATAACAAAGTCTACTCCTATAATTTGATTTACACCAACAATATCAAACATTGATATGAAACTAAATTATCCTGGTGTTTCTTTTTTACAAGAAATAATTTGTGTTTTATAGCGAGAACTTATCATAAATCAACTCTACCTCAACTGTTTGACATTGTTTAGTACTTTCTTTGAGAAACATTATCAGCACATGTTCAAAGTCTTTATAGGCAAAGCTAGAAAACATAGTGTTGATATTATTTCTTTCACACTCACAAAAGTGGGGGTGTAGCCTGCAATATCATTGCTGCTCCTAAATCATGGATACTGTGGTTCCTCAAAATATAATTTCTAGACCTGCTGAAAGGTAAACAAAAAATGATAATCTTGCAATCTTTTAAGTTTTGTTTAACAAAAATTTTATATTTTGTTGATCTTTGAAGTAAAGCGAGTAGGATGCATATTATTTTCCTTGTGGTTGAAGACTTTGGCACTACAATACAAGCATCAACTACAAATGTGTCTTTACATGAAGAACTGTTAAAATAAGATGGATCTTTTCTTTGTATTTTTTTTTAAATAATTCATGATCTTTTATTTCACTTTGCTTTTTTTTTTTTTTTTTGCAGTGTTGTCCGTTTCCGTCGCACAGGTGAGAGCACACGATCTGATGAAGATGTCGAAAGCAGAGAGCAGGAGGTCAGGCCAGCCGAGCCTGCTGATCTGGAGTCTGTGGCGCTGGCAGAAAGCGCTCCGGTGCCTCGAGAGTTTGCCAATCCAACCGACGGTGCGTTATCTTAGAAACCTGCTCCTTTTCTCTAAATCTTATACTTTTCTATTCAATTAAAGTAATGATTACTACTAAATGATTGTCTTTATCATTTTCTCAGACACGTTCATGGTAGAAGATGCTGTGGAGGCCATAGGCTTTGGCACATTTCAGTGGAAACTCTCCATCCTCACTGGTTTATCCTGGGTGAGAATTGTTCCAACTCCATGCAAGCTTGACAGAAGTTGCTCTTGCCCACTCCCACACTAATTTCCTGAGTGCCTCTTGGTTCCCTGTTTGTGCAGATGGCCGATGCCATGGAGATGATGATACTCAGCATCTTAGCCCCACAGCTCCACTGTGAGTGGAGACTACCGAGCCTTGAGGTGGCACTGCTCACATCGGTAAGAGTTTCCCAAAGTTTGTAAAGTGATCCTGCCTATAGTGCTTAATGAATGTGCTGGTAGTATAATTAAAGGAGAATACTGGGGTTTATTTGAAAATTAACAGTGAAATTGGAAAGCATTTTTCAGGTTACACAATAAAAGGTAAACAGAGAATCTGAAAAATAACCATGTCAACCAAAGAGGATATTTATCAATGGAAGTGCGAGCAGATGGCTAACACGATGCAAGTAAGGGAAGCTAACATAAATGACTCCTGTAGAAATCTAAGTCCTGTAAAATGAAACATGATTCATGAAGAAAGATTAAACCTAAACCCCAAAACAGTAAAACTCAGGCTAAAATGATATCCTAATGATCATCGTTAAACTGTAATTCACCAAGACTGCAGAGACATGAGACTGTCCATGAAACTACTAAACCTTCTCACACAAAATGGTAATTACTTTCTTCCGTTAATGATGCAGGCGGTGTTCATTGGGATGATGATCAGCTCTTCTCTTTGGGGAAACATATCTGATAGATATGGCAGGAAGATGGTGAGTTCCACTGAAAATCTTGTGAAAATGATTTATGCAATTCACTGCAAAGGTCTTCAGAACCCCTGAAGCATCAAATTTCCCAAACTTTATTGAGACTTTATTTGATTGAACGTGCATGCCATGATGCCAGTTCATCTACACAGCACCTTAAGAGCGTGAAACTGATGCCATCCAGACTTGCAGCTTTTCACACCTTGACTTGACCCTTTGTAGACATTCCTCACGTGAAGTGTTGAAAGGTAGAAAATGGTGGTGGAGGAGGGAGGCAGTGGAATAGAGGCCTCTAAAGTGAGGGATGTGGATGATGGCTGAGTGCTGAGAGGTGCAAAGTTGATGTTACAGCATTGGGGAAACTCGAGGTTTTAACAGACTCAACTAAGCGCAGATATTACATTTTGTTTTGTATGAATTCATCTGTTGATGTTCATTCATTTTCGACGTGATTCGAATTCACAAAAAGGCATGTGGTATATAAGTAACATACTGATCATATCCATTAACAGGGCTTGACTCTGAGTGTGCTTTGGACCATGTTCTATGGCCTCCTGAGTGCATTTGCACCCATTTACGGGTGGATCCTGGTCCTGCGTGCACTGGTGGGCTTTGGTATAGGAGGGGCGCCTCAGTCGTAAGTACCTCATTCACTACTCTGAAAGCAACAGTGAAACAAATGAGCTGAGTTGGTATTTACACTGACGTTCTTTTAAGGGTGACCCTGTATGCCGAGTTTCTTCCCATGAGATCCAGAGCCACATGTATTTTGCTTATTGAGGTATGAGTTGCTCCAGACTATCACACTGTAGCAAGTGTCCTTTTCCCTTTGACTGCTTTTGTATGTTAGTTTTTTATGTTTTTTTGTTGTTGTTTTTTTTCAGATCTTTTGGGCAATCGGTACAGTGTTTGAGGTCCTGTTGGCGATCCTTGTGATGCCCACTCTGGGCTGGCGCTGGCTTCTCGGCCTTTCCACCATCCCTCTCTTCATTTTCGCCTTTCTGTGCTATGTAGGTACAGCAGTTTAACAGGCTGTTCATCTTTATTTAATGACATGTTCATGGCCGGTATGTGTGTGTTCACAGTGGCTGCCAGAGAGTGCTCGGTATGACGTGCTGACGGGGAATCAGGAAAAGGCTCTGGCAACTCTGAAACGTATAGCCACAGAGAACGGCGTCCCCATGCCTCTGGGAAAACTTATTGCTGCCAGACAGGTGCAGCACAGCCTGGGCTGGCAGGACATGCATGCCCTGAGTAACAATGACTCTTCTCCGCTGTGTAATCCTGTTATGCAGGCATTTATCTATTTTTTTTGTATCTGTTCTTTCTGATTAGGAAGATCGCGGGAAGATCCGAGACTTATTTTCGTCACACTTCCGATGCACCACGGTTCTGCTCTGGTTCATTTGGTAAATGAAACAAGTGATAAAGCGAGCACAATGTCCTCTTCAAGACCTTCTCAAGCTTCAGGATTTTACTATTTTAATCATTTGTTTAAAAAATTGCAGTGCCTATGCATAGTGACTTGTAAAAACATTCACAACCCTTAAACTCTCAAATATTTTGTCCACAAAATTCAATGCATTTCATTGCATTTTTATGTGATAGATAGTAATGAGTACTTGTGGAAACGAAGACATGTGGTTTTCAACAGTTTTTACAATTAAACATATCAAAATAGATGTTTGTAGCTGTCATGTATCAAAACATGGAAAAGATAAAGGGACATGAATAGTTTTCCAAACGCTGAGTCTGATTTCATTTTGCATCTCTGTCAGTGCAGGTTTGCAAACGCCTTCTCTTACTATGGACTGGTGCTGCTCACTACAGAGTTGTTCCAGGAAGGAGGTGCATGTGGAAGTGAGTCAGCGAGGTCATCACACAAACAGAAACAGTCATGTTTTAGCAAAAAGCTTTACCAAAACATGTCAGACATCAGACTGAGAGATACTTTTTGCTGCTTAATGTCTCCCTCTAGTGCCCAAAGGTGGAAAAAAGGAGCTCAGATGCAACTTGGAGTGTAAATATCTAAATTCTGATGACTATAAAGATCTGCTCTGGACTACATTGTCTGAATTCCCAGGTAAATAAATCAAATATGTTTTTCTATGTCATTGTCAATAACAAATATGTTTCCTCTGCAGTATCTTGGACATAAAAAACAAACAAAAAAAATGTTTTAAGAAGATGCACAAGATTCAAAATTTTAAAACAACACATCATTCTCATCAGAGAATGCTGTTTGGCATTACAAAAAACATCACTTAACTCAGACACATATTTTTATGTTTTACCCAATAAATGTTTATACATTTTCATTTCTTTATTGATTATTTTTAGCATCTTGTTAGCTCTAACTGCACGTCTGTGCTAAAACTAGTTGCATGTATTTGACACAAGCTTACGTTTTTACAGGTGTAAGTTAAAATAGCATAGAAAAACTAGAAATTTCTGAAGAAATTTAAACGAGGCTAAAATTAGAATCAATGTTAAAGAAAGCTACAATGTACACAATAGAGTGAGTACATTGATTTTTGTGGCACTTGGCTACCAGAAAACACGCTCGTCTCTTAGCAACAGATTAACAACAAATATTGTTATTGTTCAAAAAACATAAGATTTCTTCTGCTCTTTTTAAATACTGCTTATCATATAGTACTTACTACTTAACAAGAATTGGGCAGTTGGTGAATTTTTTAAAAAAGTGACTTTTTTTTTTGTCATTGGTGGTAAATATATTACAAAACAGACACTTAACACAAATGTAAAAATATGATTCATACTTCGTGGCAGTTTGTTTCCAGAAAAAAATTTATAATCTCTTAACATCAAATTAGTTACAGTTTATAAAACTTAATCTCTTCCTAAATAGTGCTAATCTGCTTAGACACAGGAAATTTAGAGTTGGTAAATTTTGCAAAAGTAAAAATCAAATGTTTACTTCGTGGCACTTGGTTACGAGAAAATGCTCTCACCTCTTAGCAACAGATTAACAACAAATATTGTTATTGTTCAAAACACATTAGTTTTCTTCTGCTCTTTTGAAATACTGCTTGTCTTATAGTACTTACTACTTAACAGGAACTGTGCAGTTGGTAAATTTGTAAGAAAAGTGAAAATGTTTTTGTTTTGTTTTTTTGTTTTTTTTTTCTTGGTCATTCAACGCAAATGTAAAAATCAGAATTATACTTCATGGCAATTCGTTTCCAGAAAAAAAAAAACACTCATCTCTTAACACCAAATTAATAACAAGTAGTATTATTGTTTATAAACATAAGCTCTTTTGAAATTCTGCTTATCTGCTTTAGACAAAAGTTGGTGAATTTGCAGAAATGTGAAAATATATATATATTTTTTTCTTTTGTCTTTGGAGGTAAATGTATTATAAAACAAATATACTTTTCTGTAGTAAGTGTGGCGTCTCTGTAGTTCTCTACATCTCTGCCCTCCTCAGTGTTCTGTTGCTATGGTAATTACTGTAACATAATCATGCCTATGTACAGTGTTACATGCACTTAGTATGTGGTTGCGGCTGCATTTGCATGAATTGTTGCAGCAGTGCAGAGACTCTGTGCTTCAACATGGTGCCGACACCAGAAGATAAAATGAAACTTCAAATAATTACTGACAACAGAAGCTTTCCATTGGACCTCAGGCTACTTAAATTCAGTGACTCTGCACCCTTCCTTTGAGACATTGATTCACAGAGCTCCCTAGCTTTACAGTCATAGTCTTTCCAACTTTTTTATTCTATTTATTCAAGAAACAGACATTTTAGGTTTTTGTTACCTGAAAGCCATAATAACAAAAATAGGTAGAAATTAATTCTTGAAACATTTCAGTGTGTACGTATTGAATCTGTATCAGTTTTACTTGATTCTTGTCAATGTTTTTCTAAGGTAAAAAGATGCGCCTGTATGTTTATGTTAGCAGTTTAAGGAGAGGATCTCACACATAGCGAAATATACGTTAGCAAATTTTATGTTATAGTCCAAAAAGATCATTTTCTCTGTCAGTTCTCTGCTATAATAAATAATGCTCGCATTATTTATCACACATTTAAAGGGGACAAAAACCTCTGTGCATTGAAGATTAGTGACTGTGCTGACTTCCTGCAGGACTGCTGGTCACACTGTGGGCTATTGATCGATTGGGACGAAGAAAGACCATGGCATTGTGTTTCCTCGTGTTCTCTCTGTGCATCATCCCTCTGTATGGTTGCGTTGGGAGGTAAATACAGCTTTTACATCTTATGAATTGTTTATCATGTTATAATTGTTTAATGTTTATCTGCTTCTTTTGACACCCGTTTTCTTCTGCAGAACATCCATGACAGTGTTGATATTCGTAGCCAGAGCATTTATTGCTGGAGGCTTCCAGGCAGCCTATGTTTACACTCCAGAGGTGATACATCCTTGCAGACTGTTGTATGAGCTTACACTATGAGAAACAGTGAAAGCAGGGTGATAGATAGCCATTTTCTCTGGGCTTTCTGCAGGTTTATCCAACAGCAACTAGAGCTTTGGGTCTGGGAACAAGCAGTGGGATGGCCAGAGTTGGTGCCCTCATCACTCCTTTTGTTGCACAGGTAACACCTAAATAAATAAGCACCGATTATTCAAAGTGAACTGGCTGCATGAGTTTATTCATCTTGGTTTTCTTGGACTTTCGTCCTGCAGGTGATGTTGGAGTCTTCGGTGTACCTGGCCCTCTCTGTGTACTGCTGCTGCTGCCTGTTTGCTGCCGTCGCCTCCTGCGCTCTGCCCATTGAAACCACAGGTCGGGGTCTGCAGGAGTCCAACAATCGTGAGTGGGGACAGGAGATGGTAGGCCACAGATCAGAAGAAATCCCAAACTCCAGCTCTGGTTCTCAGGGTTGAGGACATGCTCACTGTGGTACGAGACCAAATGAGAGGAGAGGAGGAAGCTAAACCAGCTTTCTGCCCTTCTTGTATGTTTCTCCTAAGATCCAGGCAGCACCATTTTTACATCACATAACTGTATGTAAAGTCTTTAAACACCATTGGTGTCACAGGGTTGCCATTGTAAAACTACGTACTCACAGGACGAGTTAGAAAGACCAAGTGATGTTCAGGATTACCGGAGATGATGGTGAAAATGGGAAAAGTCTCTGAAAAGGGGAAGATGGAAGGTGTGAAAGTGTTGAAATTTATCTTCATACAGCTACCTTCATTTGAAAGAGCCTTAAAACAATCTATTGAGTAGGTGACTAAACCACCTTGGAAATCAATGAAAAAACAGCCTCTGTAGTACACAAAGCATACTGAACATACCATCTCCTAATGTATTCTTAGCAAAAAACAAAACAAAAACACAATCATCTCATGTACATGGAAATTGCCTGCTGAAATGCACTTTAACTTAAAAAGGTATTGTTGAAGAATAAAAATAACTCCTCAGATGAACTGACCAGATTCTGTTTTTTTCACTGAACATTCCTAGTTATCAAGGTAAATATAGATCCTACGTAGGAGCCCTTGATTTTATTGCAAATATCAGAACTTTTAAGGGATAATTTGCTTCACTTTCATCAGTTTCCTAATGCAAATGCACATATAAATGACTGAAATCATGATTTTGAAAAGTTTAATCATGATGTGATTGTTTTACCTATGACAAACTTTTAGATTTCCTGAAGCTGTCAGTGGAGGGCTGGAAGTTTCTTTAACATAAAACTAAGCATTTCTACATTACAGCACAAACAGCGAGAGTCTGAAGAGAGTTTTCCAAAAGTGTAGTTACTCTTAAATGGTTCTTTTCACTCATATAAGTACCGGCAGATTTATAGTTTACAATATGTTGCAAACTTATTCATATTCCTTGAACTTTGTGACATTTCTTTCACATTACAACCACAAATTTCCACGCATTTTATTCTAATTATATGTGACAAACCAACACCACGTAGCCCACGATTATGAAGGAAACTGAAACATCTAGAGATGGTTTAAAATGTTTAAATGAACAAATCAATTTGTTTTTAGCCTCCAAAAGCCAGTACTTTGTAGACACATTTCCCTGTAGTTACAGCTTCCAGTCTTTTGGGGGTATTCGTCTACTACTTTTACACATCTCAAGACTGAAACCACAGGTCGGGGTCTGCTGGACTCCTGCAGAACCTGACCTGGTTTTGGTCATCTTTGCAACACAGTTCAATCTCAGTCCCACTGAATGAAGATAATCTGTGAACATGAATTTTCAAGACTTGATATACAAATTTTCAAATGTATTTTACGACTTTCACAAAAGTACACAAATGTCTTGATGAAGACCATTGTTGTGCAGTCCTCTACTTTGACATGATTGAATAGAACTTTGTGAAATGTTCAAAGCCAGGGATTTTGTTTTAGAACTTTGCTTTAAACTTCTCCATGACATCCCCGACACATCTGGTGTGTTTCAGGAATATTTCTGTCATTAGGGTTCCCTATTGTGCAGCAAACATCTGCAACGTTCACAGAACATCTGGTTTTATACTAAGAATAAATTGTAGAAATTACTGTTTACTAAATTCAAGAACATCTGAAGCCAGTTTGTTTCACAGAATTTCATATAAAAGGTTTCAGAGTAAATGGAGCAAAACAAATAAATGCACCCACTTTTTATATTGTTTATTGTTGCAAGATTTGGAAAACAGGGATCTCATTATCGTGTACTCCACAAATATGTTATACTTTTTCGGTCTGTCACATAAAATATCCTCGTTTGTGATTATAATGTGAACAAATGTGAAAAAGGTTGAAGGGGTATGAATACTTTTACAGCCACTCCATAGAGATGCTATCTCAACTTTCTTAAATATGTTCTACTTTTTAAGTGTTAATTTCTCCAAAATATGCTACAACAGGGCAAAGGTTTATTAATACAGAGTGAAGGTAAAGTCCAGATGAGAAAGTTAGAGTCTGTTACACATTTACTTAATTTCAGGCCCTACGTAAGTCAGGAATTTGACCATTTTACCTTGAAAGTACATTTCCAGCTGCATCTTGTGATTATTTCTCCTCACATGGAGACAAGTTTAGAGGATTGGGAAGTTTTCTAGAAAATTACATGTGCATTAATAAAACATTAGGCTTTATTTCTTGAAGACTATGAGAAGTTGACAAATAATCCAGAAATTCAGCCCTAGTATTCATGTGGTCAGCCAAAATGAACTGCCTATGGAGGGCTTTATAGTAATGATGTTATTACTCATGTATCAACTATTCCTCTACTGATCCAGACTTTTAACAGCATACTCCCATACACAGAGCCGAGCTGTGAACGTTTACTGGATGTCATGTTCTTGATGTAAATGAAAAAAAAATCACACCTAGTTCGGTCATTGTCTTTTGTTTGTAATTGATAAAGAGATGGAGGCAGACTTTGGTTATTCTAACAGAAAACAAGATATCACCACACACGGGTCCACCAAGATGCTTTGACTCGCCAGTGTTTGAGATATTGTGCAGCATTAAGTGTCAATGCACTAGATGTAAATGTGTATGATATTATAATAAAAAACATAAAAGATTCTAATGGAGTCATGTTTATTTATTATTATTTCTAAAATTAATATAGAAATTTTATATTCTAGAATTTACAACAAACTACAAAGACATGAAACACTAACAATTTTTTTTACTCAAACTCATTATTTATCTAAGGCGTCTCAGGTTGTAGTGATGTCCGCATAGTTCAGATAAAGTACACAAAGTATTTTAAATTTTTTTTGCGTTACATCTTAGCTTTGTTAAAGACACCGGGAGTGCTGGTGTCGGATTTTGGAAAAAAGAAGAATCCCTGCTGCTGGACTCGGAACTACAGGCGAGCTTTGGGGCGATCGCCCTTCTGCGCCACGATCTGACCGAACAGCCTTGCTGTCTCCTGAGCACAACCCCGGTGAATGGTGAGCCCAAAGCCGCCATGGCCGTAGTTGTGTATGACCTGGAAGAGGGAACCACTGGGTTTTTTTAGGAAGCTGGACAACAGAAAGTCAACAATCAATTGCTGATTTTCTGCTCAGTTTTACCTCAATTGTGGAGCCACCGGGTCGTATGGTCTCTCGCTCCAGTCGGACTTTGCTGCGAACAGGCCTGAGACCGGTCCAGTCCTCTACTATCTTGGCATGCTGTGGAGAAACAAAAACCAACCCATAACTTTCAGAGAAAAACATTTAAACTGTAGCTATTACTCATGTGAAAAAAAATGCATTTTTCTCTCACTTCTGACCACGCTTCACAAAAATATGTACAGTGGGTTACAGTAGTTTAGATAATGTCATGCTGATGTGTCAGAATGGTCTAGTCAAAGTTCAGGCAGAATGCAGATGCTTACACTTTTCACATTTTATTGGTTAAAAATGTGCATTCTTTTTCCTTCAGAATGTGTTTTGGTCCATCAAAAAATCCTATTAAAATAAGTTCAGATTTGCGGTTTAAATGTGATAAAATGTTAGCAAGTTTAAGAGCTATTAATACTGCATGACAATCAGATGCAAGTCACTACATCCGTCTTTGTCTTTTTGTTTGCTCATTTTAATGCACTGTCAATTCTTATCTTCTGCTTTTTTTTAAATGTGCCTAAAAGTGGCTAAGGAAAGATTAAAAGTGTCTTCATCACAGAAGGCTCATCATGGATAATTAACTTCAGTAGAAACAAAGTGGCTCTTTTTGGCCTTCTGACGTCAGCTCACCTTGAGACTTGGCTCAAGCCGACATGCAGTCTTCCAGATGTTCTCATGGTCAGTGGAGTTGTTCTGCTCACTCCAGTTTCCCAGCTGGAAAACCCCTCCCACAGTCACAAGGCGGCTCCTGCGGACACAGAGGGTCTGTGAGCGGAAGAAAACAGGTCTGACTTTCTGACCTCACTGCACAACAGTCCCAAAGCAGCCCGAACAAGGTCTGCAGCTACAAATCAACACCACCAGAAAAGAATGAGGTAAAACTGCCCACTGAAAAACATCTGAGGCATGGTGTTTAAAAGTTAACACCATGTTAAGGTGTGTTACTGGAAATACCCTGGGATGATATACGGTGAATTGTACACTCCAGCTTTGGTACTGTGGGTAATAATCCAATGCTTCAGCCATGGGGCGTCCACCTGAAACCCAGAAAAGAAGGTAAAAAGATCAGTTTCTGTATTGTCTGCACAGGCTCTTCAAGGCGTCTTCAGCTCACCTTCACTATCTGGCCACGGCCTGCTGTTAGGTCCGGGTCGGGCTGCAGCTCCCCAGATCTTATCCCAGTGCAGTTTATTATCGCATCCACCCCAGCATCAGAAAGCTAAAGTAGTCATGGAGAATATGTAAAATGATAAACAAACATGAAGCACAAAAGGTTCAATTGTAAACAAGGAAAAGTTGACACTTACCTCTTTAAATGACTCTATTTTCTTGTGATAAAATTTGACGCCCCTCTTTTTCAACCTACAAAAAAAGTTTGTTCATTAGCAGGACCTCTGTGGAAATCAAGATTTGTGACAAGTTACATATTGTGATTTTGTGTATAATCTTGGTTATATCGGTGATAACCAAGTTATTTTAAAGACCAATGGCCTTTTGAGGTCAAACTACATTGTAATGCAGAGCTTTGTGCCTTAGGAGGGAGAGTCTGTCAGAGCCAATAAAATCTCAAATAAAATAAACTCCAATAGATAGTAGTTTTTAAATATAAATTACTTTTGACTGTGTTGCTACACAACATAAATCCATGTATTTATTAACATTAACAAATATAATAGGGCTAAAGGAAGACAAAATCGAAAGTGAGAAAAAAAATGCAGATTTGATATGATGTAACATTCTCACCAGTCCGTCAGCCATGGTAAGTAGGTTTTACCTTCCACCATGAGAGCTGTGTTGAACCAGCCAAACCTGAAGAAAAATCTTATTTAATGATAATCTGACATTTAGAAAATAACAAACAAACTTGGAATACAAATTAAGTGTCAGGAAGAAGTTACGTTTAATCACGTCTACTGAAAAAAATTGTTTATTTTCTTCATGTGACCCATGGAAAGTATGGGCTTCGTTTTAATATTTGCTGTTACACTGGGAACATGATAAGAGGCGCAGATGGCTGCTTGACTGGTTTTAATGGCTGTTTCTGAAGGAACTCACTTGTATCCAGGAAACATTTGCAGCTCCCGCTCTGTGAGCTGTCTGAAGCCCAGGACGATGTCTTTAAATGATGGCTCCTAGAATCAAAAACAGGTTTACTAAGAAAATGCAACACAAAAATGACCTTATCTGTGTGACTTTACAGAACCACAATTAACTCTGTGTGTATCCCCAAACCTTAGGGAGGCCTCTCTGTTTCCCAACCACTGCTAGCAACCATCTTTTGTTTGTCTGAACAAAGCTGTGTTTCAGTGTAGCTGAAAACCATCGGACTATTATCCATGGCCGACAATGAACTCATCTGTAATAATTCTTTAATTAATCTTTAGGAGGTTAAAATTTAGCTTCGCTCTTTGTTGTAAAAAAGGTTAACAAGTCCAAGTCTTATCTTTAAGGTCAGACTTGTAGCGCATTTTACAAGATCAAAGCAGAACTCACTGGAAGGGGTTCAGTGCAGAGGTTGTAGCCTGATTGGAGGAATATGCCCATTTTTACTGCCTCAGGTGAGCTCAGCCAGTTTAGCAGGTAATCAAAGGTCTCCTTATTCCACTTTCTAAAGATATAAAGAGAAAAAGTGTCATATTTGGAATTAAAGACAAACAAAATGAATTGACAATTATAGAGACTTCATTCACGTCTCCTGGATGTTGCCCTTATCATAGAGGTATGGCTGCCAGAAGCCAGCGGCTCCATCGCTGGTGGTCAGAGGGGTGAAGCGGTCTGCATACACCTCAATGGTCAGTGGGCTGACTATGGAGTGGTACTGCTCATATATACTCTGAGCTGCTGACAGGCCAATGACTCCAGCTCCAATCACTGCCACTCGCATCTTTGCACTGAAATGAGACAGTAACACTGACTGACCTGAAATTACTTATTTATGCACACAGATATACTCCACATAGCTGGTAAATAACACTCCATAAAACTTTACAAAGCTGCTTAGGCCCGTGCATCTGCTCTAATATTGCACGCTATGGCATGAAATTGTGCAAGAATTAAATCTTGTAAAAATTTACAAGATTTAGGGGAGAATGTAAATGGTTGACCAGACCCAGCAGAAACAAAAAGGCTATGCTCTGCAGCTCTCCGAACTTTGTGCAGTCCCCGTGCTGAGAGGTTTATGTAACAGGGGGCGACGAGTTGGCAAAATATACATTTTTGTTAAGCGTGTGTAAAAAAAATAACTACAGGAAAAGCAGTAAAATCCACACAAATTTAAGAGATACACCTTAAATTACAAAACGGATGTTTATGAAAAAGTTGTTTTCTTGACTTACCTTTGGATCAAGTCTCTACTGAACACTTTTAACTACCAGTCACTGAATCCCATTTTGCTCCATATATCACATGGAGGAGGGCGGAGCCTGCAGCAAGGTCAGCTGCGTGCGTGTTGCGTTCACGTCCCATCGTTAAAAGCATAACCATAGCGGACGCATGGGGGCACACGTCACTTGTAATTCAACGTCACCAACATGGTATTTAATAAATAAAAAACCTACTTATTTTGCGCGATTATGCAACCACAATACAAAAGTGGTAAAAATGTTATTTATTAACACTTGTCACTTTAAAAAAAACTTGGTCGCATAAAACATTTTATTTTTTATTTTTTAAGAAAGAGGCATTCATGTCCGGCTCATGTTCATGAAATCAAACTTAAAAGGTTGAAGCTAAAAAAACCCCCAACTTTTTAGATTTCTGTAGAAAAAAAAAAGATATCAGCACTCATTTGGTGACCTGTCCAGGGCTCTCTCTTTGTATTTTTTTCTTTTATAAAATATACTGCAATATGTTGCATATAATTTTTGTGCTTTATTTATTTATTTATTTATTTGTGTGACTGCCACTTTACAAATAAACTCAATATTTTTTACTTTTATATATTTAAATTTCAGTGGTTGCACAAAATTTAGTGTATAAACCAATTCTAATGAAACAAGCCTCAAACTTCCAATCTGTAAATAACTTGTATAATTTCTAGCAAATTATATAGTGACTGAACTTGCATATGATGAAACACAATAGTCCCGTGTTAAGACCTATTTTCTTAATTTAAGTTATACAGTAGCTATAAAATGTCACAACAAAAGAACTTATTCAGTCATGTCTGTAGCAATGGCCTGTAAAATTATGCAATGCTGCACTTTGGGTAAACTCTTATCACAACAATCACAGAGTAATAAGATCAGTGTCAAGTTAGACTTTTACTGTGTCTCAGAAACCAAATGAATTGAAAGAATCCCAACTCAGGTACCAAAGCTAATAGGAATGAGAAAAGATTGAAAGTTAAGTAGAATTGTTTTGATATTCATGCAACCTAAATAAAAGTTACAAAACACTGAAATAGTGTACAGGTATATCCTTTATTTCAATACACTTCAATATTTTAGAGAATAAATGTTTTTATTTGGAACTGTTATGTTTCATTATTGTACTTGTTACTACTGTGCACTTTTTTAAAAAAAAATCTGTTGTAGTAGTATCAGGTTATTTTTATACTTGGATAAATTAGTTTTAAATGTTGTGTTTTGATTGTTGTTATGTTGCATTGTGTTTTTGTGTCTGATATGATGTAAGGCACTTTGAAATACCTTGCTGCTGAAATGTGCTATACAAATAAAATTTAATTGATTGATTGATTGATTGATTGATTGATTGATTGATTGATTGATTGATTGATTGATTGATTGATTGATTGATTGATTGAAATCAATTTTGATATTATGCAAGCCTTAAAAACTAAAATATGTCTGACAGCAATAAGTTGCATACACAAGTATTACTTTTCACAGATGTGTCGCTGTTATTTAGAAATGTCTGTCTTACTGTGTAACATGGTCCCATGGTAATACATAAAGCCTTGAAGGCAGCTCTTCCTGCACACGCACACACACACTGAGTCCCATCCTGCAAGATAATTGCCTCCCTCCTCCACACCCCGTTAGTCCCGGCAGCTAGCTGCAGCTAGCTGCAGCTCTCCAGGCCACAGCGGCCGCCTCGGTGTCGGTGCAGCATCCGCAGCCTCCAGCCATGGCGTTGGTAACGTTGCAGCGGTCCCCGACTCCGAGCGCCGCGTCCACCGCCAGCACAGCGACCACGACTGCGGGGGAGGTCAGTTTCGGCCCTTACGTGGAGGGCAGCTAAAGCGATGCTCCGGTGTGGTGGTCTAGCCGGGAAGCAGTGAGGATGAGGGGGATGTTGCTGGAGGAAGGGCCGCTGATTGAAGCTAAATTAGCACCGTTAGTTATGTTATGCTAGGCTTCATCACGTTATGCTAAGCTGTTAGCTATCAAACGCGTTCCTTACTTTCATTTAAGAATTAACCAGCAGTGTGTAATAAGTCAGCATGTCATTATGCTTGATGACAAAAAGAGTTAATTTCGTCTGTTGCAATGTTGATATGTGCTAATGTTGGCTGAATATAATCCTTAATACCTTATGAATGATGGAAGCAAGCAGCAGCTAACAATAATGTTAGCTGTTTATGACGTGACTGACTCATTTAATAATCTGGTTTACATCTCATTCACTAAAAAAACAAAAAAGAATAACAGAATGTTGTTTACAAAGAAGTACATGTGATAAACGAGCCATTTCCTTGTTGAAATTTTAATTATACTGTCTTGGCAGCTAAATTCCAGGAAAAGTGTTTAATTTTAAACTAAAAACACGAAACATTGCTCTGGATACGTGTGTCGGTTTACAGTTTTATGAACTATTGGTCATTTCCTCTGTGAGAAGTAGATTTCCGGACTGACACATTCTTTAAGAAAAAAAAAAAGTCTGATTACTCATAACTTATGTTGATCTACAGTAGTCAATTCTTGTACTTCGAGTTTCTTGTTTACTGGTCACTATGTTGAAAAAGCCAAAGTGTATCACACATTTATCAATCACAGTCACGTTTCTTTACTATCTACACGCACAGATAATAGTAGCCAGGTGAGGGCGCTACGTGCTACTTACAAACACATGTAAACATGTACATGTAACATGTACTTGTTTTCCTCTCCGTACAATCAAGAATGAATTTGCATTTATTTACAGCTGCTGACATAAAGACCATATTTTTATGTCTTAGCTTTTCCTTGGGATAAATATTGATTGTCTCCACAACCCCCAAAAAACTTTTTAGATGTTATTGCTGGATGTTGAGGCTTTTACAGCACTTGATCTGTCTCAGCATAGTTACTTTTTAAAAATAGACCCTGCCCTGTGTAGGATTAGTTTTGTTTTGTCTGTGTACCTCGTTAGTGCTTTGAACGTTGTGCTCAGGTGTGACAGGAAATGCTGAGTGAAATCTGCCGCAGCCATGATGTCATCTGTTCACAAGGGGGTGGGAGGGCTGGAGGAGCAACGCTGTGCAGGAGTGAAGGGAAAAAGAGCTTATGTAAACAGGCACATAGGGGGATGTTGGCATGAAGTGATGAGGCAGCTGAGACAATTTAATCCTAATGCACAGTGATGAAGACAAACATAGTCATGCATTTTGAATAACTGGATTTGTGCCCAGTAAGTCTCATGCATTTCTTACAAATGCATATACACCATTTCTTGTGTTAAATAACTTTTATTTTTTTTTTCAAATTAAGAGTACCTCAGTGTTGGATAGAAAGTTACAGTAAAATTCTGAAAGCGTCTTTGCTGTTAAATAATAATAATTAAAGCACATAACAAGCAATGTTTTCCATGGCTGTGCATGAATTTGCAGGATCATGTTTGAAAACAGTCAATGTGTGACTCAAGTTCATCTTCTGGCCTAAAAGGACTTTACTCTCAATGCATTTGTGCTGCCTATTTCAGTGTGATAATCAAGGAACATTGTCACTAAATTCTGACTTATTGTTGGGCAAATTTTACAGGTTTGCCTCAGACATTTTTTTAAATAAGATTTGTAGGCATTGAGAGATCAGGCTATAATTATAAAAAGTTAAGATTTAGTTTAAGATTTTCATGGAGAGCCCAACGTTTCAGGGTGGAAAAATTTTAGAGTTTCCAGAAATGATCAGCCATGAACATAAACATTATTTTTTATATATATAATTTGATATTTAAATTATACGATTTTACTCCTTAGTTTGATTTGCCATATCATAACCAGATGTGAACATTTGTTACGTTTTCAGTCTCTTGATTAGAACATGGAGTATCTACACTCTCATTTGAACATTTTACCAAACCACAGCTTCTTTTTTACGCTATCCCGTTTTAAATCTAAGCAAAATCTTTAGTACTCAAACTCATAGGTGGTTGAAAAGCCCACCGCTCAGGATGAAGCATCTTTCCAACACTTTAAAGTGTGTTTCAACGATCATAGTTAAACCAGCTTACTATCGCTCATTTCTTCTTATCTTTGCAGGACTTCGGGAGTGACGATGAACGGCGAATAAATCAGAGGTATGTTTATCTTAAAGTGCAGCTACGCTTCTCTGTCGCGCAGCATTGAGCAAGGTCTCTCACATTTATTAAGCAGGTATTATTTACAGACTATTATTTACCAGCATCTGTGCTTTGACTCATGCTGTGAAATCGTGAGTGGCGGCAGACTCTCTGGCATCGGCAAATAGGAGCAAGTGTCGTAAAACACCTGTTTGTCTGTCTGCTTGGCACGTTTTTTCTTTTTAATTGCCAACTGCAACATTTGTGTTACTTTCCCTGAAGGAATATATTGAATGGTGTGTCTGTTTGCTTGCTTTTTCACAGTTTTTTTGTTTTTGTTTTTTTTCTTTAAACAGACCATCTGTTAACCATAATGTTTATTGTTGCATGTTTATGCAACAGTAACATTTTTACATATTGGCAAATCTGATATATGCATCCTTCACATTTACTTGCAGTTCTGATCAATACAAAGTTTTTGATTTTTGCAGTTGTGTACTCTCACCATAATGCCAAAATTCATACAATGTAACACTGAGTTAAAATATTTAGGTTCTTCAACAAAAAAAACATAATTAATAATTCAATTAATAGAAATTAAAATAATATAAAGCAAACTCAGAATAGAAATAAATGTAGCTTTATTGTTTTAATGCTAACTTTATAATGGATTCTTTGGTCCAAATTTGAATGTTGTATCATAAGGATGAGAATTTTTTGTATCAGACAAATTCAAATTAGAATTTGAACTTTTATCTTTATTGCTATAAATCATAAATCGTGATAAAAGGTTAAGCCACCCATTGCTAGCTCTGGCTTATGCTAACTTAGCATTTAAAAGGCTTATTCTATTTTAAAGGGAGGGTATTTTGAAAATTCAATTTCTTTTTGCTTTATTTCATGTTATAAAGTTATTCCCTCATCAAAAACATACCTGGAGAGTTACTTTGATTCTTTCATGCATGTTTGAGAAATCCTTGAATCTCCCGTGGCAACCATTCGGAGATCCCTAAACGCTAGCAAGCGGCGTCTATTTATACAAAACTCCTTCCTGGAGCTGCAGTCCCGAGCTTCAATGTACAGTATTTATTTATTTTTTTTACAACTGAAGGTAACATAGTTACTTGATTATGTGATAAAATGGCACTGTGTGCTTGGAAAATACATAATAGTGTAATGTCATTAACACAACCCACTAATACTGATATTATTACACACCGTAATTATACCATGCCGTCATTCGTTTTTCTTCTTGTGGGAGAAATTTATTAAAAAGTGATGAGGTTATAAAGTTTTAGTTTGGTAGATGGAAGAATTATGAGGCTCCTTTTAGTCTTTAGTTAAAACTACCATCTACTGCCCAAACAGTGCAAACTCTGCTTTTGGGTTAATGAAAAAGTCCAGCAGGTTTCTGCATGTGTGCTGATCAAAATAATTGTACTTTTTTTTTTTTTCACCATCAATCATCCCTAGCAGATTTAATCACACAAGCCTCACAACAAAACGTGGTAACAATTTATTATGATGTAAATATTTGTTGTAATTATGCAGAGCAAGTACAGTCAAGCTCAGTTGGACACCATTGTAAACCAGCCTCTGTGGAGCAAACCCAGGGATTTAATTTCAATTCAGAGCTTATCAGGACAAAAGCTTCTTCAATAGCATGTCGGCACAAACCTTAGTTGTCAAGAAGATAACAATGTGGGAGTTTATATGTCACTCACTTTGACAGGTCTTTTTCTCCTGTGAACAATGGTATGTCCTCTTATGAGCCCTATAATTCTACACACATTTATTCCTGTAAACTTTGCCTCAGAAGAAATGTGAACTGAGGGAAACTGCATCATACAAGCTGTTCTGTTTGTTTTCCGTTATGCAACAGCCTATGGAATGTCCTCGGGTAATGCATGATCTATGCATGGTGCGAGTCCCGACTTGCATCTAGATTTCTGCCATTTTTTGAAGGCTCTGTAAGCCACGTTGGGTAATAAAACTGACAGTAAATTGATGTTTATAGTATAAATGCATTAAGTTGACGCATATTTGATAGGGTGTGCTCATCTGACACACAACGTGAGAGGTAGCATTTGTTGATGGACAGCTGATGTTCTGCCAGATGGGGATGTTTGTTCTTGCTGGCTGACCTTAATGATGAACAACCAAGATAGTTGATGAGGGCCAACATAAACATTGTGCAGGTGTCTTTGGAAGTTAACCAAAGAGTGATTTCATTCAACTGGCTTGTAAACTTAAAAAAACGGTCAAGGTACTTTAGTTCAAGGTTAAGGCCAGTGTCTTACTTTCAAGATTATTTAAAATATTGGCAAAAATTGGGGCGTGATCCGGTGGCGTAGAGGGTAGCGCGCCCCACGCTTGGAGGCCCTCAGTCCTCGACGCGGCCGTCGCGGGTTCGATTCCCGGACCCGACGACATTTGCCGCATGTCTTCCCCCCTTTCCATCCCCCCTGTTAGAGCTTTCTGTAAACAGCTCTAAATATCGCAGGTATTTTCCCTTGTGGTGCTCAACTTCGATTTCTTCTTGCCTCTCCTCTGGAATTTGAATAGATGCTTTAAATTTAGGGATTCTGGATGAATTTGAGACCTACGACTATTTTAAAATTTTGTGGAAATTATTCGGGTTAATGTTAGTTCAGACAGACTTTTTGTTTTGTGGATCATATCAACTATTTTCAAGTCCGAGTTGAGTTATACGAGTTCATCATCTTGACTCTAACGTCCTGTAAATTTGTGACTTGGCTCCAATTGGTCAATATTAGCAGTGCACAAAAGTAAAAGATATGCAGCAGAAGTACCTCATATTGGTCACATTTTTTTTTCTCCTGTATTTTTTCTTAGTACGTTCATGATGTCATTTTTCTTGCTCGGGCCCATCATCTGATACCTGAGGTGGTTGCTCACTTCTGCACCCCTCCCTTTATTTTCTGAGTAAAGTGTCGGAGAGGAAAAATGGCGGTGTTATGCAACGGAGAGCCTCCAGAGGGGTTTATTTTTTTTCGGTGTTCTCTCCCCACATTGTGCTGCTGTGTGTGAAACATGACTAAACCAGCCTGGTAACAACTTTTGAGTGGCCTCTTTAAAGAGTAACTCGGAGCAGCTGTCTCACACGTTCGCGCAGCAACTCAAGGTGGCGGCTTAGAGGACATCTGGTCCTGTTTTGCCCCGTCCAGATCCATCTGGATGCCTACAGAGCAACAAACCCTGCTCCAACGCAGAGCTACGTCATCATCTGTACCGAATTCTTCTGAAGCTGGACTTTAGTTTTACAGGGAAGTTGCTTTGTGCTTCAGGAGGGAAATGAAAAGCTGCCCGAAGTTTCAAATGAACATTATTGAACTTGTGCTAATGTGTACAGTGCTCTGTAAGTCATTGACATGATGTCGCTCAGAAAAAAGTTGCGTTGAGGGTCTGTCTTATCAGGATCTCATTAAAGCATATTTGTTTGACTTTATTCATTATGAATTCTATTTATATAATTACAAATTCTATATGAATACAATAATTAAAAAGTATTGTAATTACTTTTTACAATGCTTTACACATCTAAAAAAATATTCTGCAGAGTTTGGGGACAAATAGGACATAAAAGGTATGTCCTCCTTAACCGGCTATAATCTCCAATAATCTCAGACGGCATGTTTGATGGCATGTGAGTGAGTGACAACTAGCACCAGGCACTTGAAGGAAAGAGATAATCCTTCCCCCTATAAGCTCGTCTATAATGAGATTTGGGGGTTTTGGGACAATGCCAGTTCTTCTCAGTGCCTGCTCCACCTTTTGCTTGACTTCTGCTGAGACACTAACATGAAGTTCGAAGACCCCTGATGTGGTTTTCAGTATTAGATGTCTAATTTGGATTATTTTTGGCAAAACCAAGAGGTTTTTCTTCTTGTGGAAAAAAGGCATAAAGATTGGCTTTTGTTAAGCTTTTTTTTAATCACAACTGTTTTTGAAAATGACATTCTTCCCTTGCCTTCGGAGGAAGCCTTTACCTCGTTCAGATTTTGACCTGAAGTTTAAGGAAACTTTGAAGGCAAGGCCCCACTGATTGGAAGAGGCATCCACCTTCTGAGTTATTCTCAGCTTTTAGATTTTTCCTCATAGACTTCTCCACACTACAGAGAGATTGAGACAGAGACAAGACAGACTGAGGGACTTGAGGAGACGGGCCATGTGCGCCTGAGGCTCCGGGTGGAGTGTGTGTCCCTGCAGGCAAGCGGGCTCACTCGCAAACAGAGACGCTCAGATGAAGGGGAGGAGGAAGAGGCGATCAGTGGGAGGGGCCTCTGAACAGACGGCACTGCTTCGCTGAGCAGCCCAGATGAGCTCGGACTGTCTGTCACTCAAAACCACTGGGACCGACCTGAAGCTGTAATTACTCCTCTTTTCTCCTCCTCAACTGTTTCTGGATGTGGATGCAGAGGCAATAACTGGGTACCAGGCAGACCTAGGTGACACTCCGGGGAACAGGATGCATCTGGTCGTGGAGCCCTTTCAGGAGGCTGTGATGAAGATGCTACCTTATTTTGTGGAGAATGCCGTTTTGACCCAGAATGAGATAAACCGCATGTGAGTATTGATGGGGTTTTTGGAGAAATGCAGATCAGCTTGTAAATTAGTGACATTTTCAGCAGCTTCAGGAGCAGTTACTGTTTGATTATTATCTATGTTTTTAACTTTTTACCTGAAAGTTCTCACTCTTTAGCAGAAGTTGTAGGTGTGTTAATGGTGAGCAGGTCTTCTGTTAAAGTCTGGACTTTCTTTGATAGCAGATGTATTTTTAGCCCCAGCATTTGTGGAGAAGCTGATAGCAGGGTGCCGCAGGGAAAGAGCAGAGCTTGGGCTGTTTGGTTGGGACGTCTGTAGTTGGACAGCTTGTGATTTAAAACATGAAAACAGATTTCACAATTTCACATGTCTAGAGAAGTGAACAATTAGCCCGAATTCGGACAGGATCTTGGTTTGACGAGGCGGCTGCCTCAGTCTTGTTCTTGCTTTAGGATGCCATAGAATAAAGTAAGGCCATAAATGTACTAAAGTGACACAAAAGATCTCGTTGAAAATTGTCCACCCTCGCGCCTTGTCACCGTTTTCTTCTCCTTTTTGCAGCTCTGGGGGTGGTGCACAAAATGAAACTCATTGTTCCTTCATAATGTTCTGTTTGCTTCAGGCCTTTTAGCTGCATGTGGGGTTTGATTGTCGGACCAAAACGACAGGAAGCTTAGTCAGATTTCTCTTGGAGATCTACAGAGCAATGCATCGTAACATTTTCAGAATGATTACTTACTGAAAAGTCAAACTCGGTGCAATCAGAACATCAAACCAATTTAAATATTAGTCAAAGACAACACAAGTAAACACAAAATTCAGTTTTTAAATGTAGATGCTTATTATTAAGGGAGAAAAAGCCAAACCTACATGGCTCAATGTGAAAAAGTGACTGGCTCTTAAACGTAATAACTGATTGCACCACCCTCACTGTATTAAAGAATAGAAACAGGCTGTATTGTGTCTTAGAGGGAAAATTTAGGTATAACATCAGCATCAGATATATAGGTTCACACAACAATTGCAGTACTAATAATATACTGTTAAAGATTATTAAATAAAAATACTGTGCAGTTATCAGGAATAAAAATAGCCTACACTAATCCAAGGGATGTGCAGCTGTGTCGCATGAAATTCGTACAAAAATGTACGTAACTGTGCAGGTATATTGAACATTAGCAACAACAACTGCAAGCAAGTATTTGTACGCAGTTGGTAAGTAGCACTGCTGCCCTGTAGCAAGAAGGTCCTGGGTTTGAATCCATGGCTGGCATCTTTCTGCATGGAGTTTACATGTTCTCACTCTTCATGGGTGGGTTTCTTCCAGCTTCTTCCCACAGTTTAGAAACATCACTGTTGGGTTAAATGGTCTCCCTACAATTAGAGTGTGTTTCTATGTTGTTACCCGGCGATGGGCTGGCAACCTTTCTTATGTGTACCCTACCTACGTATATATATTTATATGTCCAGTGTCACAGTTACCATCAACTGCTTGATTGCAATATTTGATATATTTCTGGTGTTGTGCATAGATACATAGATACAAAGATGCTAAAACTGAAGGAGAGCGTTGGGGAAGTCATGACAATGAGATGGAAAGAGGAGTGAAGGAAACCAATCGCTGTTGTCACTCCAGTATCATCATTTATAATGAAATGTTTTAGTTCTCCCTGAATGTTAATAAAATGAAATTGGAATAACCAGAAGGAGTCCGCTTCTTCTGTACGGGCTCTTTTCGCCTCCATCAGCACACAGTGATGTCATGGCAGCAGCATTTGCAGACAGGTTTGTCTTCAGCACATGTAAGGATTTGTTTTGATTTTGTCACTCGTCAGTTTTGTACTTTCCTGATGATGACCTGGTTTGCCAGACTGCACACGTTGAATACATGGAACACGTGTTCCACCCTGCTGTCAGGTAGATTTACGGATATGTTCACATTTCTCTCCATTAAATCCAAGTGATTGAACTCAGTCTGAGGAAAACATCATTGTTTTTATTAGAGCTCCTCATATGCACTGAAAGAACTGTAGTGAGGTCAATATTCAGGTCCTCTCTGCATTAGACTCAGCCAGCAAAGACCTGACAAGTCAAATCAGAGTGTGAAGCCCATGCAGCAGAAAGAAGACAGATAAGCACTCGGTTCAAAGCATCAATCCTGAGGTCGGCCTCTGTAACGTGGCAGCTTGGCTTCTCCTCTCAGCTGTTGACTGAATTGGCCAGAAGCAGACAGCCATGATTTACGATTGTCTCGTTGGCTCCATCGAACTGAACAAAACGATCCTGTTAAAACTGAAAATTTTGCTTTTTTTTTTTTTTTCCCCCCTCGTGTGTCCTCGCGGGTTCATTTATTTGCTCATTATGCACATTACCCTGAATCATGGTATCTGACTTAGAGTTTCTCTGTTTTAAAATTCCTCTTTTCTTTTCCTTTTTTTTTTTTTTTTTTGGCAGTTTGAGCGAGAGCTTCTTCATGGTGAAGGGCGCCGCTCTCTTCTTGCAGCAAGGAAGCAGTCAGCAAGGCCAAAAAGCACAGCCTCCTCACAAACATGCAGGTGAGAATAAAACATGTTTTCTGTGTTAATCACTCGGCCCGATCTTCTGTCGTCTCGGTGTACGAGGAGTTCAGCTGCGGCGCTCCTTAGCGTTGCAGCAGATGTTTATAGCAGGGGTGAGAATGATGGCGGGTGCGTTGATGATAAGCATGTTCCAGACCTGTAGCTTAGGCAGATTACAGCTTAAATCCAGCGTATGGTAGCACTGTTGGAGGAACCTCTGTGGACGATTTAAAGAGGGCCCGACCATTTGTGGAGCCTCACGTGTTTTCTTATCTTCTTATAAACTCACAATTCATAATATTTATTCCAGCAATACCAGAGTAGCAATCCGAGTGTGTAATTTAGAGATTTGTTGTTTGTTTTTTTTTTACTGTAACTCTGGAAGAGAAGTTACCTTTGCAAAAGAATAAACTTGTTGTGAAGAGGCTTGTATGGCTTATTGCGTTTACTGAAGTCAGTCTGAATGCCCAGTATCCGTAAAGGTTTCCTTTTTGAAAGCCACAATTGCTCCTTTAAAGACACAAAGCCTACCTGCCAGCACGCATTCATGATGGGAATTCACCATGAGCCAGCAGCACATCTGCTGCCAAGTCATTTGGCAAACCGTGACTGCTCCTGGCAACTTTGACCGTATTTACTGGCCACTTTGTAAGGTAGCTCACATATCTGCCAGACGTACTGTGTCGTCAGGAACGTTTGCCAGGGGAAATAGCTGTGTCACTTCTCAGGAACTGTGGTATTTAACCCAGAAGTGGGAGACAGGGAGTTTGACCTATAGCAAGTTCTTCAATAAGGACTTTCTTGTTCTAAGACCTGCTACCTTACCATCTGTAACTTAAAGTTTGTCATTGAACATCTACGCGACAGACCCTGCTAGTGCAAACATGTCTCTCCAGTTCCTGAGGGTATTTATCCCAGCTGGGCACAATCTGGACACATTTGGTATTTTAGGTGAAAATGGAAAGAGAAGCAGCGTTAATAAATATGAACACTGCAAAAGTGTAGCATTTTCAGAAATCTTTAAACATGGTCAGCATCAAGATGAAAAAAATTTAAACTTGATATTAATTGAGCTCTTCTTATGAAAAGGAAGTAAACAATGCAGTTGCAGGAAATGCTTTTGTTTTGATCAGGCATAGAGGGCCATCCTAGAGATGCACCAGTGACAGTTTTGTGGACAATTAGCAGTTTTTCTTTTAAATATTGATAATGGTGAATATGTTTTATTCTGGTGTTCCTGGCTTGTGCAGTCTGTCTCTGTGATATAAATACTGTGCAATTATATCACAGTCATTTTACCTGTTGTGACACAAATTTTGCAGTGATGATGTGCAGTAAAGTATTGTGCAGCTTTCTGTACTTTGTCTTAAATTACAATTATTTCGATCTTAAATTTGTAGTTCATTCATTTTTGTTTCTACGTAACTTATTAAGTTAACTATAGCTTTAATATTTTAATCTTTTTATTTAAGTTTACTTTGTGTAATAAAGCAAAATCACAGCATGATTTAAATATTAATGACCATGACCATATATGGATTTAGTAGGAGTAGGATGAGATGAGGATCAGTAAAATAATAAACCTGTTACTCTTGTTTACCCACCACTGTTGTACATCCAGAGCATCATTTTACCTGTTGTGACATATTTCAAAGTCTTTTTCTACTTGCAGTCATTTGTTATTTCTGCTAGTTTACTTTGTTTCATGACCAGCTGTCAAAAGGAGCAGGGAGGGTGGATCAGGTTCTTGAGTTCAGATTTTTGTGGTTGATGAAGTTCATTTTGTAAAGTCGGGAGGCTTCTTTTGGTTTAGTTAACATGTGACTTGATTCACATTGAAATTGAATTAATTATTGATCAAAATTCACTGAATGTGTTGAATCCTGTTTTTAAAAATCAGCAGGCTTTAGTTAATGCTTAGAAAACCTTTTTACTTTATAAGTTTATAATGTCTACAGCATACAATCAACTCCCATTGTTGGTTACTGATGTTAAATTATAATAACTGACTATAAAAACACTCTCCTTCCTTCTTGGACAGGTGAACTACCTCAGCACCTGCAGGTGATGATAAACATTCTCCGCTCCGAGGACCGAATCAAACTGGTGAGAGACTAAGATTATTTTAACAAGCAGATTGCAATTTATTGTGCACTTTGGTGCTTATTTGCTCAGTGTCATTGTTGTTTCATGAAGGTGTTGAAGAGTAGTGCAAGGTGTCTTCAGTAAGGGGATATAAAATAAAATTTTTATATCCATCAATTATGTATTTTGACACATTACTTTTTAAAGCAGAGTTTCACCTGTTTTTATTTATTCTTTATTACAATAATTGTTATTGTAATGTAGCGTACACAGGATTTTTAATTTTATTTCACCTTTGGTTTCTTATTTAAACCTTCTATCTTCTTTTTCCACAACAGTCATTGCAGTCGCTGTGTTTTATTTGTGCTGTGTTAATAAATTCAACAGGAAACTGGGGAGTAATCTACCCGTTAACCTGCCTGTTCCCTTTGCAGGCGGTGCGTCTGGAGAGCGCGTGGTCGGATCGGGTGCGGTACATGGTGGTGGTGTACACCAGCGGGCGACAGGACACAGAGGAGAACATCCTTTTGGGGATCGACTTCACCAACAAAGACTGGTACAAATACACTCGGTTTCACGCAGTATAGGCTCTGTTTTGCTTTGAGTCATTTTGTTGGCATCACTAACCAAAAGTGATTAGTTTTAAAAAGTTAATCATTTCATTATTGTTTTGTCTAGATAAAGATTGGGCTGTTTAACAACAACTTTAGTGACCTTTAGGCCCTCTTAGATCAGAGTTTTAATCTGGATCTGTGGTTTTTAACCTGGATCATGTTTAGATTCCAAACAAAGTATTTATATTCTTATTTGATGGATTTTCATACATTGTAAACTGTGACTTTAATAATCTGTAATTAGTGTAGAGTTATCAAATAAAAAAAAAAAAATTATGGTGATATGAGAGTCTGTCGAATCAAAACCTAAGAATAACGTAGAGTTGTTTTGTGAAACATACAGATAGCGGTACACAAGTAGTAAGTTTTTTTTTTTTGTTGTTTATTTTTTATAATTGGAGAACCAGAACAAAACAGAAATTTGAGTCTGGAAAAGTTGAGAATTTTCAAATGGAAAATTTGCACAAATCACAGTTTTAAATAGTGAACTGTATGGAAATGTCTTTCTGAGTCTATTGACAGCACTGAGAATCTGTGTTAATCTTTGTTTTTGTCCAACTTATGTTCACTGAGCTAATGGGTAATATAAAGGCTAGAAATTTATAACTGTTTAGAGATTCTTGTCAGCGAGAGTAATCTTATTTTAGTCACTTAGACTAATGTTTGCAAAAAGAAAATCTTCAACATATAGTTTCTCATTAATTCAATTCTTAGACTCTTATACCCGTATTCCTGAAATGATTTTATTTTTTTTGTTTTGTTTTTATGCCAGTAAAAGCTGTTCAGTCGGCATGGTGCTACCTCTTTGGAGCGACACAAAGATCCATCTGGATGGAGACGGGTGAGCTAATTAAATCTCCCTATCAGAAAGAACAGGGGACACAACTACAGCATTGGTTGTTGTTGTTGTTGTTTCCAGATTTTTACCAAATCCTGGCCCAATCCTCTGACACCTCAGATGAATTTGATTCACAAAGCAGCAACTCTCTCCACACTCAGTCAGTCTCCCATCTGTTTTGTCTGCTCCTCAGGGGCTTCACTGTGAACACAGCAGGTCGGACTCATGTTTTCAAGCCCGTGTCGGTGCAGGCGATGTGGTGAGTAATGATTAACCTGTTGAGTCACCGTGGTTGTCTGCTGTAGTTTGCCTGTAATGGAATAGCACTGTAATTCCCCTGACAACCAGTCAGATGGCTTGCAGTGATGCATGGGAAATAAGTGTGCCACCTGCTGGTAGGTGAACGTACCTGCGTCTGTTTTGTCAACTTCTGAACGCTTCATTGCTTTCTATATCCTAAAAAGAATCTTCATTTGTGTGATCAATGATGTAGGTCGGCGCTGCAGGTGCTACACAAGGCTTGTGAGGTGTCGCGCAGGTTTAACTACTTCCCTGGAGGCATGGCCCTCACCTGGATGGGATACTATGAGAGCTGCATCGCTTCTGAGCAGAGCTGCATCAACGAGTGGAACGCCATGAAGGACTTAGAAACCACGCGGCCAGACTCACCCATCATGTTTGTCGACAAGTGAGGAAACTCTGTTTACCTTAGCAGCACCTCTCTTAGTGAATACTTCAACAATTTAACTGGAATGTACTCTGACTTGATGGGTAGCAAATTTTCTGTGCATTGCGGTTCAGATTGTTAAGGTGCTGTTTTCTTTCTAGGCCTTCAGAGAGGGAAAGGACGGAGTGCCTTATTAAATCCAAACTAAGAAGCATTATGACCTCCCAGGACCTTGAGAACGTCACCTGCAAACAGGTAAAAGCATAAATGTTAGGAGTGGAATCAAAAAAATCTCATGCCACGGAGTCTCTTGACAGTGGAAGAAAAGCACCGATTTACACCCTGACTGATTTAAGATGCTGAGTTTTGCGTCTTTCCTCCAGCTTGCAGTTTGTAGCTCAAAGTACTGAGGAGATGCATCAAACTTTAATCACTTATTTATCCTGTTTGCATATTATTTAAAACGCAGTTTGAGTCTCTGACTTTTTAAACGTATTTATAAACCAGGTGATTGTTTTGACTTGTAGACTGTCCCTGTGCTTATCAATTATTCAAAATTAATCAGTTTTTGATATTTATAACCTTTACACTATTTGTGGAAAATTTGACTGCAACTTTATTTTAGTTAATATTGGATCATTGTTGAAACAGCTATGCATAAAGAAGTCAAACCTGCACATAATCAACCTTTGAATAGTCTGCTCAGTATAAATGTAAAAGGAAACATTACTAAATATTTAAAGACTTCAGCTCCTCAGCAAGTTTTAGCTTCATTGACTCCATTCATAATGTAATTGCTAAATTTGGAGCCAATGTTTTTGACTTGTCTGTTTTTAGTTTAGATCATTATTATACATGCATCATTTCTGGATTTTAGTTTTCTGACTAAAATAGTTTTGATTCCTTTTTGTTCCACAAGTTTTTCTTACACATCACCAAACATCCTGGAGCCCAATATTTTCACCCCTATACTTAGACAGAGAATATATGTTTTATTAAATGAAACTTAAATAAACAATCTTATTGGTGTGATTCTAATTTACCATCTTGCCACAGTGACAGTTTGTGGAGTTGTGTTTTATCCTGATGTTACAGTCCCTTTTTATTTATTTTTTGGTTAAACTCTCTGCTTACTTGCTTCTGAATTGAAGGTTTTGTTTTGCCTTTTTTATTTGAAGTTTGGCTGATTTATCTGAAAGTTTTATTCTCTCAGATTGCAACACATTCACATCTGTCAAACGTTGGAGACAGTTGAAATTAAAACCTTGAAGATTCCTCGGCATTGTAGGCAGAATTTATGTTTTATGTCATAAAACCATTGAGACAGAAACAAAGGCATTCCATTTTCTTTTTTTCTTTCAGATCCGAACTGAGCTGGAGCAGCACATGAACTGCAACTTGAAAGAATACAAGGAGTTCATTGACAACGAGATGCTGCTGATTCTCGGCCAGATGGACAAAGCCACTCTCATTTTTGACCATGTCTACTTGGTGAGCGACGTTAAACTCTCTTCTATCGTCTGCTGGACTTGTTGCGATAAATGACGTTGAAAATGTTCAATTTCCTTTATGGTCAAGAAACAGATTTCTGCTTATTTAATTTTCTCAGTGAAATAATTGTCGTGAAGAACAAAACAACTTTAAACAGAATTAAAACACACTCAGACTAAACAGAACTTTCTCTCATTTGTTTTTAGGGATCTGAATGGAATGCATCTAATTTGGAGGAGCTGCAGGACACAGGGTGATTTGTTTTAGATTATGCAAGAACTAAGATAACCAAACATCTTTTCCTTACCATCTAAGCGAGAAAGCATGCTGGTGATAAGTTAGCGCTGTATTTCTTCTCCAGGGTGGGCTACATCCTCAACGTTACCAGGGAGATCGACAACTTCTTCCCAGGGACGTTCTGTTATCACAACATCCGCGTTTACGACGAAGAGGCCACGGATCTCCTTGCTCACTGGAACGACACGTATAACTTCATCATGAAAGCAAAGTGAGTCGCAGAATTTTAGAGATAATATTTGTTGGCTCTTTTCTGTTGACGTGTAAACGACCTACGTCTTTGGGTCGTGGAATCCAACGATGAAGCTCTCCATTTAGAAATAAAAATGGAAATGTTATTTTAAACGGGTCAAGATGAATTCTCAAATTACTCAACTTATAACTTTGAAACTTACCAGCAAAAGAAACCAGTGTGGATGCATGGCTATTCATAAAATCTGATATGTAAGGAAAATTAATATTTTTTATTCAGCTACAGTAGCAATGGGATATTTTTCAACTCTTAGTTACTCACTATACATAACTTCAAGCTGCATGTGAACACAGGAGGAAAAAGGAGCTAAAGTCCAGATCCTGCTGCCTGTAGTAGGAGCTGAATGTTTTTTTTAAAGGTGCGTTCAGGGACAGCTCGGACATCAAAATTACCCCTAATATGGTGTAGACTTTTTTATTTTATTTTCAAATACCAGCGCAATCTTATTTTATAATTTCTTAAATAATAACCTTGACAATTTTCAGGTGTTTATTTTATGTTAATTGTCATATAATCTATCCAAGTATTGGGTGTACCCGATTATCTTTAATTATTATAAGTAACCAAACCAAGTGATTGTTTACAAGCCATTATTTGATGTTATAAAACATAATAAAATGTAACTATTTTCACTATGTAATCTGAAAATGACTTCTTCACTGCTGTAGAAAGTAAAAGAAAAAAAGATTTGCTTCATTTGATTGAAGTGTACATACTGACCATCAAAATCTGGAAGAACCAGAAGGCAGCTTTTTTACACGAGTGCCTCTAAATCCTTGGAAGTGTTTTTTTTTTTTTTTTGTTGTTGTTTTTTTTTATCCATTATCATCTGTTTTCCTACTTTATCTACTTTTTAAAAGACAAATGTGATTGCCAAAAAATGGGCCGGTTTCCTCATGTTTTAAGAGGCTGCATACACACACATATTACACAGATGTATGTGTAATTCTTGCCCACAGAAAGAACGACTCAAAGTGTCTCGTCCACTGTAAGATGGGCGTCAGTCGCTCTGCCTCCACCGTCATTGCTTATGCCATGAAGGAGTACGGCTGGTCTCTGGAGAAAGCGTATAACTTTGTGAAGCAGAAGAGGAACATCACACGACCCAACGCAGGTTTCATGAGGCAGCTGGCAGAGTATGAGGGCATTTTAGATGCCAGGTACGCTCATTCACTCCATACGTGTCTGAAGTGTTGTCAGCTGTCAGTACTTTTGAAATAATCTTTTTATTTTTGTTATGCGTCCTCTTCTTGTGCTCGGTGGGATTTTCTGCCCCCAGCAAACAGAGGCACAATAAGCTGTGGCACCCGGACGCAGACTGTGAGATGGCCGAGGGTCAGCAGGGTTTGGCTCCGTTCTGTGGAGGAGAGGACGGGGGGGATCCCACTGCAGACCCACAGATGTCTCCCTGCTGTGAGGAGGGGTCCTCTGACAAAGGCGCCGCCTGCTCATCCCCATGCAGGACTGTTGCTCTCGACATCGACCCCGCCTACAACAACTACTACTTCCGCCGGCTCTCTGACTCGGCCCTTGACAGCGAGCCGTCAACGCCTGTACGTGGGCCTCCTCTTCTCAGCATGGAAAAAGTCTTCATAGAAATCGAGGACGTGGAGAGAGACGCCCTGCTGGACGACGAGGCTTTCCATGGGCGGGAAGGCCTGCCGCTCCCTCACTTTGGACCTACAGCAGAGGGCACCGCTGCCCAGACCTGCAGCCGGGGACCCGAACCCCTGGAGGAGCTTCGCCTGAGGCTGGAGTTCAGCACAGTGGAGGAGGAGAACGAGGAAGACGTGCAAAAGGAGGAGGCAGAGATGGAGGTGTTGATGCAGCCAGATGACAGAGGGGGCGGTGAAGGAGACGGTGGTGAGACCCAGGATGTGGAGGTCGAAGGCGATGCGGAGGGGTTTGGGATGGATCTGGCGTCCCTTAATGACAATTCAAACAACAACAATCATTTGAGCCTTCTACAAAACCACAAGGTAAGTTTGCGAAATATTTCAATGTTGACTGCGGTTAACCGAAAATTATGTTTATCACAAAATTTCAATATTAAATAAACCGAAATGTGCTGTGCGCAGAGTGCCAAAGCCAAAAGTACAGAACAAAAGAATCATGACAGACAAGTTCCTACTAGAGCTGCACTATATTAATAAATATTACAATGGTGACAACATTGGTAAATATTGCAAAGATAATATTTTCTTCTTTTTCATTTGTGCTTCCATCACTCTGCAGTCTTTAGCATTTTGGGCAAAGTCGTTTGTGTCGGGTGTGAGCGTCTCCTGTTGTGAGACTCTGTCCAACTTAATATTTAACAACTTCAAATGACTTGGAATATTTATATAAGTCAACAGTCATTGCACTGCAGACAGTCCTTTGCGATATGAATATTGCGATCACAATGTAGTTGTGATATTTTATGCGTCCTTAGTTCCTACATAGTTTATTTTTTTTAAGTAAATAAATAATAGTACCAAAGTTTGTAAAACAAAATTTGCCCCTTAATGAATCAACATTTATTGTGGAATACCTCAATCCCTATGAGTAAATATAAAATGTACAAATTTTGAACTAGAGCTGATTTAAGTTGAGGCCAGATGTCAAACCAGCATTGATGTGCTGCATCTTAGTCTTGAAAAGTAAATTATTTCAAAATTAAAATTGCGCAGGAACTTAGTAGCAGTAATATTCTGTTTTTAGAGTCTGTAACTTATAATAATCAATATTATCAGGAATTAACCACTATATTGCATCACTCTGCTTGTAATGAATCCTATATAAATCAGAATTTATTCATCTGACTTGTGTTTTAATCAGACATGTTTTCTCTTGTCTTTATTTAGGACACATTTTCCTCCTTGCTTCTTCAGAGAGATGCTTCTCTGGTGTCTGGGTCTCATCAGAAAAAGCATTCTTCTTCTCCAGCTTCTGAGCTTCTCCTTAATGCCCGCCCTCCTTCTGAGGTCCAAAGTCCTTCATTGCGTCGTTCTGAAGGCGTTTTGACTTCAGCTGGACTTCTGAGCCCCTGTGGTCCTCAGTGTGACTGTGCCAACTGTGCAGCCTCTGCCACTGCTCTGCCGTCCTCAGAGGAGCAGCAGTCAGCGGAGGCTGAGGACGGCAGCCATTTGCTTCGAGACAGCCAGTCTGAATCTGCCTCGGATGTTCTCCCTGAGCTGATGAGAGCCGATTTTGAGGAAGAGACGCCCGCAGTGGCTTGTTACCTTGGCCAACAGCAGGAGAGCCTTGTGCAGCTGCGTCAGTCTGGCCTGGTCCGGCGTCGGGCAGAGAGGCTTGAGAGGCTTTCAGGAATGTCCCTGCAGGAATGCCAGAAGTCTAAGAGGTGTCCTTCTCACAACGAGGAAAAGGAGGAGTTCTCCAGTTTTACCGGGGATTTCGCTAAAACTTCAACCCCGTGCCAAGTGCGGTTAGAGCCACTGGTAGTGCCGCTGACCAACGAAGCCTTGTTGGGGGTGGTGGGTTCAGGGCTCCTCACGCCCACCTCCTCCCCTCACGGCTCCACGCTGACACGGAGCTCCAGCAGCGACAGTCTGCGCAGCGTGCGGGGGAAACCCGGCCTCGTGCGTCAGAGGGCGCAGGAGATCGAGACGCGCTTGCGGCTGGCAGGCCTAACCGTGCCCTCCAGGCTGAAGCGCTCCAACTCGCTGGCCAAGTTGGGAAGCCTAAACCTCTCCTCCGATGACCTGTGTTCGGCCTGTTCTTCAGACGCAGGGACGCTGCTGCTCCTCTCGCTGTCCCCAGAGCCGGACCAAGGCTTAGAGTGGGACCCTCCAACCGCCTCGTCGTTGTCCAGACCCGGCAAGAACCTGCTCACTCCAGGAAGAGCATTTCCAAGTGAGCCCAGGAGCTGACAAATCAAGTGGGACTCATACATGCTCCACTCACCTTCCCTTCTGTTGCGCCGTGTGGTTGTGAAGGGCTGCACCTATCCCGGAGAAAAGCGAGTCGAAACTGAGCAAACACAAACACAATGCCAACACTTACACAAGGAGGCCACAACGTTTCTCAAACTGCTGTTCATAGCGATCAAAGTCATACTGCTGTATCTGACAAACCTGTTAAGCCATCAGATCACCTCTAACTCTGAATCACAGACAAACAAGTGCCTTAACCAAGAGACCTGAGGCACAGATCTGTGTGACAGATTGCACGCTGAGACGGTACCAGGCGCTCTGTGACCTTTAACCTGGTTTCCAGCAGCTCCTGCTTTACCTGTCAGGTTTAAAGTTAGAGCCTGCATTGATGAACTTTGGTGGAAGCAGAATTGTTTTGACGACTGTTTTTTTGTTTTTGTTTTTCTTGTTGTTTTTTTTAAAGGTTACCTCATGTTGCATTCAGGGAGTTCCTGTCCAGAATATTTCAGGATTTTTGAAGTGAGATTCTGCAGTGAGGCCAAAAGCAGTTAATTAATATTTTATTTCTCGTAGAAATGGTAACTCTGTCGGAGTCTTGGTGTAAAACACTGCACTGTTACGGCAACTATTACTCAAACACCTGGCATTTAGGCAAAAATTAGTTGATAGGAAATGAGACATTTTTAAAAGAATAATAAAACGATGCAAGAGGAGCATCCCTTCCAAAAAATAAACTAAACTATTCTATCTATTTATATGTTACAGTGGATTTATGCCATTCTTGATAATCGGTTGAAATTTTAGTAGACCTACAGCATTCAAATCCTTATAATAATCGCTGACCAGCTTTTTGCATGTTTCAGGTTTTTAAGGTTTTAATATTTCCAAGTTTTCAGTACTTGGTCTTAAATTTCATTTTGTCATGTCTAATAATCATTTTGAAATCTTTATGGTCATAAAACGTTTTACATTTAAACCCACTGAAGCTTACAGATCCCTTGTGTCTTTCATGTTGGGGTTATTTAGCCTGAAACGATCAACAGGAAATTGAGATAGGAGGCGGTGTGCCACAATGAGCTTCCCCATGAAACAAGTACTAAGAACGTAACATGTCACACATTTTTATTCAGAGACAGCAGAAGCAGAGTAGAAACCAAAATATGTATATAGCATGCAGTTTTGGCAATCAGACAATTATCCTGCCTGGAAACCTTTAAATGCTCTGTTCTCAGTTGGTGTTTCACACAGGAAGGTCATTAGTGGTGCGCATCCTCTTACCTCTGTTTTCTGTGACATGAACATGGCGCCTGTGTTAATAACCACCCAGTGCAAACAAGAAAACAGTTTAAAGTTTTATCAGTTTCATAAACTGCTTTGATGTTCTTGAGATTAGAATTGTTTTAAGAGGATAAAATATTGCTGGTTTGGCCTCCGAGACCATCTAAACTGGATTTATATTAAATGAACAGAACCTCGCTTCAAAAGTCCTGAACTAGTCCTTTAATTGGACTTCTTTCACTAATGCTTGGTTAGAGTGAGGACATTATTGTTGTTTTTTTTTTTTAACTAATGTGTAATCTATTAATTACACTTGTGTGTGAATGGGAGTGGGAAGAGAAACAACCGTTGCCAGAGGCATACTTGCTGTTTTCAACAACCAGAACAGAATCTTTTCTGAGTTTGTTGTTCCTTTTGCACTGCTTTTTGTTACCGAGTCGATTCTGGCGAGCTATCTTCCAAAATAACATGGGAGTAATGTTATTAAGCTCATCATTTCCTACAGTGTACAATATTTTGGGGGGGAGCGTAGTGACAAGAAGTCACGCAGCATGGCTTGAGATCAAAATAAAAATGGCTAGTGTGAGAGTTACATCTCCCATTTGTGTGCACATTCCTGACGTTTAAAAATAAATAAAAAAAATCCAGTGGAAACTCTACCTGTAAGCATTCTCTGGCTTAAATTCAGTTAAAGTGCTGCCAATTTCTCTAAGCTCATTTGTGCTTTTCAAAGTGTGGGAGACCAAAGTTATTTTTTGCCGTCTTAACAAATTGAGAGCTGTACGAAATATGTGAATCCTAATGTCAATCGCGTACATATTTAAATGCTGTCACCTCTTTATTTGCACCTTTCAGAGTAGTCAAACAGAATCTGAGGAGTCACGGGGCTCATAGCTGTTAGGCTTTTATGCTCATATCATCAGTGAGTTTTAAAGCACTTATGACGACGTTCACAATAGGTTACTTCACAGTTTTGTAACCTTTTTCTTTTTATATTTTAATTATGCAGTAATTTTTGTACTGTGCATTGCTGTAGTTTGAATGCATATTGCACTTTTTATGTTGGTAAGCAAATAATGTACTGTATGTGCTAATTATGAAAATAAAATCCTCTTTTACATAATTTACCCTGAATCTTGTTTCGTTATTTTTGTTTTCTGCACACAAATCTGAAGCTGCTGTGCAGTTGCCATGGATCTGAATGGAGTTTCGAGTGAGAGTGCCAGAGGTTTTTCTACCGTTTGAAATGCTGAGGGATCCTTGATCCTCAGTGTATTTCTGAGGTTTAGACATTCAACAATTTTGACTGGTTGATTTTATGTTGAATGTGGTTTTCATTGAACACTTCTTATTTATTTCCTTTTGCATATTCTTCTTTTTTAATTGGATCAATGGCATGTAGCAGCCATCATTCTTACAGAAGCCCTGTCGCCACGAGTCGGTCACAATCAAGATGCTGTTTTTAGGATGAATTGCAATGTCGGTTTTCCGTCATATTGCTTTATGACCTAGGCCTGTTTTAAACTTTTCCACAGCTTTCTCCCTGAGCTGCCTGCTGCGTTGCTCTGCCTTTATGAAGCTTTATGAAGCTCTGCCTAATAAATCTTCAAGGCCCTCACAAATCACACGCAGATAGGCTCCGTTTAATAATTATTTGTTTTGTGAAACCAGTTGTTTGTTTTGTTTTTCGGTGTCAGAGTACAGAGGGCTAAACACAAATGCACACCGCACTTTTCAGATTTTTATTTTTTAAAAAGAAACCCATCTCTCATTTTACTCTTATCACACCATTGCGCACTGTGGTCGTGTTGGTCTAATAAGTAACATCCCAACAAAGTACTGTGATATTTATGGTCATGGTGTTAAAAAGTGGGGGAAAAAAAGTATGGGCTCCATACTGTAGCGTGTGGACCCTGAATTACATCATGGTGCCCTCATCTGTGTGTTTTGGCAGGGGGGATGATTTCTAACAGCCAGGTTACATAACATTTGGCTTTCCATTACTCTTTGCATGACATCAGTGAATTACTGAAGTTAAATGTGTCCTGGGTCTAAATGGCTGCAGTTCTGGATGCAATAGGGAACTGAAGAGGCAGAGATGTTTAGTGCTGTTTGTTATGGAGGGCTGTGAACACCAGCATAAATCCTTCCCAAGACTGTATTTTAAATGGATGACTGGAAATGCTGCATGTTCATTGGAAAACACGCTGTAACCATATAAGTTACTATATGCAGGAGTATATTTAGCCTGCTCTTAATCAATAATCTTAAAATAACCTCGTTGCTTGAGTCAGTTTTGCTCCAAATGAGGTGACCTCTTCAACTTTACAAGCGCAGAAACATTGGCTGGTGAAAACACTAATCACTCTGTCTAGGAAAAAACAGTAGCCTTCAGCTTGGAGTCGATGGGTGTGGTCCAGCCCCTCTTCTCCTTCTGCCGGTGAATTCTTGGCCGTTGTGCTTGCACTTTTGTTTTATTATCCGACACTGCATCCTGTTTTGGTCATTACTATAGAGACAGCAAGAAACAATAGAAAACCTCTGAGCTGTTTTTCAGATGACGTTCCGCCCAGGCTGCCTGCTAATGATTACGAAGACCCAAAAGGTGATAACATTTTACAAAGTACCACATCTGAGTGCTCAAGATGCCGTCAATTATGGAAACACCTAAATTGTGTTGGAATACGTTTCCAGCACTCCTCTAAAAACACTGAAGGTGGAAGACATTTTCAACAAAAGACTAACTGGAATTTCAAAATAAAATGCACGACTCGTTTGAAGCAAAAATTTTAAAATGAAACTAATTTCCAACAGCGATGAGGTTGATATTCAAAATCACAACATTTCACACACCACAATCATTATTTGCTCTGGGTTGTACAGCACTGTCTTGTGTTTATCTGTGAACCATGGAGCTTACTTTTTCCATTTCAATTTACCCCTTGAATTGAAAACAAGCATTGCTTTTCAAAAGTATTCATACCTTTTGAACTTTTTGTCAAACTACAACCTTACAGTCAAGGTACTCTTATCAGGATTTTATGAGAAAGACCAACACAACGTGACGTAGAAGGAAGATGATAGGTCTTCCTTCTACAGGTCTTCAACATTTTTTACCAAGAAAAATTTAGATATATGGCATGCATTTCTAACCCCTTTACTCTGATACTTTCTATATTAAAGCCAATAAATAAACACATAATTAGTGTCTACCTGTGTGTAAGTTAATCACCATCCTTATTATAAAACACAGTGGAGGCAGTGTAGTAGTTTGGGGATGTTTTTTTTCTCTACCTGAGACAGTGATCACTTAAATGTTTTGCTTTATTTCCTTTTTCATAGATAGTTGTCTATTATTACACACGTTTACAAGTATTTTGAATCCAAAGTGAAAGACAACATACAGGCATACGATCCCAAGTCCACTTCCCTGAACTTGGGAAAATCCTTCATGAAGATGGGATTTTAAGTTAAACAACTTTCTCCTGGGTTTCTTCAGTTAGCTGCAAGTTATACTACAAGTCCAAGATTTCCTGATTGTGTTAGTCAAATGTGCAGTGACATCACATGTATGTAATATAAGGCTCCCATTGCTTGTGCCATTCGAGGGAGGACTGATCATCACTAGACAACCAACAAAGAACACTGTGTCAGTCCTGAGGGAGAGCGATCGACTTTGCCCAGGATTCCTAACCGGTAAGTGTCAGCTGCAGCATATAAGAGGTGATCGATGTCACGTTCACCATATAGCAAGAGCGCTGTGTTGTCTTTCTCGTAACCTGAACCATATTTTTGTGGATGTTCTCTTATCACACCTGATCGAGCAAATAAAGCGATGTTGCTTACAGATGCTAAAACTTTGGTCTGTAAGAGGCTGTTGATTCCCTGGCGTTGGATTCCTGTAGTCTGAGTTTGTTGCAGCAGCAGCAGAGCACATGGTGATCAAATGATCTCTTCAAGGAGCTTGAGACAAAATAATGAACCACTTGTTGGAGAGGAAGAATTTGCTTAAGGGAAGGAGATCCCAACAAGTCTTAGAGTAGCTGGAAAACAACCAATAAGAGTTCATTCTTCTGCTTACTGACAGCAACTTTAACCCAAAATGAAGGAAAACAGTACCAAGATGTCTTCTGTGTTTTACTACTATTCTGCTTTATTCTGTCTTTTTGGTGTTGTACCATGCATCTGGTTGTTAAATGGGGCTGTCAGATGAGAAGACAGCAGTCAGTCATATGTTTTCACACAAGCAGGGCATGAGGACACAGGCAGGAAGCACACTCATGCTCCAGAATGATCATTGTTTATTGTGCTCTGCCATTTTCCCTGCTTACTGCTGCAGTTGTGTGATTGCAAACTCATTTAGCAGTTAGAAAATGTCATGGAAAAGTTTGTGTCCTCCTTCCAGCTCCCTACTGGAAGGAGGGAGCTGGGTATTTTTTATTCATGAGCAGAAATAAAAAATACCCAGACGTCTGAGTGGAATGCTTAGTGCTAATGCAATGAGCTTAGTGAATATGCATTGATATTAAACGGTGACTGTTTCCTAAATGACATGTTGGCAAATCAGTCAAGATTTATGACAGTAAGACATGAGAATAGTGGTAGTCCTTGCATGAATGGCACCCTGGACCAACCCCATTTTAAATCCAATCATATAAAATGCAGTTTATTTATTTATACACTGAAATGGAAATTTACAATTACAAATTTTAAGAATAAGAAACTGGGAGTCAGACTACATTGCTGTACAATGCAGAGTACAGCAATATTTTATGTACACAACACAGGGGACACCTACTCTCTATTGACCAGACATACAAATACACAACAGAAAACTGGTTTAGAAAATCAAGTTTGCTGTTTGAGCCATATCACCCAAATCAAAAATTACCACTGTATGTGCGAAACACTATTTAAGATTTAATAAAAGTATTTCTGAAAGACTGCTACAAATTCAAGGAGGATATTTATCGGTTTGAATGCTGTCACTGAAAAATTGTAAGGAACTGGAGTCAGATGAAACAGTAATAATGAAGAGTTGACAAACCATCTCCTTGAAAACTTCTCTTGTGTTAATGACTTGTTTAAGGCATGAACTACACTATCCTCTTAATACTTAAGCCTGCAGAATGTAACTTTTATAAAAAATATATTTTTTACCCATTTCTTGAAACTGTTGCTACGTCATGACAGCATGGTATGAGACAGATAACCTGTGAAAAAAATTGTCCTCCACTGCCTTATCCCAGTGCTAACAGTGCTAACTAGAAACAACCAATCAGAGTTAGGAGGAGGGTCTTAGTGCTGTCTATCTTGATCATGCACACACTTCTCAAACCCTCCCTCTGCCTCTCTGTTATACAGATTCTCCCCTTCAGCACAGACTGTTGTGAATGCTAAGGTTAGTTATCACACCCTCCTAGTCTTTTCTGGAATGGCGAGTTGTTTCTCTGCCATCAGCACGTTTAGCAGTGTGTTCATGAGAGTGATTGACAGCACAGAGACGCTCCTCCTGGCTCAGATTGGTTGTTTTTGACTGGGAGCGGTGCATTTCTTCAGATGGAAATAGCAGCACATAGGAGGTGGAGGAGATTGATCTTTTCACCAATCATTCTGTTACATGAGTTGTGGTATTTTAGTACATTTTAAAACAAGATATTTTTTTGTTGCAAAGTAGCAGTGTCTTGTGTTGTTCTTTAGCACCCAAAAACAAGCAGGATGTAGGCAGAGTTATGATCAAAAGTGACAAAATAGGGAACAGAGGTAAAAAACAAAAAAGAAAACATAGGTAATGGAGCACAATGCACAAGGAACGACAAATTACCAGAATAAAGCAGAAGTAAGATCTGCAGAGATAATCAAAAACTAAGAGTTAAATTTCTTGACCAAAACGACAAACCAAATCACAGAATTAGCACAAAGTCAAAGTCCCAAGGAAAACGAAACTTACATCTGCCATCTGGGTCCGAAAACAGACAAACTTATCTAACCCCACAAATTGGATTTAATTTTAGACTCAATTCTGGATTAGAAACCATCAGAATTGTGTACTAACAGTTCAAACCCAACAGGCTTAAGGAAAATGTTAAACCTAACATTTTGGGGACACATTTTTCAAATAAGAACAGCTTGAGTAAAACAGAGTAGGCAAGTAGTATTTCAGGGCTTATAGGTTCAAAGTGCTTCCAGACATTTAGCATGTGAGAGTATAATTCACTGCCTCTGTGGTCTAAGGGTAACTTCATTGTCCTTCTTTGCAGATCAATATGGGACAGAACCAGGAGAAAATTGAGGGAGGAGAACAGGATATTGATGAGAACCTGGAAGAAACTAAGATATCTCAGGAATTTGGTTTGAATACTCGTTCAGGTGAGATCACAGAGGAAGAAAGTTCATGCGACGACGAAGATGGGAAAAAGTCAGATGAGCCACACTGTTATCATCCGAATGAGAGGCCCAGCTATGAACCGACAATAACTTCCATTGAGAGGCACGAGTGTGAGAGTCAGTACACTGCAAGGGAGGTGAGACAGGGAGGGGCTGCAGAAGAGGAGGGCGGAGGTGAACAAGGAGGAGGAGGCTGGACTGCTCCTCTGTCTCCACATGAGACTGAGAAGAACCCAGACAGTACCTCAGGAACAGACAGGCTTAAAACAACACACAGATTATCTAAGATTAACAAAAGCAAGAGGAAGTCTGCAGATCACCTTCGAGCATCTGCAAAGATCAGGATGGAGCAACAGGCGGAGGAAACTTCCACACAAAAAGATGACAAATCAGAGGATGCAAGCTCTTTTGGACACTCTGAGCAAGACTCTATGACGCTGAAAAACTGCACCTATGGAGCTCATACAGGAAGTGAGTCACTGCTTGTTGTGGACCTGAATGAAATTATTAGAGCTGAAGCTGGAAATGAGGAAATTAAGCTCTGCACAGGAACAGTCGGCGATTTAACTGAGAGGAAGGAACCGCCTCCAGCACAGCCCCCACATCCTTTGGAAAACACTCTCCAGAAAGAGTCTTTATTGTACATGAGTGATACCATTCAAAGGGTAACCCCAAAGGAGAAAACAGACATCAGTGAAAAAGAAGTAACACTAAAATATGTTTTGGGTGACTGCTCCTTAGCTAGGCCAAAGGTGACTAATGTGTGTGACCAGGAGACAGAGATGCAGCCTTCACTCCCTGACACAGCTGAAACTAATGATGCAATAACATCAGAGTCAGCACCAACTGCAGCCTTGGATACTGAGCCAAGCTCTATTCTAGAGAAGCTCCTGAAGAGAAACAAAACAGAGGCGACTCCATCTCTGGATAAAATAAAAGAGGTTTATACCGACACAGCAGAAGATCCTGTTGATGAGGAGAAGATCCTTAATGCCACATCACCGGCAGCAGCAGCATTAACCAAGTGGAACAATCAGCCTGAAGGTGACACACAAATGACTCTAAGCAAACAACCTGAACCAAATCCTGCATTAAAAGATTCCCACGATGAGAAGATGGATGTGAAACAGACTGTGGCGGCTCAAAATACAACCTCAGATTCAGTTTGTTTTCAGCCTGCGGCCAGCGGTGATGCCACGTGTGATAGCTCACTAACTGAATCACATTTTGCAGGAGCTAAGAACATCAATTCAAGAGATGATTCAGTGAAGGCAGATGCTGAGATAAGGTCAAACACAGGCCCCTCTGAGAGCTTGTCTTCAAACAGCTTTCTATCAGCTGTTTTACACGAGACCACATCATGTGAGCAGACTGGTGTGATCGTTGATGAAGCCAAACCTTCCTCGGCTGAGTCAACAGAGAACGGTGGGGAAAATAACTCCTCTAAGAAACTTAATGAGGAGAAGACCGATGCCAGAGGAGAACCTTCAGCAGTTAAGAGTGAAACCAAAACCAAAACATCTGGCTCTGACAGAGCACACACTCTGTTAGGAGACAGGCAGGTGGCAAAAGAGGGTCCTGAAGATGTGGCTGCACCACCTGCTGATGCTGGTGCACCTTTGGTTGATGGGTTGGTTATCACACAAGAAATCAGCCAGATCCCAGCCAGCACCCAACCGGATCGCAAATCAAGAAGTGTTCCAGCAGAGCGAACTGAGAGAGATGGTGTCTCACTGAGAGACAAGTCCCAGAGCCCACCAAGACCCAGGCCTGTTTCTGACCTCATAAAAGAGACTATTCAGCTGCATGAAAAGTTGCAGCACCATGACCGACCCAAACCAGCAGAAGTTAAATCTGCTGAGGAGCTGGCCCAATCCGTGAAGGTGGCGCAGATGAAAGCAGCTTTTGATTCGCCTCAAAAACCCCCAGACAAGGCAGTCGAGAGGAAGCCATCAGTGAGGAGAGGTAAGAGAATCCACATTATGGCAACCACCATGCAGTGAAGGGAAAAAGTACTTTCCCCTTAACAGGTCTGTTTCTACATTTAGATGCTTAAGTTCATCACATTTTAATATCACACAAAGTTAGCCAGGCTACATACAGATTACAGTTTTCAAAGTATAATTTTATCTATTAAGAGAATTAATTATATTTACACTGTTTTTTCCCTGTTTATAAAAGTAGTTGCTCCCTAAATCTTTGGTTGCTCAATTCATGGCAGAAAGAACTGCCAACAGTTATTTCCAATGAAGGAACTTTTAGTAAAAATTAAAAAATCACCCCTTTTATTGCCAAAAAATAAATTTAGGCAAATAAAAAAAAACTTTTCAAGAAATGGCTCCACTCTTCTTTCCAAAGTGGTTTTATTTCAGGTCATCTTCAAAGGTTTTTAGGCAACGACGACCTGTTTAAGATAATTCCACAGTGTTGTAATTATATTTTGGACCAAACTTTGACTAGGCCACTACAAAATCTTTATTTGTTTACTTTGTAGCCTGTCTGAAATGAACTTGCGAGTGTGTTTTGGACCATGTTCTTGTGGCATAACCCAAGTGGGCTTGAACTTATGGCCCCAATTGATAGTCTGGTATTCTTCTTCAGGATTCTCTGAAGCAGAATTAATTGTTACATGAATGACTGCTTATTATCCAGATCCAGAAGCAGCAAAGCAACTCCAGACTACAAAAATCTATTTTTACTGTCAACGTTATGCTCATTTTCTGTATTATTATGCAAGCTCTACATCAGATGTAACAGGTCGCACACGTTCCATAAAACTTCAGAATCAAAAATATGTTTCTTGGCAATTGTGAGACAAACAGTCAGCAGCGTTGTTGGCCTTGTAACTCTGACTTTGTTGAATCAGGAACACTAACTTTAACTGAGGCATGTGAAGTCTACAGTGTTGTTCTGAATGTTTTGTAGCCTCCTGGATGAATAATTAATGCAGTCTTGGAGTAATTCTGGCATGCTGGTCACTCCTGAGAAGGTACACCCCTTTTTATGTTTTCTACATGTGTGGATGGTGTTTCTTTTAGTGGTTCACTGAAGTCCCAAGCTTTAAAAATGGCTCTATGGTCATTTCCAGACTTATGTATATATACATAAGTCTGGAATGTATATATATATATATTTCGTCTACTTTGGAATATCTTCATATCAGACCATGAGGAGTCATGTTTTGACACATTGTAGCTTTACCCTGATTTAAGGTATTTCTACATTCAGTATAATCAGTCCTAGATGTGTCTTCTGAAATCAAACTCTGGTTTATTTTTCATCAAGCTGGTCTGATTTGATTTTTTTTTTTTTTTTTTTTTTTTTAATATTATTTAATAGATGTAATCATTATTTAAAAACTGACTTTGGTATTTGCCCAGACTATTTTTTGTCCTATATTTCAATTGTATTAATTGAAACAAAAGCAAAACAAACAAAAAAAGAAAACAAAAAAAAACAAAAAAAACCTCAAAGGGGTCAAATATTTTTCATAGTACTTTTCTAAACATAATGATATCAAATTCTGATAAATTGAGTTTTGTACATTTTATCAGTTTATATCTTTCAGTGTCTATCACTGATCACATTGATACCAAGAAAAGTACTTAGTATCAATGTCCAGGATAACAAATCCATTATCTTAATAGCTGGACAAAAGGTCTCCTTTCTCTTTTATGGAATGTAAATGGCTTGGTTCCCAGGCTGACCACAATCACATACATCACCTTCCCAGCTAAAATGAAGGAAGTTAAAGAAAACAGATGTTGGGCCTGCTATAGAGTCCGCTTCACTCTGAATTAGCAGAATAACGCCATCTTGTGGGGCAATTTTACCCTCAACAGAAGAGTTTCTTCAAGAGATTTAAACTCTTTTTATTATACCAGGTGATTTGTTGAATAAATACTAACATATGTGCTGTTGCTTTGCTTTTTTCTTACTAGAAACAAGCCATGACCAAAATATTAATGAATTTACTTATTTATCTCTGTTGGAATTCCATTGCTTTTTGCAAAAAGCAATAAAGTAATCTGTATGACATTATATATGATTATTATACTTAAAGATTTTATAGTTAAACATACAGAAAAGGTAATAATTCAAAATTACAAAGAAACCACAATGTGGAACCCATGGCACATAAATGCATGGGAATACTGTTTGTCAATAAAATGCATTTGTCAGTTAAAGAACAACTAATTTCACTGGACAGACAGGTTGTTTTGTTTTTTTTTCAGCCCTATTGGTCGCTCTGCATATTGGTCACTTATTAAAAAAACGGTAAATGTCGTCTTCTGCCTGCATCCCCTTGATTTGCCAGTTTTATTGCTACAGATTCTCATATACCGCTCAGACATGTTTCTCTCACTGGACAGAATTCGAGTAAACCTTTTTTTAAGGTATAATTTGTTTAAAAAACATGTAAATAAAGAAGAAAAAACTACAGTAGCTCCAACTTTGACCATTTGTGATGGAAGCAAACCTCCCAAGCACAGGAGGTTTGCTTTTGATGAAGATTTTATTGTGAACAATTCACAACTAAATAGCAGAACAACGAAAAACTAACCATGACAGGCTGTTCTATGTGACAAACTACCTAAATTGAGTTTTGTACATTTTATCAGTTTATATCTTTCAGTGTCTATCATGGATGTACGCTTTTTATACATTCATAGTAATTAAACATCGAAGGATCTAGAGGCGAAATTAAGTGACGTTTGGGAGCCGAAAAGGTCGGCTCTTGTAAAACTGAGCAAAATGTTCCGGCTCCCGGAAAAGAGGCGCAATTTCCATCACGACAGAAAAAAGAGAGAGAGTGTGAACTCCGATCCCTTCAACATATAATGTCTCTGATTGGCTGATGAAGCTGTCTGTCAAAGCAAATTGGGGAACAACTTGACTCCTTATAAGGAGTAACGGGGCGGGGCTTATGACAGAGAGGCTAAAGAGCACAGAACTGCTTGTTGTGTCAGCAGCGGCTCCGGTAGAGGGAGGAATAAAGTGGGATTCGCGTTTGGCCGTGTTCTATCATTTACCATTCAGGAATACCTTTATTTCCCCCCCTAGGAAGGTGGGTAATATATTGTTTGTTTTGTTTTAGTGTTTTTGTATGCGTATTTTTATCTTACATTGGTGCTAGTGCGCTTTTTTTCCTCCATCTAACCACAGCAGTCCAGACAGGAAAGTGCATGCGCTAGCTAAAATGAATCAGGATAGTCGGTTTAATGGGAATTGTTTCTTAGCTAGCGGCGGCCTTTAAAACAGCTATCAAGCTATTGAGGAGTTCCCAATGAAAAGGCAAATTAATTACATGTCTAGGTGCAATGTTTGTGCTCCCTTTGACAACTCCTGAAGGTGAAATGTGCTGTTGTTCGTTATTGAGCGGGGTGGGGTAGGCTAACCGTAGTGCGGCAGCAAAACTTATCTCCGGAACGATGTATCCACACACAGACCGAGGTGCAGTCAGTACAACCGCGCCCTGGCCCCTGGCTTTCCTCCTAACTGAACAATAGCTTCTCCACACAGAAATATGCAGTGGTTAACTCTCGTATTTTTTGTAGACCGTTAGAATGAAATCAGATATCCTCAGTAAAATGTACCCGTCGAGATGCGTACTTCGGACTCGACCCTTTAACACCGTGGTTTATAGAAGAGAAAAGAGGGAGAAAGGGTGACCGACTTCACGGCTGCTTTCCCAGCTGGATACAAACACTGCTTCCTCCACCGGCTCTGCTTCTTTTAGTTGTCACACGTGGAGAATTTGTTGGTGTGAAATCCTTTGTGGTCCGTCTGTCTTAATCTCGCTCACTGAGGACAGACAAGGGAAATATCTTGAGTTTGCGTCTTGGTGAATTCCTGATTATTCTTGGGGGAGTTCAGTTAGCTGTAGTTTTCTGAAACAAGCCCAATCAGAAGTGATAAATATTTGATTTTAAGTATCCTAATGTGATCAAATCAAGCTGAAATGATGGTTTATGCTAAGGCACTTAATCTCTGTCATTAAATTGTTCATGTTTTTATACTCATTCTTGACTAGTTTAGTTCTGTTATATTCTATGTTTTATTTCAGATGTACAATTAGAATAAGTGGCTGACACAACATAATTACCCCCCTGGAATCAATAAAGTATTCTGATTCTCCAAAAATTTATGGTGGGAAATTAATTAACCTGTAAAGTGTTGAAGGAAGGAAGGAATGAATGAATAAATGAATGAATGAATGATTGGCCTAGCAGTCGTAGATTGTTTCATAGTCTTAATTTTTAGCATGTTTCTTGTCCACAAGTGTAGGATAGTTTCGTCTGTAACAATTGGTTAGACTGCCAGAAAGATGTACATTTGCCTTTTTAGCTGAAATGGGTTACTACTACTGGGTATTAATCTAACCCTTCTTGAACGTTGCTGTGAGTTTCAACAGAGGTGAAGGCTGACCGAGAGGGCACCCAGGGGTCAGCAGTAGTACAGCTGTGTTTGGATTTATTAGCTGTCTCAGACAAGGCCATCTCTGCTGGTTGTGGTCGGCACGAAGCCTTTAGAAGTGAACAACCTGTCTTCCTATGGCTTTGTGGACTGAGGAAGTGGGTCAGGAAGTGGAGGCAAACCAAGCAGAAGATATAATGGAGGGTTTGGTCCTGTGGACTGCAGCATGGTGTGAGGGCTGTAGTCCTCACTTTTGAATGCATTTAAGAATTGACATAATACGGATGTGTCTGTTTGTCATACGTACTAACTGAGTGTGTAAAAAAAAATTATAATAATTGCATAACAAGGCACTTTATTAAAAAACAAAACCTCTGTCTGCTAGAACATGTTCTTTGGAAAGAACTGACTTGTCTCGTCATCATAGATTACATTCTTCAAACATGTATGACATACCTCAGGTGGTGTCCAGTCTTGTCTGATTTTATCTTGACTGCGTTCAAGAAGAACATTAAATGGAGGAAGTATTATTCAAAATGCAATGTTAATGTTGCATGCTGTGTTTTGTTTTTAATCAATAGGAGAAACTTATTTCTGTTTTTCTTTAAGCACAAATTAAAAGGAAAGGCTCGTGAAAAACTGACTCAGCTGCTGTTTCCTGTTAAAACCTTGTAAATTAGGCGGATCTTAATCTGCTAAATTTTTACACAGCTTGCAGAAGATGAAACTTTGTATCAAAATATTTGCATTACTAAAAGATGCAGCTACAAGATACATCAGTGTGTCCAATAAACCAACTGCTTGGATGAAATATTTGGAATGTTGTATTATTTGGGCTGCAATTATTTTAAAACTCTGATTGCTTATAATAACCACTTGGACGGTCCATTACTGTCGCCTCTGAAATGGATTTCAGTGACAAAGATCCTAAAGTTGACAAAATGGTGGCGATATCAGTAATTGTGTGAATGTAGCAATCAGTATCATCATTGCATTTTTCAGCAATATTTTTCTAAATATTATGCAGCCTGTATGAAAACTAATCAGGAGAACATGGCTGCATTTAAGTTAATTTCTTAATCTATTAGCTTTTTTTATTCCACTGTTATTGGACTGGTTTTAGTTTCTTTTATTTATTTATTTTTTAATGACCCTTCACTGACGGTTCTTACAGCGTGTGTTTTAATGCTGTCGTATTGTCCAGGACATCCATGTAAATAAGATTTATAATTGCAATGGGTCTTTCCTGACATAAATGCAGACAATATTTTTGTCACTAAATGAACCGTAGGTATTTACATGTTTGACACAATGTCTCGTTAGTGAAGCACAGAGGTTATGCTGCGTTGTGAATGGCTGAATCATCTCTGAGTCTTGTCCTCTTTCAAGCCTCGCAGTTCAGGCAGGTGCAAAATCATTTCTTGCATTGTCTCCCACCAAAACCAGTGACGTGTTGAAACGGAGTGTTTTATGCATAATTCATTGGGGGACGGGGGAAGTGGCTGATCAGGAAGAGGAGGCGACTGCTTTGTACTCAGGACTTCTTTTTTTTTTTTTTTTTTTAGGATCTAAGCCAGACCTGGGCATTTTAAGGCCCGCGGGCCAGATATGGCCCGTTGGGCATGCCTGTCCGGCCCGCGTCCCCCCAGTCAAAACAAAACACCGTATTTTCGTGTGCATGCGACACAGCTGTCTTTTATTTTGAAAGGGCTTGACGCACCGTTTATGAATGCACGTACGTAAATGCTAACGCACAGCAACAGGTGATGCTAGCAGCCGAATACACGATCCCCACAAAATGTCATCTCACGGTAAAAAAAGAAAAGTTGATTCCGAATTCTGCATTTTTAACAAGGCATGGACAGCGAAATATTTCTTTATTGAAGTCAAAGGCAAGGCCGTGTGTTTAGTTTGTGGTGCGCAGGTGGCTGTGTTAAAGGAATATAATATCCACCGTCACTATGTGACCAAACACGAGAAAGAGATACAAGAACTTTTCAGAGAAAGAGCACGTCACTGAGTCGTCTGTACTCGTAGCCAAGTTGCAAGCTCAACAAACACTTTTTACAAAACGCCTGGCATCTAGAGGAGCTGCAGTCAAGGCAAGTTTTGTCTTATCCCACAAGATTGCTAGGAAGAGCAAACCTTTCTCTGACGGAGAGTATATTAAGCAGTGCTAATATGTCCTGAGAATAAAGACGCTTTTGAGAACATCTCCCTCTCCCGCCGCAAACGTAACGAGAAGGATTGAGGACATCGCGACGAACCTGGTGCTGCAACTGAAAGACAGCGTGAATGATTTTGAGTACCGGTATTTTTCCCTGGCTTTGGATGAGAGCTGTGACACAGGGACACTGCCCAGCTGCTCATCTTCGGGATCAATGCAGAATTTAGCATCACGGAGGAGCTGGCAGGCATGCGGTCAATGAAAGGGACAACAACAGGGAGTGAGCTCTTAGTAGGGGTAAATGCGTGTCTGGAAAGCTTGGGTCTGAACTGGGACAAACTGGTGGGCGTGACAACAGATGGGTGTCCAAATCTCACAGGAAAAAAAAGTTGGTTTATTAAAGAGAATCCAGGACAAAGATACTTGAAGCTGTCTATTCCTTGTAGTATTTCAGTTTTGGTTCTTACAAGTTTTCAAGTCATTACAGTTTCATTTTGTAATTACATTTTGTAATGAGTTATTTTAATGTTACCTAAAGTGATATTAGTTTTGTGTGTACCTCTTTAAGTTTCTGCTGCATTTAAAGTACTTTGTGGTACTTGTTTTCCCATTCATTTGCATCTGATTGGAGGTACTTTTGTGTTAGTCCTTCAAGTTGCAGCACTGCAGGTTCGTCAGGCTTTTTCCAACACTTAAAACCATTTATTGCTCATATATGCAGTTGATCAGTTGATTAATATAACACACACCATTTCAATTGTGGAGAGATTAAAAAGTTAAAAATAAATTCACATGTGATATTTTTTTAAACTATTAATTTGATAGTATTAATTCTCACTTCAGCCAAACCACAAATTAATTTTTATTAATATTTACTGAATATTCTTCTTAACAAAAGAATATGATTTAAATATTTTATTACAACAAGAGGTATGAGAAAATGAATAATGAGTCAAGATTAAATTTGAGTCATTGCTGGATCGGCCCTCCAACATATTTCAGATTTTTCATGCGGCCCCCTGAAGAAATTAATTGCCCACCCCTGATCTAAGCTGTAAGCAGGCAGATGTTCTACTTACGTGGCTTTTCATGCAGTTGTAACTTGATACATGTTCACACACTGTTACCGGCAAAAAAACACGACCTTTTCCTGTTTTGATTGGTTTTGTATTACTATAAAGTGGTCCTTGTAAACCGGGGCTTTTACAAGGATAAGAAGTGTAAGATTTAGTTTTAAGTCTCTGAAGAAAGTTGAAGTGAAATAGGAGGGGGTTGAGCTTAAACCGTAGTCAGTTTCACACTAAACTTTCAGACCTTATCTAGTAGTCCATTTTTTTTTTTTTTATGTCTGAACTGAAGGAATCTGTTATTCCTGTTCAGGAAAGAAGGAGTTAAGAGCTGAAAATGTTGTATTTGTAAATATTAGATCAGGTTTCTGAAGAACTGGCAACCTGTCCACTATATAACCTGTTTATAGCCCAGCAACAAGGCTTTCCCGGGTAGAGTACAGATTGGATAAAGTATTGGAAATATTTCTGACTGATTGTTGTCTGACTTGTCAGTATGATACTCTATCACAGTCATGTGGCGTTGAGCAGAGCTGGGAAAAAAAAAAAAAAGTTCCTTATCTGCGATTCAGTGGAATCTGACTGGAATCTGGTTTCCAAAGCGACCTGTGACCTCACTTACAGGAAGAGGATTTAGCTGCCAGTTATCTGTGGTCTTGGTAACAAAAAGGCAAAGAACAGACAGAATGTGGAGCATCATGGCATCATGGAAGTGTGTGTTGTGACAGAGGAAGTCAAGTGTGGGTAAAACAGGTTGGAAGCATTTTTTAGCAAGGACTCAAAAAAGATGAATGTAAAACACTAACAGAACTTCCAGATTTCTGCTGCTGTTGTCAGCTGGATGCAACTCAGACTTGGGCAATTGTGACCTACACATTTCTTTGTATTTATGAGATCAGTTTAAACAATGTACATTATCTGGTTTAATTTGAATGTCTATTGAGTTTCCCTGTGCTTTAAAGGAAATTAGCTGTCTGTGAAATATCTGCAAATCCATTTGTCAGCCATTGCATTCTAGTTTAAGAATACTGTTTTAAATAGGTGATTTCTGTGAACGTTTTGCATTTTTAACTAAAGAAGTGTCTTATGTGTTCATATTAAAGCACTTCGCAATGTTTATAGAGGTTGCAAACAATTTCCCTTAATACATTGTGAGTGCAGCTTTGTAGAGTGCATGAATAAACAACAATGACATGGAAAATGTCATCAGTAAAGTTTGATTGTTTTTGTCTTGAATAAAGAAGACTAAACATTACTATAGTTAGGGTTTTTGAAATATGATTCTTCTGTATTTTTAGGCATTGTGTCCATCAGCCCTTCAGTTCAGCCCCTTTTATTAGCGGATCTACGGAACAACATCTGAAATGTTTTCTTGCAATAACTTTAAAAATGGCAGCAGTAATATCTTCAATGTAACAAAAAAATACTATAGTATATGAGTCATTTGTTATGCTTTTAGGTTTGTCTTTAAAAATATCGTTATCAAATCAGTGACATAAAAATAGATTGCAGAATATTTTTGCGTTAGGGTAACACAAGCCTAACAAGCTGATGTTGGTTGGTTGAGTAGTCATGTTATTTTCTTTGGTAGACGTCCTGCCGCTGATTGCTTGACAAACATGCCACTCATAGCTTGGCAGCTGGAATTTGAAAACAGGAATGGTGCTCTTTTAGATTCCACGCCTGTTTTTCATTATCAAAAATATTTTCAGACTGAGAATTTGTCTCAATTGTAACAGAGTTGAAAGTGTTGTATAGCCTTTCTGCATCCTGCTGACTAGCAGTTGGCAGCAACGATTGGGGGAGGAGCTATACTGGATTACTTTGTAGCTAGCTCAAGTTACTCTACTGGTTTTGCTGGCAGATGTATTTTAGAGACTTTTTAATAAGTTTGTTTTTAAGCAGCACACATCTTCAGCAAAGGTTGCAGTAAATATGTTCTGACACTAAGCTTGCACTCTAGATCTGTACTTTTAAGGTTTGATTAAACTTAAAGTACTGGAAAAGGACAACATATTTTCAGACTTAACTTTTCTATGCTAAGTTGGGTGATAATTCATTACTATAGTATTTTGTTACTAAAATGCTTTGTGGCTCAAGGGAGAGAAATTGCCGTTGCACTTGAAATGTTAGAAGGACTAATATTTTGTACGCTGGCTAAACAAAAGCAACATATTAGTTTTCTAGTTGTCTTGTTCTGTTTTGGAGCCAAACTTCCTTCTTTTAGATTTAACTTTACTTAAAAAACAGGCATCAGTCTCTAAAGGAAGTGGGTGATGTGGAAGTTTCTTTTTGCAGTAATATCACATTTTCATTTTTTCCCAAATGTTTAGCCCTTTAGACCAGAGAACATGTTTGAACAGATCTTAGTTTGTGTATTTTTTGTTTCTAATACAACCCGTAGATAACAATGTACTTGATGCTCATGTAAACGTAGTCTGCTTTTTCTTAATTTGATAGGTATTTAAAAAACATCAATGCTACTGCTACATAAAAAAAGATTGTGATGATAAAATTGGAAATGAAAACCTCTATAACCCTGGTGGACAGATTATGACTCATCGCTCAACTGCCTGTTTTGACAGATTATCCACCCGTTTTAATTTATCGCTATAGAATATTGTTTCTTCACCCACCTTTTGTAGGTACTGTGATTTTTGATTATCAGGGCAATGATTCTCAATTACTTTCCATCATGCGCTCCCCTCATGCCTTTGGGATATTTTTTTTTTTTTTTTCAATCAAAACAGACAAAATTCTTTAAATTGACACGGTTTAAATTATTTTTTCTTTACAGTCCATAAAAACTATCATTGAAGAGATTAATTCAATGCTAATAAACCTAGACTATCAATTCAGACAGAAGTAAAGCTTTATTTTTTTTACATTTGAATTCACTTCATTTAAGAATTTAGCTGAACAAAGTTTTCAGCGTTGGAAACAAACAAAGGCTAGACATCTGGTGCACTGAGAAACGTCATGTCTCCACTTTAGGATCTTTAATGCACACCCCTCTTCTCTTACTGAAAACACAGTAAGGACTATCACTGCTACGAAATCTTTTTAAAAATGTGATGTTTTCTGGTTCTATCGGTGACCAGATGTTCATTGAGGTAACACACGGTGTCCTCAGGGATTCTTTAAACATATACACGAAAGACCAAAACGTTCAGCTGTTTGTCTTCTGTAGGGTTTTCAAAAATTAGCCAAACATCAGAAATTGCAAGGAGAAAAACATAGATTTGAGGCGAATATGCAGCTGCTTTTATGACATAACTAGGTAATAGATCGAGATCCAGCTATATAGGAATGGTCGAATGCAAATAGTTTGATTATTAAGCTTTTAACTTTTCTAATATATTATTACACTTTATCACATTTTTGATTTACTATGTTGGCTGATCTATTGTCTACACACTGTTATCAGCATAGTCTTGCTAGAGGACTGTTGCTGGTGTCCTGTGGTCATTGGGGCAAGGGACATCCCTGACAGGTCAGATGTAATTCACAGGTCAACATGAAGACACAACCACTTGCATACACACTTACTTATAAGATCAATTTCGAGAGACCATTTAGCCTAACATGCATGTTTTTCAACTCTGGCAAGAAACCAGATTATCAATATTTGCTCTGAAGGAGGGCTAGAGCATGTTAGTCTTTATGAAAAGTTTTTCTTCAGATAAATGGACAGATCACCTCACTCTTGAATTTACTATTAAGCCATTTTTTGCCTTTCAGAGGTCATACAGTTGTTTAACTTTGTGTCTGTACCAAAAGTCTTTTAGCTTGTTGACCGCTGGTCTTGGTGGTAGATGTACCTATTTTTTGTAATTCCTTTTTTTTGTTCCTCTTCTTGTTCTTTCGATCCTCTGGATCACACATCTGTGGAAGTTGTAAGCGTTGCATTGAAGGATTTGCTGACGTCCTGTAAAACTCTACACCGCCACCCCCTTTGGAAACTGAAGGCCAGTTTTTCCTGTCTCGCCAGCTCTGCTTTAGTTGAGCTGTACGTTTAACAGTTGCTTTTCAAAGGAACCTGAAAACCTTTCTTGCTCCATACAGCGCGTGCCGAGAGAAATGAGTTCAAGGGGAACGACGACAACAAAAAAAAACCTATCTATATTAAAAAAATCCTTCCCAGTGAGGCGTTTTTTGTTTTTTTTTTTTTTTTCTTTTTCCCCGTTCCTGTCTCAAGCCTCCTGGGTGCTGTGTCACACCAGCATTCACCATAATCTGATCTGAAGGCAGTTGTGCCATCACATCTCATTTCTTTAACGCAGGTGCCAACATGTTGTCCCTTGTCAAAAATGTCCTCAGGTCAGTGTTACTTCCTTAGACCATTTCACCTTCGTTGAGCAGAATGACGTCTGACTTCCTTGTGTTCATGTGCAGACATTCATGACCAACAGGCTGCACAGTCAACACGACAATCAGCAGATTTCACATTGGATACATGAGAGAAACGGTTTACAAATGATCAAAATGCATTTACGTTTACTTTTTCACTTGTTTTGATGCATTGCTGACCTGTGTGGTAGCTAATTGTGTAGTTTGGGTTAAAAGGTGCTACTAGCCCGAGTTTTATGTTGCATAAGTGGATATTGGTGTAAGCAAACATGCCCCACCCCACAGATTACCATCTTGATTACCATCCCACATGACTTTTGTTTTATGGAAGCGTTTGGTCACTCCCCTCTTCTAGCAGAATCAACATGCTTCTTGTGTTGCAATTCTTCATTTGTGTCAGAAAACGAGCCACTGCCGCTTATGTCACATTCTTTATCTCTCCTCATTGCTGATTCTTTTCTTCTTGTCCAACATGTACGCACACAATGGGAAAACCACCTGCGAAGCATGTCCCACATCCTGCGGGTCGTTTTGGTCGTGGTGACTCAGCCTGGAAATGCGTTTGTGGGGTATATCAAAGTAAATTTTCAAAATAAGACTTGAGGAGCTTTTGAAAGTGGCCTATGGAGTTTGTCTCTGTAGGTTGTAGGTGAAGTCGGACCTGATTTCTTTTTTTTATTTTAATTTTTTTTCCCCCTTTTTTTTTCCTTTTTAATCCGATGTTGGCCAGCTTTCCATTATCTTTGGAAGTGGTGTGTTATTGTAGAGAGAGCTGTGGGACCTGATCCTCTGAATGAGCATGTTTTCCAGAGCTCTTGTCTGCCAGCAGATTTTTGTCTTGGTGAGAATTTTCCCTGAAACAACCACAAAGTCTGTTTTTGTTTGGGTTGGGTATGGCATATCCTCTGGAAGTGGACCTTTCTGTCCTGTTCCACTGATAAACGTTCTTGTTTAATATTTGACCTACTGGAAGATGGGACTCTAAAATAACTAGGAAACCTGTATAAAGGCTTTAAGATATTACATGTTTTTTTCCCCCCATAAAATATATGAACAATTTACATAACATTGGATTGCTTTCAGCTGTCAAAATAACCAGTGATAGTATGTTTAAAAAAACACACACAGTAGCCTAACACGTCTACATATGTTACTTACAAGTGAAAGATAGATTGTTTTGCAGTAAGGAGTTCACCGAAGTTTCAACGTCTTAAATATTTCACTCTTCTCACTACAACTCTGCTGAATTTGTTGCTTTTTTTAATATCCATTAATTTCAGCAAAGCGAGCCTCAATATGCCAGATGTTGCATCTAACTTATTTTCTTTCTCCCCCTGCAGATATGAGACGAGTTGTACGACAGAGCAAATTCCGTCATATCTTTGGCCAGGCGGTGAAGTATGACCAATGCTACGATGACATCCGGGTCTCGAGGGTCACATGGGACAGCTCCTTCTGTGCAGTCAACCCCAAGTTTGTTGCCATAATTATTGAGGCCAGCGGCGGAGGAGCTTTTCTCGTTCTCCCTCTTCATAAGGTAAGTTTTCGATTATGTAGAGAATGTTTGTATTTACTGTACATGCGGCATTGGAAGAAGATGGAGAGATCTAGATGATATTATAAGCTTTTTTGCTTAAAGCTTGATTTCTGGCTGGACAGTAGATTATAGATCAGACCTTCGTTCTGAGATTTTTGAAGGGGTTTAAACATTTTACATGCCCAACGTGTTTCATGGAAGGCAGAGCTTGTTGAAAGCTAAAACGGCTGAAACTGAGCAACTCTGTGCTCTAACCAGCCTTTAACTTGTGCTTTATTTCGCAGCCTGTACGTCTTAATTTGTCACAGAAAATATGGTTTTCTTTTTCTGACTTGAATTTTCAAACCTTCACTGATGAAGAAAACTGTCAACTTCAAATCTTTCCTCTCTTGTGCTGATCGATGACAGTTTTTTTTTTTTTTTTTTTTTTAGCTTAATGAAGTTTGATTATTTTGTTGGTGTTGCGTACATATGATTACTTTATTGTCAAGTTAAATTGAACACATATTTGGATGAATGTGAAATTAACATAAAATATCTGACAACTGTGTTTTTATTTTAAAGGTCTGCACTAGTTAGTTTCCATTTTTTTTTATATAAAACAAATGGTCATTTGTAACAAGCAATATTTATTTTCTGCTGAACCATCCTGCCGGTGTGTCCTGGGATTAATGTTTACCAGCAGGCTGCTTGACACGCCCTTATGTGTAAACCTGAAACTACTCCAAAGCTCTGAAGTTAACAGTGTCCTGATTCTTTTTTTTCCAAATAAGGAATCACTCCTAAGATTTAAGACTTTTGTTGGGCAAGGCAGCTTTTATAGAGTGTCTTGATGTAAACAAAGTAACTGAGTGTACTTGCTTTTTATCTTTAAATGTGCTGTCATAATGGGATTAATTAATATGTGGCAGAGGTTAAACCGCATCTTAAACCAGCCTCTGTCTTATTTAAAATTTTAAAAAAACCCAAACCCTTAGATGTCATTATGGTTATTGGCGGTTAACTGTTTAGCCTCTTGTTTCTTTTCAGCAGAGGCAGACATTGGCGGGGTGGCAAGTTCTAACACTGAGCGACATAAGCACTGCAATCTGTTGACAGATCTGCCCAAAGTCTGTAATTAGTGTACAGTGGTATTCTGCCGTGTCATATGAGAAGGATCTTGCATGGGAACTGGATCCTCAGGGCTGTCATCGCACAGCTTACACCTCTCAGCACCTCATTCAATGCAGGGCTTGTGCTGGAGGTGGGCTGTGGGCTCAGGGCTTTCACGTTCCTACTGCCCTTCTTTCTGCATCTATCTTTGTGTGAGCTGCCCTCTGCATGCCATGTAAATGCACAGCAGTGGTGCAGCCAGAGAACAAACTCTGCTTTCACGACTACATTTGCTGAAGAAAACCCGAGGCAATTACCTCACATCAGACAGTGGGAGAAACGGATACATTTTTCAGACCGCCTTGCATTTAGGTTGGATGGACTTGAACTTGAAAGACCAGTCCTTCAGCTGTAGCATTTGACCTATTCATTGAGAAACTGGAGCTGAAAGGGAACACTATCTTTCAGAAGAACTTTGTATGCATCCTATGACTTAAGACAGTTTGCAGAGTACAGCAAATGAGCCGGGTTCTGTTTTAACTTCCTTGATTGGGACAAAACTAATGACTAAATGAAAATTCACCCTTACAAAAATAAAAAATGTAAAAGTCACTTCCTTGTTTGCAAAACGTATTTTTATACTGTTAACAAAACTACACAGGAGCAACTCCGTACAATTTCTGTGTGTGTATATTTTAAGTGATGAACTGCAGCAGGGTTGTAGTCTGTTTTGTCTAATTAATTTTTTTTTTTACCCCCACATTGTATTGTGACGTGTCCCTCCAGGAAGTTGCAATGTTGCGATCGCAACTATTAACACAAATTCACTTTTCATTTGCAAATCTTGCGCGAACATGACATTTTTGCCATCTCTTGTGCAAGTCTGACCAATCACCTTAATGTTTTCTCTGTTTCCTTCTTTTCTGACCAATCACTGCAACTCGGCTAAATTTTAACCAGGTAGATCATTTCTGATTTATTTTCCTGTTTCACGTCTTTAAACGCACCGCGAGCGTTCACAGGCTGACACTGGACATACCTGTGGATCCGAACATGACAGCGCAATGTTCTGTCATGTTCAGCAACTAGGCAGAGCCAAAAAGCAAAAAGGCTTTGCCGTTTTCTAATAAACAAACTGTATAAGTTGAGTAATGCTGCTACATGCAGCAAATGTTGGTATAAACTAAAATCTATTTTAGTTTATAATATTAAGCTGGTTAAGAAGAATGCTAATGTAATCTATTTTATACCCTTTGCTTCTTAATGCCAGGAATAAACCCAATCCTCCATCATTTCTGTACAGAAGTTATTCTCTCTGTTGCTTTCTACATATTTAACAGAAATGTTTGTCACAGTAGAAAGATCAGTCACGGAGGAGGCATTAGACCAGAGGCAGCAGCAGGACGATGGTGCAGGGTCTTCCTGGGTAAGGAAGGATTATAATTGATGAGAAAAAGAGAAGGAAAGAGGAGGTTATGTGCAACAATTTTAACTTTTTTGTACCGTAATACCATATTATGGTAAAAATAAAGCTCAGCTAAAGCTTGTAACTAACTGTTAACTATATTCTTGGACACTCTTGTGAAAGACATCTTTGATCTCACAGGGTTTGTCCTGCCTAAATAAAGGTTTAAGAAAAAATCTGTAACTTTGGCCTACAAATTTTTTGAAAAAAGTGCCACAAAATTGGTAATTTTCGGCTGCATCAATCACAAAAAAAAACCCCCACTGCAGCCTCCTGGAGGGACTGGTTAAGGGATCCTGGGTTGCTTTAATAGTGGCCGTCAGCTTGAATGTCTTGTTGGATTTCCTGTATCTCATATTCCTCTTGATCCCCACAGAGACTGAGGCTTAAGTCAAGAGCGTTTGCTGGCCAAACAAGGACAGTGATGGGCATTAAACCAGACATGGGTACTCCATTCAGCGTCTGTAGTTCTCTCACTGCTGTGGTTTTTCTTGTTGCTTGTGCCAACTTTCTCCTGTACTTTTTTTCTTCCACTTAACTTTCTTTTTCTTTTTGTTAAAGCACTCTGTGAAACCCAACATTGTTGATCTTCTACCCTCTTTGTGGTAGGAGTTGATGATATGGACATGTCTAGAGTTTTCTTAATCATTGTGTAGGTCATTGTTAAATTATACATTAACTTTTATTAAGTGTTACTCTAGTTTCCGGTTCCCCTTAGCTGTAAGCCATAATCAGTGCTCAAAATGAGTGTATTGAGACTTTGTAAATAATTATTTATTGAATGATGAGGACAACTGTGTGAGACTACCCTACTGAAAGTGTGATTTATTTGGGTTTTGTCTTGTATTAGTGCTGTCACTGCTCCCATCCTGTCACCCTGTCCCATCTCTGATGCATCTGTTCTGTTAGCCCATCTGCTTGTGCTTTGTAGCTATACGTCTCTGTAGGCAGCCAGCTGCTCTGGGCCTTTGTCCTGCACTTACTTCCTCTGAGGCCTTTTGTCATTATTGCATTTTAGTATTGGGAGGAGGGGCTGGGGGTTTGGTTTGCTAGGAGAAGTATGATCATGCTCCTTCCCCCTTCACAATTAAGCCAGTCATTGTTATAGTGGCATAACAATAGGAGTTTGAAGAAATGTCTTTCTACATTCCTATGTTCTCATATATCAGTTTCTTTTTTTTTTATTAGAAATTTGAGAGTGTCATCAATAATTCAGAGGTACTTGCAGGTTTTTAAGCAAACGTGAAGCCTCATTTTGTGATGGGATGGCTCTTTGTTTGACTCCCTAGGCTGTGGGTTAATGCAGCAGGTTCCCCCGACTCAGCACACATGATTATTACTATCCATTTGGTCAGAACAAGAGTATATTCTTGTTCTTGTGTGAGAGTATATACATGTATACTCTTACACACACACACACACACAGGGGGATCAGATGTCCAGCTAAACAGATTTCTTTTTTCGTCCCTCATGCTTTGAATCTCCACTTCTCATTCTTAGTTGAACACCGGCTAATTTATTCCCTAATTTCCATATGAAGGAAGTTGTGGGAGTGATGGCAACGAGCAAGTATTTGGTGATTCCTTTCTGTATGTAGGAAAAGGCATGTTGTTCCAAACACTTGATTTAAAACTGCGGACAAAAGAATGACAGTGATTTATACATCCATTGGAACATTTTTAACATTGTTTTAGCTGAAACATTTATTTTCCATGCTGTGTGCGTGCCCACTGTTATCCACTGTATGTGGAGTATATTTGATTTGGATTCAGTCCCTCAATGATCCATTCATCCTGTGCTCAGTCTCAGTTTTTAGTCATCCCAGGGTGTGTGCACAGTGACACAATATTTGTCCTTTCACACCACCTTTAGTTCTAACCAAGCTACATTCGGCCTCTGTGTGCATAAACCTTTTGGATGTACATTATATCCCACATCTTTCACAATACTTTGGTCAGTTTGTGTTTAAAGACTTGTGTATTGCTCAGTTCCCTCTGCCTTTACCGCCCATTCCTGCTGACTGCAGATTTTACCATATATGGTCATTCACTGCTCCCTGCCTGACAGGCTTCCAAGACCATTTCCTCGTGCTCTGCCATTGGCTGCTTCATGCCGTGTCGGTACAATTCTGAAATCTGGGATAGGCCAAACCCAGAGAAGCGCTCAAGATGATAGAATTGGGTTGAAGTCAGATGTCGTCTCTATCAGAAAGACATTCATTGTGTTCATAGCCCATATTTTAATAGTTGTTTTAATTTAGTCTGTCAGGGCTTAAAGTTTTACATATTTATTTATTTTTAAGCAGCAAGCCCTGAATTTAATCTGCTTCATTTTTACTAAAAACAGGTGCAGACTCCAGTGTGTTTCCCCCCCTCATCCTTTCCCTCCACGTCTGCCTAATTAAAAGCATGCTGTAAATGGCACAACTTCAAAATACATCTGGAGTTGATATTACTGCTGCAATCTGGCTTTTTACAGATAAGATGCATTTTCATATACTCCAGATTATTTGTAGTAATCTGGACTAATTTTATCTAAACTGTCTGCACATGGACGGGGTGAAAGCCCATAGATTTTGATAACATTTGCACAAAGGCATTTCCCTCTGTGGATGTACAATATTCTTTATGAGCTTTTTGATCAATAATACAGCAGAAACCTGATGACCCCTTGTGAGATTCATTGAAGATTTAACTTTCATGAACCGTCTGGTCTCAGCACTTGGACCTTGAACAAACTGGCAACACAATTGGACATGGAAATCGTTATAGTCAAGTCCACAATTATTCATACTTGCAGATTTGGATTTAAAATTAAGTTGGTTCAACCAAAACATTTGCATCTGATACAAAGTGATAGCAATAAAACAATGTAAAATATGTAGAAATCTTGAATGTCAAAAATTATGTACCTGTATATCCTTATTAATTGTATGAAAAAATCTTTAACACTGTAGCAGTCAAACTCTCCTCGTGTTTGCTCTTCATGTTTCCGCATGTTTGGACTTGTACTTTGATGCTTTACCTTTTCTTGATGAACTCAAAGTCTTTCATGCTGGAAGGCCTTCTTGCCAACACCCTAATCTACAGATCCTCTATCAGAGTCTGTTCTGACTCTTCATGGGCCAATGCAAAACTTTTCTATTATATTCAGTAAATTAAGAGATTACTCTAAACCTAAGTATGTGACGTGTATAAATAATATTGAGCGTAACAGTTTGTGTATTTATGTCCGAGTTAATCTCACATTCTAGAGTGAAAGATGCGTGGATATTCAGATGGAGTCTTCCACATAGCTACCTTTAGAAATGGACAGAGAATTCAGACGGCGGACGCAATCTGAATATGTTCAGCTTGACTGACGATCTGTTTCTTCTCACTCTACACTACAAACATTATGTATTGCTAAGAACAACACTCTTCAGTGTGAAAATTATTACTGAGTGATTCTGTTACGAAACATGCTAAATTTGGAAATGAAACGGTGAAAGGCCTCCATTCTCAAGTTAATACACAGTGCAGTTTGCCTTACTAACTAATCAGACTAAGGACAGTTTTAAGATGTCATCTGAAAAAAAACGTCTTTGATTGCTCTCGCCTACAGTGTGTTGTCAACCCTTCAGATTTTGTTGGGGGGTTTTTTTTAAGCACCATGTCTTTTATGCCAAAACGATCACTTCACACTCTGGTGCTATTGTCATGAAGAACTTTTTAATCTTTAATGTTATTCCTTCCCACTTGGAAGCTTATTTGAGTTTTCTGCCTTCCCAAGCAGAATGACAGGATCTACAGCTCAACCAAGCCTAGCCCACACTAGACTGAGGATGATTGTATTGTTGAGACTGCCCCCGATTGGCAGCAACATGCTGTGGCATGTCTGTTTGCAGAGCAGGAGCATACTTGGGTTTCTCTCAACAGCATCTATCTGAAGAACTTCAATACTGAAAGTTATCTTTATTATTGGGGCTGCACAGTGGGGCAGTTGGTAGAGCTGTTGCCTTGCAGCAAGAAGGTCCTGGGTTCGATTCCCGGCCCGGGGATCTTTCTGCATGGAGTTTGCATGTTCTCCCTGTGCATGGTTCTCCAGCTTCCTCCCACAGTCCAAAAACATGACTGTCAGGTTAATTGGTCTCTCTAAATTCTCCCTAGGTGTGAGTGTGTGTGTGTGCATGGTTGTTTGTCCTGTCTCTTTGTGTTGCCCTGCGACAAGGTGTACCTGCCTCTCACCTGGAACATTAGCTGGACATGGGCACCAGCATCCCTCCCAACGCCACTAGGGACAAGGGTATACAGAAAATGGATGGATGGATCTTTATAATTTTTAATTTGTTCCACACGTACTTCCAAATCAGTAAAATAGCTCTTGGCTCAATTTCTCAGAATTTAATCAAATTTTTCTTGTAGCACAAAGGTGTATACACCGCTCAGTGTATGTTTGGTACTTGTAGAAGGCAGTTTTATTATGTGTATTTATTGCATGGTATTGTTCCCCATCATAAAGATAGGCCAGATCATAAATTGTTTAAAAAAAAAAACAACCCAGGTGTAACATCGTTACCTTCGCTGCCTCGGCTGTTTGCATCAAACATGCATTCGAAGGCTTGTAAAAGTGGAAATTTCCATGGAGCTCTGAGCAGCTCTGGACAGTATGCATGAAGACCCTTTAGTGGTGTGTGTGTGTGTGTGTGTGTGAGAATCGCATGTTGAACTGCAAGAAAAGGAAGTGTGCAGCCCTGTTATTTGAATGAAAAGAATGTCCTCTCTTGCCTTGAGGGAATATTGTTCATGGTTTTTTTTTCCCTGTGTGTGTGTTTCAGGGCTGTGCTTTGTGTCCATCGCCTTGTGATTCACTCATTTTCTGCAACCATACGTGTTGCCATGCAACTGGTTGTTTTGAAGCCGCAGACATTCCTCTTAAAGGAAGTGTAGTTTAGTCATGAACATGTTGGATATTCAGCTGCTTGACTGCAGTGTGTGAGGCGGGTAGCCCCTGCATCTTGTGTGGGTAGCTGCTTTATGGCTTTTAGGTGCAAGTGCATTTCACTTTTTGGATATTCTTTTATTTTTGGATTACTTGGTGGCCACCTTATTTGAAAGTGACTCACTAACACAGTTTGGTAGTGACCTGTCTAGCACTGCTTAGTGTCAGCTAAGGTTACATTTTGTTACGAAAGACAAAAAAAACCTACACTATTTTACTAATGTAAAAACCTACACTTGTAAAAAAAAATCCTACAATTTAATAACCTTAGATATTAAGGCTTAATGAATGAAAAATTGCAGTATGTAATCTGCAAATTGCTTGGACTGCAAAAAAACGTAAGTGAAGTAACATGCATCCAGAGCCTCTATTCTTGTCTTTTATTTTGTGAGACTTGAGCAAAAGAAAAAAATAAAACAAAGTTGTTTCAGTAGCAAATGAGCAGCTGGCAGCCAAAGGCAACTTATTTAAACATTGAATTGTGTATTTACTTATATTTTACAGTAGCTGGATAGAATGAAACCCAAAGCAGAAAGATTTCAACATTTCACAATACTGAATCTATTGCATGTGATATCACAACATCAATCAGTATTTTTGTGAATTACAATTTTTTCTAATATTGTGCAGACCTATTAGCTAGCTGGTAACCAAAAGAAGCTTAGAAATGGTTTTATGTCCTCTACTGAAGCAAAGTCAGTTTGCTATCAAGTTTGAATTTTGGTCAATTGGGATATCTGCAAGTCGCTTCTAGTAAACATGTTTTAACTAAAGATTAGTAGACATGGCAAAATGTTTTTAAATGTAGTGATATAGCCGAATGATTGAAGTCAGGCGGCCAAGAGGAAGAGTAGCTTTTTAAACACTTGCCACATTTCGTTTTTAATTTTTGAATAAGGTACAATGTGACTGGAAAGATTGTTAAATGACCTCTTCTCATAGCATTAGGAGCCATAACACAGCAATGCAAAGATAAAGCTACTTTTTAAAATCATATCAGACAAAACAACTAAATAACAGAAATGTTTGTTTTTTAAAATGACTTACAAAGTTACGGGGAAATTCCTCCAACAAGTAAAATGCATTAATTAAAACCTAAGACAGGACGACAATTTCAAAAGAAATAAGATCAGCTAAAAATCTGCATAAAGCTGCTTTACACAGCCGAGCAAATTTAGAACCAATTTTCTCACCCTTTGAAGAAATGACAGTAATAAAGTGCATCACCCTTTTGTCAGATTTGCTACCATAACCATGAGTAGTTGTCACAGAGGTGATCTTAAATCTCTTGTCTATTCTGACTTAACGGTAAAAGTTTTTCTTTAACTTCTTTTCGTTATCAAGGCTCCTTTATCCAGAGTTGTTTCCCATTGCAAATTTGTGGCGTCTCTATTGATCCAATATCAGATATTAAAACACAAACTATTTCTGGGTTGTTCATTCCTAATATTGCGCCTTGCTTTCTCAAAAAATTACATTACAAGTTGAAAATTGTACAAACCCTCAGTTTTTTTTAAATTTCAGACTATTACCTTGACTATTACCTACATTTTCTGTTGAATTCTAAATCTTAAAACAAATTAGTTTGCATTTGTATTTTGAAATGCCAGAACTCTGAATCGGCTGATCCGACCTCAAAAGTTACAGCAAATTGGTGTTTGCCACCAAAACCTTTTTGCTACAACGTTGCATCAAAGGGTGACGTTTTTGACATATCTTTGCTCTTATTAGTCACACATATATTTTGGATGCTTTTGGCCAGGCCGTAAAAGGTGAGGAAGGTTTTGCTGCTTGGCTCCTCTCCTCTTGAGAAGATCAATAGGTCTAATCTGATACCTGAAGTTTTTTTGTCCAGCTTTTCCCCCCCCATTTCATTTCAGAATGTGCTGGAAAGCGATAAACTAAACATTTTTGAGAGATGACACGATGGTTCATGTGGTTTATGTGGTAGAAGTTAAATTCATTGTTAGTTTGGGTTTATTGACACTGCACATTCTGTTCCTAAAGTATTTGGCAACGTGAAGGATGAGTAAAACGTGTGTACAGTACTAATTCTTGTTGAAATATTTTTACATGCCAGAACTGGTTAGACTGTGATGATACTCTGTGATGTTGAACTAGACTGAACGTGATCCTCCGCATCGTCATTTGGAGAGTGTTTTGTATCTTCAATACTCCAGTATCTTAATCAGAAGATTTATTCTCACACTTGTTTATGTAGTTTCTGTCTCTACACCTGGTATTCAGTCCATTTCCTTCCTGCTTTGCATCCTGCTCCAGTTGCCTTCAGGAAATGGAAAAACAGGAATACGTTGATATGAGCTGTTAAGTGCATTAGAATCTAATATGTCTGGTATGCACGGATTTAGTCTCGTCCTTTTGTTAAAAGTTTTAATTGTTGAAAGAGGAATTTCCAGTGGACTCTGCTGCATGTAAGGCCACATTTTTCTCATAAACTACAAGTGCTAGCTGACACTGAATGGTGGATCAGAAATTCCTGCCAACAGTGGCGTCATATTTAGCTTTTTGCCAGCTCTAGGGCAGAGTAGGTTTCTGGGTGTGATATGTTATGTTCATGATAAAGTTTAGAACATAAACTTTGCCCTTTGTTATCATTCAATGCAAAGATCCTTTCATTTCTGCATTAAATATGTTCATATCTTAAAAGTTTTGTTTGCTAACTGTAGACTCTGATTTCCAAGCAGGATCATGTCTGCCAGATGTTTATAGTTTGCCACTATTTGTCAAGTCAAAAACCAAAACGCTTCTGTCGAGGTTCCTAACCAGTGTCTGATTTAGAAACAAGATCATTTTGTTCCAAGGAAGGAAACCATTGCACCAACTGCACCAAGCTTTTGTTTAACTAAAGCAAAAAAAAAAAAAAGTATTCAAAAAATAGATGATATTTTAGAAGTGATATTCTGTAAAAATGAACTTGCTACTTATATTTTAACTGGAGTAGATTAAGTTTATTTGTACAGCGTATTTCAGAAACGAGGCAGTTCAAACTTTACACCATAAAAACATGATAGAATAGCAAGCGACAAACGGCACATTTTGTCAAATGTGATGATCAAATATACATCAAATATATTGATCAAGAGTAGGTGACGTTCTGATCAGTTTTGTTTTGGATGAACAGATTAGTTTCCCTGAGAGACTTGACCTTGAAGCTAAACAAAGGACACTAGTTCCAAAGAGGATTTAAATCTCAAACACGTCAAAGCAATTCCCATTTTCAAACCATTTGATTTGGCGACGATATTTGTTCCAGTGATAAAGTTTCAGCTCTGCTTCAGAGCTGAAAATGTGGTCTGCTTAACATGCATTTTTTATTTATTTATCCATTTATTTTACATGAAAAAAGTATTGCAGTAGAGTATGGGCCAGTACAGTCTTCAGTCTGAAACTAGTTCTATTTAAACAATAGATGCATCCAGAGAGATCTGCTTTGGAAATGGCTCCACTCATCATTTAGCTCATGTCTCCAGGGAAAATCTGTTATCTAAAGTGAAGTCAACCAGAATTATCAACCGGAGGCAAGATATTGACTGTTCACAATCTCTCCACTAAACCTGACAAAAACAAGGCAAACATACGAGACAAACACTTCAGTTCTGCTGGGTTTACAAATCCAGTTTAGACTGTTTGGGCATTTACTGATGTTTTTTGATAGGAGGAAGTTAAAGCAGGTGGGAAGATGATGGTATTTATTCTCAAACTCTTAATTTTATGGTCCCCTGTTTTTGTTGTTAGTTGTATTTTTTGGGGACTTTGGTTACGGTGCCATTTTTTGACCAGCATCACATTTTATTTTTGAATCAGGCGTCATTCAGACATGACTAGTATACAAACCTTGCTTCTTAAAACCTGAAGCTTTTCCTGGTGAATCAATAATGGGACAGTAGAGTTGTCCAGAGACCATTTATTACAGTGCATCTAACCAATCTTAAGTACTTCAATAGGCGCTAAATTAGTCTCGGCTCTGCTGTTATTTCCAGTCAAATAATCTTCTCCAGTTTCTAGTTTGGGCTGTTTTTGTTCATTACAGAATATGCAGTTTTTAAGTTTTAATAGCTATCGTTCAGTCGTTCCTGCTTTTCTTCCTGGTACGATGGTGGAGTGGCTGCAGGCGATGCGAGACTGTTTCTGCTATTAGACTGCTAAGCTTTAAATAGAGCCGCTGCTGCAGGGCTGCTCAGCAAGTGACATCATCTGGCCCTGTGGTGGTACTGGAAGTAAACGCAGACTAGGGTGTGTCTTAGACACCCAAGACATTAACCTAAAGGCTTGCGAAGGTAGCTTAGTATTTGGAGAGAACGTGTCGGAACCTGTTGTCTCTAATAAAGCTCTGTGTTTGTATGTCAGAAATGTCCATCTATTTGGTTTACGAGTTGCATAAGTAGATTATGTAAAGGCCACAGTTCATTGCTTGATTTAGGGTTTCTAGCTTAAATGTAAAACTAAGTCTTGGCATGACATCACCACCAATGACATTCTTTAATTACAATGGCTTAGATGTTGGAGCTGAATCTAATCTGAGTTTACTTCTGCGTAGCTCCAGAAACACTGGGGAGGTTTTTTTTTTTTTTGAATGAAAAAGATTTACCGTAAATGTTTTTTTATTATTATTATTTTGGTTCTTTGTTGGATATCATTCAGAATGTTTCCTTTTTCTTGCTCATGTCACTCATCTAGTGTTTTTATGTGGGAAGAAACCAGCGTTGTATGTGAATGCTTCTTCCTGTAGCTGGGATTTAGGATTATGCTGCAACTGTCCTGTTTCAAAACACAGACCTGATTCAGACTAATCTTGTTATTCTGTTTGTCTTTACAGTCGGGACGCATTGACAAATCCTACCCAACAGTATGTGGTCACACAGGCCCTGTGCTGGACATCGACTGGTGCCCACACAATGACCAGGTCATTGCCAGCGGCTCTGAGGACTGCACAGTGATGGTAAGGTTTACCTTCCCTGTTCTACCTAAAATCACTCATCTTAAATGTGAAACTAAAGAACTAGAATGCTCAAAGTGTGGTTAATGAGTGATTAGAGGTTGCATGTTTTTTATTTTTTTATTTTTACTGGAAGAGGACTCGCTGTTGTAACTTGGAGATGGGTGCAGGCCTCACCCTCTGGATTAGATTAGACTGAAATATGTGTTATAAGAATCAGAGGAGGGGAATGATTTAGCTGTTTATTGAGCTGAGGTCACTGACTTCTTTTGAGACGGTTGTTCCTTTTTCCTGCACATGTCCTTATTTGGGCTGTTGAATGCAGAGATTAGTTTTCACAGATGAAACGTACCAGCTTTTAAAGTTGAAGAAAATTGCATAAACTTTGGGACCTTGTGATTATGTTGAGGATAATTTTCTCTGTAGCATTGCATTTTTTTTATGCCTTTTAAAATTAAAATACATTTTGGATGTGCCTTCTATTTTTTGTAATTCAGATCATTGTTCCATGGCATTACACTTTAACCTCTTCTGTTTCTGTGCAGTTGATTTCAATATTTGTTTTTGTTTTTTATTGAGCATTTCGTACATTAATTTTCAGTTGCTTTGTTTCTGTTGTACTTCCCTTCAATGTGACTTTATCCCATGTCTTGGTCAATGCTGCCCCCTGCAGGTTCCTAATAATATTTAGAATATTTATGGCCAGTATTGAGTCAATTCCATGCAGGTTGCTTTCAGGAGCACAGTGAAGGATGAAATGCAGCCTGTGCAGTAAATCTTTTTCATCTTCTCTATATTAAACCGACAACAAAACAAAGGACAGCACATGTTGAGGTAGCTGCAAACATCCAACTTTAACATGACCTTCAGATTAGTTCAAAGCAGGATGTCAAGAGCTTCCTGGAATAAGGGTTTCTTGCAAATCAAAGTGTCAGATTTAAAGTTAACCTACGAAGAACTGTTGTCGGATTTAACATCACTGCTAGACTCTGAAGCAGGATACACTTACTGCTGGTTTTCAATTTGGAACAAAAATACTTTATTAATGCCAAAAGAAAATAAAATTCAACAGTTCCTAGTTGACTGCATTGTGCCAAGTTTAGATTGTAGATGGTTTGGGCTGCATTTTTTGCAGAGACACGGTTCAAGTCACAGGAAACTCTTAATACTACTGCCCACAAAACCACATTGGAGTTAGTTTTGGTAATACAATATATCCTGGACTTTACACACGCACTGTAAAAATGTATTTTAATCCAAAACAGCTCGTGGTGGGTGTCCTTTTCTCCTGAACTTCATTCACATACTTGTCTGTTCTAGGTGTGGCAGATTCCTGAGAATGGGCTTGTGTCCTCCATGTCTGAACCAGTGGTGGTTCTGGAAGGCCACTCAAAGCGTGTGGGAATCATCACATGGCATCCAACAGCACGAAATGTCCTCCTTAGTGCCGGTAAAAGCCCTTCATTTGTCTTCAGCTTTTTAAGGCTAGGTGGCTGTACAGTTTAAATTAAACAATAACATCACAGCAAAAACCCTTTCTGGCTCAGTGACGGTGTATGTTGTCTGATTTATCGCTGCTCTCACCAGGTTGCGACAACCAGATAATCATCTGGAATGTGGGCACAGGAGAGGCCATGATCTCCTTGGAGGACATGCATCCTGATGTCATTTTCAATGTGAACTGGAACCGCAACGGTAGCCTTATCTGCACTTCCTGCAAGGACAAGTCAATCCGTGTCATCGATCCCCGCAAGGAGACCATTGTTGCTGTAAGCCACTTCCAGATAAACTGTTCTGTGTCTGTTTATTTTGCCCAAACTCAGAGGTAATTAGAAGTGGATTTTAAAAATGCATTAAAACTGGGTTGCTTCTAGTTTTTGTGATATAGAATACAGATTTATTTTTACTGCACAATTCTGCTAAAACTAGGTGTTTTCTGATTGCGTCAAACATCAAGAGCCCGATTGGAGACAACAAATGAATACATTTGGAGAAATGAAAACCCCTTCACACCTTGGTTTTAGCTTTATACAAGCAGCATATAATTTTCTGTAATTTTGGTTTTCAACTTGATGACTGCATGCACATGGATTCAAAACTCAAAGAAGGTGATTTTTCATAATTTTTTTTCCAAACATTTAAATTCAGGTTTAGCTGCAGTCCTAAACTTGGTCTGGTCAAAACAACAGCCTATAAAAGCTTCTGTTTTGGGAAAGGAACCAAAATTAGTAAATTAGTTTTTTTAAAGAATCTGAATTAACTGTCTTTTTTTTTTTTTTTTTTTTTTTTTTTTTGATAATGCAATACTCAAGTAAATTTTTTGACTAATATAGGGTTGCAGATTTTGAAAGGGAGATATGAAGTTAGTCCAGATGCTGGGAAAGCAGCACAGTGTCCTAAAACCAACCAAATTAGAAGCCATTTTTAATTGTGCTTCATGATCTGTGGAACCTGCAGATGAGGAAACTACTAAAGCAGTTTAATTTGAATACATTGTAATCAAATACCTAGAAAAAAAAGTCTTGAAATTTGATTCTGGAACAATTTTTAAAATGAGAAATGTGTAGGAACACTTTTGTATGCTAATATTTTCACTCTGATCATGTAGCACAGAGTCACACCAGCTGGTGATCATGGTATTACCAATAAGCGCCTCTTTGTGCTTCACAGGAGAAGGAGAAGGCACACGAGGGCGCTCGACCCATGAGGGCCATTTTCCTCTCCAACGGCAACATCCTCACCACCGGCTTCAGTCGAATGAGTGAGAGGCAGCTGGCTCTCTGGAATATGGTGAGTTGTTTCACGAGTGCCGAGTTGTACCCTCCACACCCCACACATGCAAAGTCCTTCTCTTATGTGTCCCTCAAGAATCAGAGGGAGCCCAAACAGCTTTGTTTTGTAAAGCTCTGATTACATTTCTATATTCTTTCTGTTTCTCCAGGAAAACATGGAGGAGCCGATGACCGTCAACGAGATGGACACGAGCAATGGAGTGCTGCTGCCCTTCTATGATCCAGACACCAGTGTTGTTTACCTCTGTGGAAAGGTGCGTTTCCTTTTCAGCATTCTGTCACTCGCATAACTGACGTTACTAGATTAGTAGGAAAAGATTTTATTTTATTTTTTTAAGCAGCAGTAATAAACAAACTGCTTTATTTCTCTGCAGGGTGACAGCAGCATTCGTTACTTTGAGATCACGGATGAGGCACCGTACGTTCACTTCCTGAACACCTTTGCGAGCAAGGAGCCGCAGAGGGGCATGGGCTACATGCCCAAGAGAGGCCTTGATGTCAATAAGTGTGAAATTGCAAGGTAAGCAAAGATGGGAGGAAGGCCATTCCTCCTGTTGATTCCATAACCTCATTTAATGCTGTAACCACTTAATGACTTCACCACTAGGAGGCAGTGAAGTCATCATGATGCACATATTTCCAAATCATGGTGTGTGTTGTCATGTATTGCACTGGACTGTGAATGAAGGAGTGTGTATTTGTGTTGCCAGGTTCTATAAACTGCATGAAAGGAAGTGTGAGCCTATTGTGATGACTGTACCAAGAAAGGTGAGTCCACAACCAAGTTAGCTTAAAGTCTTCTTACTCCGTCATTGTGTGTGGGTGTTGTTGTTGTCGATACCGTTTTTAATATCTTGTTCTCCCTTGCCAGTCGGACCTGTTCCAGGACGACTTGTACCCGGACACAGCGGGACCAGACCCTGCCCTGGAGGCGGAGGAGTGGTTCGAGGGCAAGAACGGAGACCCCATCCTCATATCCCTAAAGAACGGCTATGTCCCTGGCAAGAACCGAGAGTTCAAGGTCGTCAAAAAGAACATTTTGGACAGCAAGGTCAACAAGAACACGGAGAAGTCGAGCCCTGCCAACAAGTCTACTTCTTCAACTCCATCAATTGTGAGTTGCATGACTTTTCTGTGTTTTGTGACTTTAAACTGCTGCACCTTGAGTCTGAAGGTGTAAAAGAGCGATTAAAAAATATTTGAAAGTTTCGGGGATAGACTGAGGAAGAAATGTATGATTTTAAAATTTGATTTACTGATATTTTTCCCCCAAAACTTTGGTGTTTGTTTGAAACTACTTCTGCATGACTTAAATAATCAAAGTATTTATGTATCCAGAGCAGGCTGTTTTCTGTAGTATTTTTCTCTTTATGATGTAATGTTTAGAAAAAAAATTATTTGCAGATAGGATAGCTAGAAATCAGCCTGAAAAAGCCAAATTGGTGCCCCTGCGATGTCACTGTATTTATAGAAAACGGTAAGATTCTCATCAGTCTCTGGTTCTTTACAGAAATCTGAGGCAAAGATGGAGGAGATCTTGAAAGAAATCAAATCCCTCAAGGACCTGATCAGCAGTCAGGAGAAGCGAATCATCAAACTTGAAGAGCAGATGTCCAAAGTTGCCATTTAGGGGCCCTTTATCCCCCCATCCCACTACAATTCAGGACGTTCCTTTCGCTGGGGACTTCAGGGTGAGCGGGATTAGTAATCCTCCCTTTCTGACGGGGTTTGGTCTGAATCCTGCCAGCCAACGATCCCCAGCAACATTCCAGACGAACTTTTTCTTAGCGAAATCCCAACCCTTAGTTTAACACAGGTGGAATAAGAAGGATTTGGTAAATTTAGCAGAAAGTACTTTTGCTTTTTGATGAAAAGAACATTCCTTTTATTCTGTTTCAGTCTTTTATTTCCCCTAGCTGATTAAAAAAGACGTCTTAATTTGACTCATTTTAGACTGACCAAATCAACAACAGTTCCAGTTTCTGATATCGTTACATTTTTAAGTAGGTGCCAGTGATTCATGTTGGCGTGTCCCAAGATGAAAATGTTGCCAAATTTAAATTGTGTTTACACCTCCTGAACAGTATTTTTCCTTTCTCTTTCTGTGAGACTGTTTTAGACTCAGACAGTGAAGTTTGGTGAAGTAGACTGTTTATATAAAGAGGAGAATTTAATCATTTTACTACTATGAAAACTGGTAAAGTAACTGCAACATGATTGAAATTTAGATACCGGTGAAAGAAAATGCGTTCCGGTTTTCCAGTCAACATTAAACATTTAGATAACATCCCAAACGACAAATCCTTTTTCTTAGTCAAACCTGCACAAATCTATTCCTGCTTTCTTTTCCATTGACCTCCATGTAGACATGCATACCTTTTCTTCCCGCTACATTCACATGAACTCTGAAACTATTGTAGAAAATCACACTCCACCGATCTTATTGGACGTTCATGAAAGGACCAAGAAAAGTTCCCGTCTCCTCTCTCTGTAAACGGTCTGCTGTGGCAGCTCTGCGGCGCCGGTCACCTGCTTTATGTGCTGCACATGGAAAGAATAATAAGAGCTTTTTTTTCCCTTTCATCTTTGCCACAAAAACGGATTTGTTTTTTGTAGGACCTGCAACTTCCAATCTCGGTGTTTGTTGTAAATGGTCTTGCGTAACCCACATGTAGTTAGTTTATGTTTTCTGTATAATTAGAAAAAAAACATCAACAACAAACTGATTTATTTCAGAGCATCTTATGATAAAGGTGGATATTATAGAAGAAGCTGTTCATGATGAAAATCACGGTCCTGGATGTCCCTGCTTTGTTTCCAGCTCAAAGCAAAATGAAGGTCCATTACCTGCCTATAATTTGGGGAAAACTAACAGTTTGGATACCACTTACCTGTTGTTTTTTTTTTATTTTTTTTATTATTACTATTATTCTGTTTCTTGTTCCAGCTGTGCTTGTATCCCTCTTAGCACTTCCACTTTTAAATCCTGTGAGTTAATTCTGTCCTTAAATCAGTGCAGTTTTTCCAAATACCAGAACCATTGGACTGTCCAACCAGAGTCGTTGCGGTCCAACAGAAGCTCTATTTTTCTGAGGTTTTACGTTTGTTTCCCAGTGGGAAGCTGAGACGGGTTAATGGTTCAGTCTGTTGTTTGCCTTCGTTAATTAACACTGTACAGACCTGAAAGTGCCATAGAGGAAACCCTGAAAGTGTGTGTTGGAGGTTGTGTAGTGAATGGATGAATTGAAAGGTGCCTGGATTTTAAAACCACTTTGAGGTGCTATGCTTTGTACTGACACCCTGTTCCTAAAGTGCTGATGACTCCGCCGAGTCCTGCCAGTCATTCTGACACGTACACCAGGCAGCATCTTCGCTCTCCGTTTAATCTGAGCATTGAGCCACTGACATTTTGGTGTTTTTTCTTCTTCTTGGTACGGGTATAAAAATCTTTTTAAATTGATTTCAAACCAAGAATTTTGCGGCTGTAGCACAGCCTTGGAAGTCAGCGGCCATCGGGATGCACTTTGAGCAGCGAGTCGTACACTAACGGTAATAGGAAATCTAATGAGGCTGCCGCTCCGTAGATTTTATTTTATAGCATGGTTGGTGCAAAAACGTTAGTATCTAACAGCAATCCAAAGGGATAGTGTAGGTGGAAGTGGCGCTGAAAGATAGGTGTATGTTTAGAAAAATGAGTGAAAGCTGTGTAAATATGATCAGGAATCATTTTGTTTTTTGTGGTTGTGCTAAAGAGGGTGTTTGTATGGGTGATGGGTTTTAAACGTCTTCCCCCTCCCCTCCTGTTTTGTGTTCCTTGCACCTTGCCCCCATAAAAAGAAAAGCAAAACCTCCATCGCACATGAAAAATGAGAAACTAGATCAGACAAAAACCAACCAGGATGAACGCCTCGGTGAGGTCTGCTCAGCTTCTTTTCATTATCCTTGCTTCAAATATTGGACATTGATTATAAGAAAATTAATAAAGAATTTTTAAAATGAACTCGCTGCGGATTTTTTTTGATTTGTCCAAGTATTTATTGAGTGGGATTGGAGGGCTTGATAGGAAAAGGTCTGCATTGATTATGAATTGTAACAGTTTGTATCACCACAGGACGTTTCTCATACTCCACATTGTCAAAGGTATTTACTTGTCTTCCTAAACAAACGTGAAATAAGACCATTATGATCCGATGAAGCATGTTTTAGACAACTATGCATAACATTTTATATCCATTAATTAGTTAGTGGTATATTAGACAGCAGTTATGAGGCACAAAAAAATCATTGCAGATAATCTTTGGTTGTGACAAAGAAGTTACCTTCTGTTTCTGGGATCAAAATCAACTCTGGATGTAAAAATGGACACGTGAAACAAGAGCCAGTAAATGAAGCATTGATCCGTCTCCTAGAGTAAAGAAAGAGTGAGTCATAAATAATTTGAGGGAGGATGGATGAGAAATATTTATCAGCCAGCTGTGAGGGTACCTCCAGCACCCTCTAGTGGCGACGGTGCTGAAGTTATCTGTCAATTTCGGGATTGACGGAGGACGTTTTTTTTTGTTGGTTTTTTTTTGTTGGACTGGCCCATTTTGAAAACGTTCTTGAAAAGCATAAATGAGAACTGATGAAAATGTTAGATTTAGAAACTACAGCTGAATATGAATGAAGTTACAAAAAAATATTTATTTAAAAGGCTGGTGAGTCTTTTGACTCTGAACTGACTTGGCTTGCCCAGCTGTCGATGCCTTGTGAAATGTTTAATCTCCTCGTACGTTCTTTCATTTTCATGACCAAAGAACACACAAGACAAGTCAGAGATGAAGTGTAGTTTATAAAATTACGTCTCGAGATTTGGACATCTGTTTGTTTAAGCTACTGTCAGAAACTGCTAAGAGAGCCACGACATGACCGTCTACCTAGAGCAGGGGTCTCAAACTCCAGTCCCCGAGGGCCGCTGTCCTGCAGTTTCTAGATGTGCCACATGTACAAAACACTGGAATGAAATGGCTTAATTACCTCCTCCTTGTGTAAATCAGTTCTCCAGAACCTCGCTAATGACCTAATTATTCTATTCAGGTATGGTGACATAGGACAGTGACATAGACTGACGGGCAATCAGAGCATTAATTGCAGAAGCAGCAAAGATTTCCTTGATCACTCTTGAGGACCTATCCTGCAGAGATCTGCAGCTCAAATGGAAGTATCTAAAGCAATATTTACGGTATAGTCCACCATTCTGGTCTTTATGAACGAGCTGCATTTACAATTAGCCATAAATCTGTTTGGGAGCGCAGAATACATGTGGAGGAAGGTGCTCTGGTAAGATGAGACCAAAATAAATCTTTGCAGCTGATACATATGACTGTGTGGTGGAAAACTAACATTACACACCACCTTGAAACAAAGAGGTGGAGGCATCATGATGTGGGGATACTTCTCTTCAGCACAGACAGTGAACCTGGAAGGGGATAAGAGCAGAGCAACAAAATTGAGCCGGGTGTTTTAGTTCACCTTCCAGCAGATCTGACACTCCAAACATACAGCCAGAGCTACAATAAAGGGTTTACAGATGAGAGTATATCTTGTGTTTGGCCCAGTCAAAGTCCAGACCTTAATCTGCACTGAAATTGTGCTATTTTGCTTCAATAAATGAGTGATGATTTCAGTCTCTATCTGTGCCAAACTGCTAGATTCATGTCAAACATTCAGCTGTAGCTGGAGTGAAAGATGGTTTTCCACATAGAACTGACTGAACAAGGCTAATTACAAATATGTAGAACATTTTTCTAATTCGCTTCATTTTAAACCAATAATTTATTGATATTTTAGAATAAAATAATTTTAAAAAAGCATTTTAAACTGAAGCATAACCCCTTAAAGGCAAAAACGCATAACCAATTGGCTCGTTTTCTGTGACGCGCTAAATCACTGCTCACAACCTAAAGTTGAGGTCTTGTGAAAGAATTAATTTCAATCAAAGGAACATAAAGAGCTTTAAATAAAAGCCTTTCATGTTCAAAGGTAAGGACACCAAAATGGTCCTTAAGTTTATATGTTCGCTTAGTTTGGTGTGTTTTTGGGAGGAAACTGGTGCTTTTTCTTCCCTGTGCTGCCTTCCAGAGTAAGGCTGTAATCATCATGGTCTTAATTAGAAAGGACTTGGTGGGAGGCAGGGACTGTTTGGTCAGACTCGCCCCGACAAAACCAGAAATAACCATTTCTGCTAAAACATGAGACCTGCGCACCTTCTGCAACATCACTGCAGCTGCTAGGGCTAAAGTACCAGACAAACTTTGGGTTGAAAAGAAAAACACACTGTGCTGAAATACACACATTATGTAAAAGAGAATAACATTTTTGTGCTAAGATCAGATATAAGCATTATAGATTGATTTTAAAAAGGAAAGTAAAAATCCAAAATGGCTCCTGCATAAACTTGGATGGAGCCTGAGGAAGGAAAGCTGAGAACGAGGGAGGAAACACTGAGGATGGAGGGCTGGGCATCATTTTGCTCTGAGGAGACATTTTAGAGCGGAGTGAAGAAACTAAGTATAACTTAGCAGGGAGGGGTAAAATATCCTCACTCTCTCCTTCTTGTTGCTTTGCCTCTTCTCTTTTTTTATCAGTCCGAACCTTTCTGCTCTGCATCTGCTTTCCAGTCAGACAAACGAAGGAAACTCCTTCTGTAAGTATGTCATTAACTTTTATATTTAACTGACAAGCACAGATAACAGAAGCTTCATTTCTGTCATATATGTCTTTTTCAAGCATACTTGTGTTTTTAAAACTGATTTTAAAAAATTATTGCTTTCTTTACTAAAATGTAATGTTATTTAACATAATACACCAATTTTATTTAAAACAGACAGACATATTAATTGCTATTTTTTATTATGTTACATATTCAGCATTTTAGTCTGCAAATGATTTAACAACATTTGTCCCTCTTATCAGGTTCTCAGGTTTTGTAGTGATGATTTATTTGCAGACTGTGTGAACTTTCAAGGAATCTTTTAGATAATTACAGATAGTTTTAAAAACTTTTATGTCCGAAGACCTTTTAGGTCTTCACATCAAGAATAGTCGTATTCTTGCCACTAATATATATACATATATATATACAGCTCTAGAAAAACTAAAACATTTCCAGGTTATTCAACCAAATGTTGATTTCTGAATTCTTCCTGAGTTAAAACATCAGCATTGTTGTTTCTAAATGAATATGAACTTGTTTTCTTTGCATTATTTGTGCTCTTAAAGCGCTGCATCTTTGTGTTATTTTGACCATTTCTCATTTTCTGCAAATAAGTACTAAATCTTTGCTTGGAATTTCAGAGACATGTTGTCAGTGGTTCATAGAATAAAAGAACAATGTTCATTTTACTCAAACACAAACCTATAAAAAGTCAAATCAGAGAAAGTGATCATTTTAATTTTTTCTAGAGCTATGTATGTATATATTAAGAATAAAAGTGTCCCAGTTCTAAATATAATTTAGTTCATTTGTTTTGTTTTGTTTTTTGTTTTTGGGTGAGAGTTGAAGTTTTAAGCCATAATTGCAAAATTTGATCTTCTGTTTTTTTCCAGTTCTAATATTTCCAACATTAAATGATTTCAACACCTGGTGAAAGAAAAAGAGATGGAATCACAACTATTGGAGGACATTCAGTCTGTTGTTTAAAAAAATTTACAGAAAAGACTTTTTATGTATGAAATTAAATGACACTGCACCTCTTCATATTAAGTAAACAAATTAACAATGAAAATTTCATTTACTGGTTCCTGTGTAAGTCTGATGCTAAAAGTGAGTCTGTACTTAAAATACAATATTTACTGAACTTGAACAAATTGCTGCAGAAGTCCTATAGTTCTGCTATGGGAAACATACGAGAGCTTTCAGTGGAAAGAATGAGAAATACTATAAAGTTCCTACTCTGTGATTAATCAGAGCGCTGCTTAAAGGCCTAGTTGTTTCAGGAGCAAAAACAAATAATAAAAACGTTTGTTTCCTAGTGAAACATGTGAAAAACAAAGAGGGCAACCAGAACAAAATCAAGCATGTATTAGTTATTAGTTACATGTCAGTGTAAATGAGATGGACAGATGCTGACTACCTTTCTCAGGAAAGCCACAGATGGACATTGAAATTTTAGACACTTCTCTAACTTTGTAAGTTCTGCAACAGTTAAGTATTTTTAGGATGTTTACAATAAATTTGCCACCAAGCAGAGAGCACTACAACATTTCTTTGGAAAAGGCAAAGTGACCTGACCTGCAGGTAGTTCAAATCTCAACCTAATCAAAATTTGAATCACAAATATAAGAGAAAAATAAATATGTTTAAATTGGCTTCATCGGGCAAAGCTGCTTTTTGGGAATATTAGAGCTTCACTGATTTTCATTTTTCACTGCCGAGTGTTGGTCTGTTAAATTAAATAGTTTCATGTTTTTGCTTCTAAAAGCTGCGGTTCCCTTTCTGAGTAAAACTACTGAGACTGGAATAGTATAGACAAACCTCAGATCAATCCGTTTTAGAAATACAGCCCTTTGAACATCATTTAGATTTTGTAGCCCCTCTACATTCATCTAGAAGATGAGCCCTAATGTAACACAACACCACTGTTGTGTTACATTAGGGGCTTTAGATAGTTTTTTTTTCTTTCAAAAATGACTTTCTTCTTCCAGAAAGACTGGAGACAGATTCTCACACCTGAGCTGTCGATCTCTGCAGCTCCTCCGGAGCCACCATGGGCCTTGTGGCTGCTTCTCTGGTTGCTGGTCTTCTTGTTAAGCCTCTTAGTTTAAGTGGGCAGCTATCTTGGCACATTTTCATTTGTGCAACACTTTTTTTCAAACCTTCAAGAACTCCAGCTGGATTAATACCCAGATTAAATTACACAGAGCTGGGCTCTATCTACTGCTCTGATTTGGGGAGTTAAAATGGACTGAGTACAAATACTTGATGTGATTTTAGGTTTTTAGCCATAAAGATGATTTTCTTATAGTTCCCAGCCATGCGCAACTTTGTGTCTGTCTCTACCACGAAATCCAAATCAAATGTTCTTCAGGTCTGCAGCTGTAATGTGACCAAAACATGGAAAGCTAAACTTTTCCAACTGACACGACGCGACCAGTCGTGTAAATCTCACGTCTGTGTCACGACGGCGTGGAAGCACCTTAAAAGATGTAAATAAGCTCTGAGGAAACTGAGTATTGTCCCATCTGATCGCTGCATGTTCTTCTCTTACATGGTGACTGAGTGGTAATCTCAGCCCCGTGGAGATATTTTGGAAACTTAATTTTAGCTGTAATTACCAGACTGAAGAGGCAGAGCGGTCATGTATGGCTGTACATCCAAGGATGAATACCAGCCCACCATGTGGTCCAGCAGAATACACACTGCATGTTTGACCACACAAGCAGTGGAAGGGTTCACACTGCTGCAGCACGACGAGCTGCAGCAGCTTCGCTCCAGCACCATGCTGATTAGAGGCTGGTTTTCATAGCTTGGCGCTTCATAATTATACACCAGATTAGGAGAAAAATTTAGCTAAAATAATGGCAGCTGGAGTTTTCCTGATTAGCGAGAGAAAATTCGGTGAAACCCCCGAGAGGCACCATTTGGTTGGGGAGTTTATTCAGTCTCTTGGCCTGTTCACAAATACAGGTTTTCCTGGAAGCAGAAATATCTCCCTCACGTCTGAGCTGCTGTGGGCGGGTGAACACCAGCTGGTGCCCAGTGTAAATATAGAGGCCACAGCCACAGGTCTCCCACGCCTCTGTGCTCCCACTGGAATAAAGCTTCCTTCTGGCTTTGGTGTGGTGGATGGGTGGCCTCCCTCTACTTTACAAATTATAAGGCCAAACTTTGCTGTCTCCACCCCAAACAAGTAATGGCTACTCTGGAGTCGGCTGAAATAGATCTGGTGCAAAGCAGGGAGAGGCAGAAAACACAGACACACCAGAGATGGAGGAAGAGTTCTTCACAAAGAAACATTTAAATCTAGTTGCACAATGCACAGGTTTTTGGCAGCAAAACAGAAGCTTCATTATTATATAATAGTGAGCAAAAATCTTTGGTCATAGTAAAGATAAACATGTTAGACCTTTATCATCCCTCAGGGGGAAAATTAATCTCACCTTTCTTTGTGTTTCATTTCCAAAGAGACATATTCCCATTGACTTCCATTTAGATACTCAGGATTCTCATTCATTCAGGATAAACCAAAGCAAATTTTCTGTCCAGTACCATTTTTAGGAGAATTGTAGTTGAGTTAACGCTGACCTAAAAGTGTTTCACTAATTTATTTATTTTTATTTTTTTTAAAAAGCTCTTTAAATAAGGATAAATCTGCATTGTGATGACACAGAACGGCAAAGTTAGAAAGAATCACTCAGTTGAAGCCAGCCAGTGATTCCTGGGGATGCATTTAATAATAAGCCTTCACTTCCCTCTAGCCCTTCACAAATACTTACATTTCTTTGTATTCAGCCTTTTCCGTACTGCAGCACATAATGTCAGCTATAAATTATGACTCACATGGTCAGTGATTTCATTAAAGCAGAAATTTTATTTGATTTTTTTTTTTCTCTTTGTCAAACCCTTTTTGATTTTAATTCATTCATTGATTTCGTTGTTTATTCAAACATAGTGGTTTAAAATACTCACCCGTTTACTGCTTTAAAACTACAGAGGATGTTTTTGACTGACAAGTTGCCAAATTTGACTTTAATAATCGGCTTTCTTGTGTTCATTCTTAAATTAAAAACCTGACTTTGCTGTTGCTGTAGGACCCGCCGTTGACGATGAAGTCCCAGCTGGTTTTTCCCGTCTCCAGTGCGACTCTGCTCTGGCTGTGCTGCAGCTTGTGCCACTGCAGTCCTCTGTTCTACAACATATCTGTGGACGGCAGCGGCGACGAACCCGAGCTGGAGCTCATTTTCCCCACCTCCTTTTCCACACGAGCGCCCGTCGATGTCTCCGCTGCCACTCCGCCTCCCAGCCTCACCAACACCATCACCACCACCATGATCCGCCTGAAAGACTTTGTCCTGAGCCGAGTGGTGGACTTCCTGCAGGAGAACCTGCTCATCATCATCGTTGTAACCTCTCTTCTTATTGTTTTGGTCTTCATCATTTGCTGTGCGTTCGCCATGAGCCACAAGCGCAAGCTGGAGGCCTACAAGCCCCTCCCTAGCCCGCCCAGGAAGTACACTGCCAGTAAAACCGGAGCTCGCAAGAACTCTAGCGAGCTCCAGGAGAAACCGTACGCCGTGGACCACGTCAAGAGGGTCCACGTTCAGGGTCCGGCGTCCCCTAAGCATCTGCGCATGCCCTCCAAGGCGCTGGTGGGAGACAAGGGAAGAGACGTCAGGTCGTCGCCTCGACAGGAGGTCAGGAAGGTCAGAGACACAGAGGAAGTGGAAAAAAGGCGGGAGGAAGTGAAGTTCAAAGAGCCATTGAAGCAAAGGGAGGAGGTCCAGAAGAGCGCCAGTCCCGGCACCGGCTCCAGTCATCCGGTCTGCACCTGCCACCTGAAGAAATCCAACCACTAACACACAACCGAGGCAAAACGGGTCAAAGTGTCACTCAGAAGGGAAAACATTCAGGTGGAATCACACCGGCTACGAAAATCTTTACGTGCATAAAATCGGAATAAAGTCCAACAAAAGACAGAAAGCTGAGTGTCTTACTGTGCGAGTCTGTAATTCATCCACAGCACCTCAGCAGGTTTCATTATCAAGATTGAAGAAAAAACAGAACTTCTATACATTTATGTGAGGGAAAAGAAAAAGCTGTGCAATTTGTAAACAATGCAAGTAGTGGGGAAATCCTAATGACAAGGAAGTGAAAATGGGTGGATAATTATGTGCATAATGTGTATGAATTCATGCACACAGCACCCTCCACAATTACTGATACCTCTAGTTAAGACGTGTGGAAGATCTCTAAACTCGTCAAGCCTCGTTTTCCACTGATCCAGTGACTGTAATATTTGTTTGTTACAGCTCCGTCTGCAGATATCGATACATCTAGGAGCGTAACTATTTTATTTTAGCCATTTCCTAACTAATGAAGATCAACACACATCTGCCTTGCTTGAATGAAATGCTGTCTTGTCTTTCCCGTATTGAAGAGCGGCAGAGAAAAAAATGCTCCTGTAAACCAGGCCATGTACATTCCTCAGGGAAGTGCAACAAATTACTAAATAAAACTTTATAAAAACTCTGATCTGCTTAAAAAAGTGTAAATTAGACAATGCTTCAAGTTTTACAGATGCAAATAACTATAACATCTTTAGTTGTATTTAAAAAGATATTTTCTTCCTTATTCATGATCTCCCACCATGGAATAAATTCTGCCAAATTAAAGGTTGAATTTTTCCAATTTTTTCAGGTGAAATGATGCATTTCTTAGATGAATTCATGTAAGAGTTTCTACACATCTTCACCAGGGGGATCAATAAACATGGAGTGCAGTGTAATTACAGTACTTATTTTATATCAGGCTGATGCTTCTCAGTACTTTGCTTCATGAAACCACATCACCATTTATTACTTATAGGTTGTAAGGCAGACATGAGTAACAGTGTCTGATATTTCAAAATCTTATTTGACGGGACTGTGATTTCAAGCAGAGGTTTTTCACGTGGGGAAAGTTTTACTCCAACCAGAAAATCTCCGCTTTGTGTTTTTTAAGAGCTTCAGAGCTGAATTAGTCGTCCAAAGTAACGTCTTTGGTGATGTAAATAAACACACAAATGCCAGTAAACCTTACTTGATGAGTAACAATTATTCTTTTCTTTATTAATATGAACTCTAGTTACCTCTACTTTAGTGTTATTATATCTGGTGTCTTGTATCTTATTTCAGAACCCAATCAGAAAACCAACATGAAGAATTTTTATTTCAACAATATTTTAACTAGAAGAAAACATATTTTTATTTTATCCTTCATATAGGCTAGTTAGAAATTATGGTTCGTTATTTTTATTTTTATATATTAACGTTTGTTTTTCTGTCTTAAAGAATAAAAGATGAGTCAGAAATCCAGGTGATTAAATGGATTATAGTTACACCGAGCATCTAAACTTAGATAAGTTTGTATGTTTTCTAGGTTGTCGTTTTGTCATGTTAAAACTCACTGTTTTATCCGAACCTCACACTGTCGTCCTCACGCGTTGCTTTCTCTGTGACACTTGTTCATTCTACAAAATGACAGGTTTGTTTTGCTAATGTTTAATAAAACTAAAGAAAGAAGTGTGTTTGTCGTTCTTGTATGCTATGTGCTGCTACTCAATAAAAATAAAAAATAAAAAAAAACGCAGCGCTGAAGACATAAAATTAGGAAAGGCAACAAGGTTCCAAAAATAAATGACGACTTCTACGTAGACATCACGTTCCTCTGAACATCTGTAATTTGGAGCTTCATCCACTCGGAAATCACAGTTGACTGCTTTAAGGTAATTACGCAAACAAAAGATTCACGATATGACAGACGATCTCCTTTGATCTTGCTGACACGGCAGGAAAGCCTCGACGAGGCCGTGGACTCCGCAGCTCTAAAAGCAGGAGAGCAGAAGAACGGATTGGGTCTGGCGCTGACGAGACGTCCTTTGTTCCCACTGGCTGCTGTAGCCTACAAGGTTCTTTAAATGTTTCAGCAGATGTAATCCAGATACATACACGCCTCCTTTGGCGCAGAACAAGAGCGACACACACTGATTTGTTCCAGTTTAGGGTTACAAACAAATAACGTGGCTATTAGGCCACATACAGCATCTTCTGTGAATATTGACAAGGTTGATATATGTTTTGATTTCCTTAAAACTTCTAGGAAAAGAAATTGAACTCACCTATTCTCAATTGCAATTAAATCTTGAAAATTTGGGAGGCTGACACTGTGAATAAATACATGCTTTATAAGTAAGTTTACGATTGTAATTAATCCACAGCTTCTTACTTCTCAGAGGTTTAAAGATAATGTGACACAGAGGCTCATATATCTTAGCCTCCTCCTCCAAAGGGGAAGATTAGAAAACATGCCACTCCAAGTGAGGCAAATTACTGTTGAGCTTCATGAGTCACAAAACTGTCACGAGAAAAGAGCCGTTTACCCTAACTGGACAACGCTTATGGTCAGAGCAATCATTATAAAGAGTTAAAATAACTGTAATTGTAATAAACAACACAATCTGGACCCCAGGCTGTCCTGTCACCATGTAGTGGAGGATGGTGAATAAATCACAAAGTTAAGCAAAAACTCAGGGTCACCAAGTCTCCACAACAATCATTATTTAAAAAAGAAAAGTGGATGACTGGTAATGTTGCATTTTTTAAAGGCTTTTCCTAATAATGCATCAGGAAATGTTTGAGTTGTGTTTTGACAATTGAATTGTTGTTGTGAACTTAAATTGATTTTTTTTTTAAATGAAGAAAAATATACTGCCCCCGTGTGACTAATTCAAGCACTGACTTTTCCTTTACTTTTTTTTTCTTTTTAACCCCCAAATTTCACCATTTTTCTTTGTGATGGGATTACGTCTGATTTAAATAAACTATGGTTAAGTAAAGCTGAAAGCAAATCTGATCTGAATCATGAGCAAGTTAAAACATCAGAGATCAAAAATAAGGTGACAGCACACAATCAAAAGCAGCCAGGTTGGCAGGAAACGTGAGCCCTGACAGAACCCACGGGTCAGATTCCCTGCTCTTTAGCCAGCAACGCTCTAAATAATTCGAGAAAGTACTCCCCCTTCACTTTCACTCCTCCCATCAGGTAGCAGGAAACACAGAAACCTCCTCTTGTTAAGAGCCCTGCTCATGAGAATCAGTGTGTTGGATTTTTAACCAACCTGGCCTGCAGAGACTTCAGCTACAGAGAAACACCAGAGACACATAAGACCTTCCTATTCCTTTCTAAAACTGATTGTTTTTTGTGTCGTTACCTGCCTCTGACGAACAATAGGACCGCTCAATCAAGGTGCATGGTGAGCAGGATCTAGAAGAGGTAACAGAGCACCGTGAGGCGCTTGTGAAACTTTGATGAGAGTCCGGCAGGAATTTGGAGCAGCAGTGGTCATCTTTGAAGACCGAGGATCACAGACCCCTGACCATCTCTACAGAGGAGCAAATAATCTCAAAGCAGGATAATGGTAAGTTCAGCCAGGATTTAGATAAAGGGGTGGCATTATGGTCAATCCCAGCCATGTAGAGTCGTATTATAGCACAATCAAGTGATCATATTACCTTCAGACATGACTTCAAACATGACTTAAAAGACATTTGACTTTGTGATTTGACATCATAAAATTGGGCCACTCTATTAAAGAGAACAGATTGTGAGAAGAAAAAAAATTGGTCAATCACTATGGATCTATATTTCAGTGATATAATAAACTTTTTTTTAATTAATTCATGAGCTGAAAAAAAGTCAAAGATGCTCTTTGGAAAGAGGTGGTGAGCTGCAACATTGTGTGACATAACTCTGAATTTAAACACGGTTTAAGATCTGAAAGAGGAAAAGCAGAACCAACAATGGATGAGTCAGGAGTTCACGGTTCTGTCTGTAATAAAGCTGCTGCAGGTGGAGGGACATTTACTTCAGTATCTGTAATGCAAAGATTCAAACCAACTTTCTCCACAGTGGTGAACTAAATGCTTCTTTTTTAAATTACGCATTAGATTTATATCTGTCGAAAAACAGCATCTGGAATATAAATTATACCCTGGCAGTAAAATTTAGCTTCAGGAGTAACCTTCCATAAAAACAGCTCACTTTGTTTTAATTTTCAAGTCTCTTTGGTGCCAAGGAGACTCGATTCATTTAGAAACGTTTATTGTTTTTAGATTAACATTCAGACATTATAGTATTATCTCCATGCTGCAAAGTCAGCCAGCTGGAAACTGTGCTGGGTGAGAAAACCCTGAGGTCAAAGGTCTCCTGCCTGCAGTGGCTGTTCTTCCATTTCTTAGAGAGGCAGGCGTTCAGGTTGACACTCTGCAGCAGAAAGACGAATGTTCAGGACTGACTTGTGTCAGAGCTGTAGAGTCTCTTCAATGTTTTCATGTTAGATCATGTTACCAGCACTAACTCTAACACGTTTTATCAGGATTTGTTGTGGTAGGCCAACTCAAAGAAGCTTAACTGCGGAAGAAGAAAAAATATTTTTCCAACAATCTCGTTTGTGCGCCACGTTAATCCCCAAATAAAGACGTCACCTTATTGGTAAATAGAGACCAAGGAACACAGCGGACAGGTCAGAGACAAAGTTGGAAGGCCGATTGTGACTCTGGAGGAGCTGCACTTCTCCAGAGTCACTGCAACTTTGATGTAAACTGCTCGTGATGAGTGGCAGGACTTTAAAACTTTGACAGAACGTTTCCGGATCCCTCCTCTCACTGCCACCTTGAGTGAATAATTGATGAGGAAGGGATCCTCTGACTATCATCATACAGTCACCAGATGTCAACTGACTGGATTCGTCCTCTAACTGTTACATTTCCAGGCAATCTGTCAGGGAGAAGTGTGCTTAAATAAAATGAATAACGATCCAAGGAGATCTGGTTGAAGGAGCCAACTTTGATAGACAGTCAAGAATAATGAAAGGCTGCTCAATAATCAACAAGCTGGGTCTTTGAAAGTTGGAGCAAGAGGATCCAACAGTATCAAATGTAAAAAATAGTTCTTAATAAGACATGAATTAAAACTTTAGATGACTCATAAAGTAGTGATGAAAACTGTTGTGTGTCTAATTAGCTCCTCGTCCTTCACAGTGAGTCATGCTGTGGTACAGATGTGATGTCCTCCTCGCTCTCTTCGTCTGGCCCCTGGCCTGCCTCACCATGTCCCCGTGTCCCCCCGGCTGCTGCTGTCCCGGCCCGGGTTTTCTGGTCCTGTGCGAGTCTCTGGGTCTCCGGTCGCTGCCCCGCTCCGTCCCTCTCAGCACCTCCGCTCTGTCCGTGGCCAGAAACCAGCTCTGCAACGTGGACCACCTTCTCCAGGCTTTCTCCGGCCTGCAGGAGCTCAGCCTCAGCCACAACCTGCTGGCCCGCTTCCCCCGCGGCTTGCCCCCCAGCCTGGAGTCCCTGCTGCTGCAGGAGAACCGCATCACTTACATCACGTCAGGAGTCCTCAGGCAGCTGAGGAACCTAACCCGCCTCCATCTGGAGGACAACCGAATCCGTGCCATCCAGCCCGGAGCGCTGCTGGGTCTGACAAAGCTGCAGCTCCTGACACTGAAGGGGAACAAGCTCACCAGCCTCCCACCAAGTCTCCCGCCATCGCTGACGCATTTGGACCTGTCGGAAAACTGCATCTCCTCTCTGGATCTTCCCTCTCTCGCCTCCCTGGTCAACCTGCAAGTCCTGCAGATCAACAGCAACTGCCTGCGCTCAGTGCCTGAAAACACCTTCGACAGCCTGCCACGCCTCAGGTCCGTGGACCTAACCAACAACCTGTGGGTGTGCGAGTGCGAAATCGTGTATCTATACCGCTGGCTGCTGAGCGGCAGACTGAAGATGGCTACAGATCTGGTGTGCAAAGAGCCGGTCCACCTCGCTCATCGCCTGCTGCTCAATCTCTCCATTGTGTCCATCTGTCCACGTGTCCTAAAGCCAAATGAGAAGACACACCTGCCTGCTGTCGTTTCTGTGGAGGCGGTGAGAACATCAGATCCAGGTTCATATGAAAACGGGGATGATTTGCAGTGGAAGAGGTCAAAAGAAGCCATTGTCTCAAACGAACAAAACCTCCAGGATTCTCGGGTTTTACCCTACTCCTTCGAGACTCTCACCTATGAGGAGTGTTTATCCTTCAACCTGTCTCCATCAGTCCCTCCCACCGACCTGAAAACTACATCTTTTCCAGAGGACCAGAGATGCAGAGAAAAAACGACCTCCCCCTACCTTCAAGGCAATGTGTCCTCTACTGCAGGGACACAGTCAGGACTGTCCACCAATAGACAGGAGACGGTCCCTCCTGTGAACCCCCAGGTGTCCGCCCACGGCGACTGGAAGGTGGTCGTCTCTCTGCTCGCCCTGCTGTGTGTGCTTCTGGTCCTTGTGATGCTGGCAGTGCTAACCCTGCTGAGAAAGGTTCTGGTGCGCCAGCAGAGAGTGGCGCCGGCAAACGAGCGATCTGTTGGATGAAAGCAGCGGACACACAGAGGAGGTTGAATCGTTTATTTCAACATGTGCGGATGGTCTTACAGAAGTTGGTTTTTTTTTTGGTTTTTTTATAATGAAACTTTATGCCAAAAAAAAATATCATAAAGCCAAAACAAATAAAGACAAACGCATGTGAATACTTTTCATTTTGCTCCTGGTTCATTAAAGATCTCGTCTTTTCTTTGCCGTGTAGCAGGAGAACAGTCCGGGCGGCACAATAAAGACCATAGATGTCAAATATTCAACTTGAGACTCAAAGCTTTTCAAATCATCAGCACGTCTGATCACTTGAACCCAAATGAATAAACAAATGTATTCAGAAAAAGGCAGCTAAACTTTATTTAATGCTCCCTGAAGACAAGACTCGGTCACTGATGTTGACAGCTCTGCCGCGAGATGTTTGTCATCCTGATATTGATGAAATATTTCAGTATGGTCATTGTAGCTTATCAACTGCTGGCTTTGGCACAATCCTAATTTTTCTCCTCTTGTTTTAGCCTGTAGTCCGACAGCGCTGCTTTAATGGCGTCTTCTGCAAGCACTGAGGAAGAAAGAATGGAGGAGATTAAGCAACACGGTGACCAACAATACAAAACTGAACTATAAAACACAACATTCTAAAACATATAATCTGTTTACATAAGGACAACATTTAGTCATATTTGGACAGTTACCTTAAAATTAGAAGTTTTATAAAGTTGTAAGTCCTTGTCAACAAGAAAGTTTAAATTACTTGTCCTGAACAGTTTCTAATACCGTTTTGTCAGATTGAGGGAGAAATCGAAACACTAAGAAAACATTATGTTTACTAAATTAACTAATCTACTTTTAAAATGTATCTAGTTTACATAACTAAAATAAAATCAAGAATTTCTGTCACAGTGTTTGCAGCCTTAAGGCCAAGGTGTAAATAATCTTCCAGAATCTGGTCTGAAAGTGGAGCCTGGCCAAGTGTGAATCATTTCCATGCACAAGTTACAGCTGCAAAAACAGGACCTGTAACTTTTTCATATTATTACCACAAACCTCACTGGATTTTATTTGGCAGTGAATATGTGATCGATCAGCACAATGTAGAAAATTATTGTAAAGTGGAAGGAACTGATACTTGTTTCAGGTTTATTAGAATAATCTGAAAGGTGTGGCATGTAGTTGTATTCAGTCCACTTTGCAGGGTCTGACTAATTTATACGGATTTAGTCTCAGTATAAATCCAGCTGTTCTCTGACAGCCTCACAGATTTATTGGAGAACAAACACTATTAAGAAGACCTGGTGACAGAGCAGAACAGTCAAAGGTTAAAGTTGTGGAAGAGTTTAAAGCAAAGTTAGGTTAAAGGTGGAAGAGTATACAGACAGGACAATTATTATCCTTGCAATCCACAGACCTGTTAAGAAGAAAGTCACCGGTAACAAAAAAGTGCTAGGATTTATTGATTTTGCATGAATTTGCACGATAATTCTCAAGAAACTGGAGGCACTGGTTGATAAAGTTTGGAAGTAAACAAATAGAAACTGCATTGATTTAATTTAAAAGATAACATTTAAGCACACTTGGTGTTCAGTCTAGAATCTAGAGGGCCACATAAAACGTTATGGCGGGCCAGATTTGGCCCACGGGCCTCGAGTTTGACACATGCACTAGTAAACCAATGCTACACAATAAAAGTGTTGAAGAACTAACAACAAACACCTGGTTACCACGGCGAAACATGTTGATGGGAAGATGGCTTACGCTAAGTACAGGTTGGACTCTGGAAGAAAACCTGTTAGAGCCTGCAAGACATTTGAGGCTGGAGTGAAGATACCGCTTCCAGCATGACAACAACCATAAACATACAACCAATGCTACAATGGAAAGGCTTAGATCGAAGGATACTTGTGTGATAGAATGTTCACATCCTTCACATCCCAATTAGGGATGTGAAGGATGATTTAAAAATAGCTGTTTACAGAAGCTTTTGGCAGAAAAAGAATAAGCTCGGCCTACAATGACATATGCATGCCACACTTCAGATTTTTATTCTAACATCCACGTATCCTGTGTCCTTCCACTTCAATACTACGTACCACTTTGTGTTGGTTCACCACATAAAATCCAGAGATGCAGGTGACAAAATGTGATAATCATCAAGGAGTAGGAAACCTTTTCACAGTCCCATTGCAAACAGCTGATTAAAAGATACTCAAATGTGGGGTAAATTATTTCTACAGTTTTAACTTACTCGAGCAATGAAGTTTGACCGGAGGAAGGCAGAGTTCTTTGGCAATGTCTGTGTTCTTGATCTTGAGAGCTTCATCAACCTGCAGGATGAAATTAGATCAATATGGTCCTCTCTATTTCACTCAATCAATCAATATGACTGTGCTGTTCCTACCGACTTCCCCTTCACCCACTCGGTCGCAAGAGAGCTAGAGGCGATGGCTGATCCGCAGCCAAATGTTTTGAACTTTGCATCCACGATCTTCCCGTTTTCATCTACTTGAATCTGGAGCAACACAAGACGCAAACCGTTAGTAACACACCCGTAAGATTGAAGTCCTAGCAGCGGTCCTGTGCAGCTCCAGCTTACCTGAAGTTTCATAACGTCCCCGCAGGCTGGCGCACCCACCAGCCCTGTCCCCACGTTCTTCTCGTTCTTGTCCAGAGAGCCCACGTTTCTCGGGTTTTCGTAATGATCCACCACCTTAAGGAAAGGTAAACATGCGTGAGATCTGTTTTTGACTTCTAAAGGACAACATAGGAAATTTCCTCTACTCAAAAATAAAATGATTAGTAGCCTGAACGGTTCAGTCGGTTACCTTTTTGTGATAGGAGCAAAGCGCGTTGAGCTCCGGTCGGAAGAAACTTTTGCTGAATAATGACAGCAAAGACCCGGAGTTTCGTAAAGAGACCGCCGCCATCTTTGACTGCCAACGGAAATGAACTAGCAGGCACTACCCACTTCTTTGTTGACAAACAAGTGGGTACGAGTTTCGTATCAGGAGAACGCCCCCTTTCGGCCAATTGTAGACTAATTTTGTATGGCAGGCTGAGGTAACATATAATTGCACCACAGTACGAGCTGTACTTTAAGGATTAGTTGAATTTTTGGAAGCGTAGTTAATGTAATGATAATTCTTTAGGACCCCCGCTTTAGACTAACCCTCAAGTGAAATGTGACTGGGCATGATGAGATATATGCAATAGAATAAAAACTAAGGAGAACTTTTAAAATCAAGAATGGCACGCCGTTATCATCCTTTTAGAAATTACATATATATGTAAATCCACATATGGCTTTACTTTCATGTATAGAGCTTTGGAACTGACGTCACTGCGTGTGACGTTTACGTCGCTAGGCGCCATCTTGTATGGCCACATACCAAAACAAACTTTTTCCGGCGTTTTCGTTATGCTACCGACCGCAGTGAAGTTGTTTCAAGTTGGATATTTGATATTCGCGCTCCGCTGAGTAAGGAGCGTTTAGCTCAAGGTTGATCCCATTTATGAACACTAATTCCGGCCAGCTGTTCTCTACTGCTCCCTCCTCAAGCGCTCGGAGGTTTACATTGGGACCATAAATTGCCGAACCAAACACTCCTGTAAATGAATGCCTTATGACCAACTGATACAAAAAAGTTGTAGGACTACAAAAAACGCATCACTGTAGTTCTAACTATGGCTGGACATACAGGTTAGAACTACAACATGGCAGAACTGTCAGTTACTAAGGAGGAGGAATGAGCTGGCCTTTAGAATTACTTGTGTTTTGGGCATTTTATAACTGATTTTAACCAACCATTATTACATACAGGGTTAATTAAGCTTAATTAAAATGTCAAAAAAAATCCTTGACAAGTTTTACATCAGGTTATTGCTCTTTTGAGCATTATATAACTGATTTAACCCAATCAAACAAACTATTAGAATTCTGTCTCTCCCTGTGTGTTTCACTCACATGACAGTTGAGCTGCTCTTTAGAACTACAATGACTCAAGGTTAGGACTACAACATGGCGGACACTCAGTGCCTACAAAAGAGGTCTGAGCTGAATGTAAGAACTACAACATGGCGGAACTGTCAGTTACTACTGAGGAAGAATGAGCTGGCCTTTAGAACTACTTGTGTTTTGGGCATTTTATAACAGATTTTAACCAACCATTATTACATACAGGGTTAGTGTGGCCAGTAAAAATGAAGTTCACTGAAAATTTCAAAATAAAAGCCTTAGACAATTTTTACATGAGATTATTGCTCTTTGAGCATTATAGAAACGATTTAACCCAATCACTGTTACTCCTGGGATTAGTTAGGACATTTAAATTGAAGCTTACTTAAAATTTCAAAATAAAAGCCTTAACACTCCCCTCTGGTTAGTGGGGAATATAGGCTAATAATAACATCAACTGTGCAGCCCAGTTAACTTTTGTTTAAATAAATCTATCCATCCATTTTCTTCCGCTTTATCCAGGATTGGATCGCGGGGGTAGCAGCTTCAGAAGAGAGGCCCAAACTTCCCTGAATATATACTGAATAATATACAAGTAGTGTCCCATTGCACAGCTGTGAGTAGTCCTCTGTTTATCTGAGCAATTTGTTATAGTCCAATAGTATTTTGGCTGGTTTTTTATTATGGTTGTTGTATTAAGAAAGGGAGATTTCAATGACCATGACAAGTTTCAAGATCATGCGCACAGACTTGATAATTAAATTATTTCTCACTCCTTCGATTCTGATAATGTTTGTGTTTTAAACATTAAAATGTACAATTATTTTGAAATAAATTGTTAAATTGTTCTTATAGACACCTTTTTACAGTTTGAAGATTAAATTGTGGGGACATATTTTTTTTCTAGCTCTTGCATAAACAATGAAAAGTCAGGTTTCTATATTTCTGAGGGGAATAAGCTAAATTTGTGAATGTCACAAAAAAATCACATGAGGAAATAATTTTTACATTTTTAAAGAAAAAAATCTTTTCACATATAGGCTACATTGTTTTAAGTTTAGCTTCTTTCACTTTCTTTTTAAAAATACTAACAAAATATCTTACGTTTCTTCACAAAATGGCTCCACTGGGCAAGACATTTCATTTTTATAAAAGGAAACCGGTTAATAAACAGGATTGATCTCAAACGGGGAAAAGGGCTCGAGAGAGATGTCCAAGTGTCAGGAATAGCTCATACTGCAATAATTAACATAATAAAACCTGGTAAAAGACACTGAATATAGTTGGTAGCTAGAAGATGAAAACTCAAAATAGATTTTATTGCTATTCTTTACTGAAACAGTAACGTACCAGAACATGTCCATTTAAATTTTCCCAGTTATATAAGTCTTATTTGTAATTACTTTACACAATCTTTAATTTGAGTAGCAGCTGGCTCCAGTATGTCTGCGTTTTTGTTACGCAGAAATAGCCCTTACGGTATGACGCAGCTACGTCAGCAAACGTGACAGGAAGTGCTAACCGTCAGCTGAGCGAGCGACAACAACGTCTGGGGCATCGATACTGAAAAGGTTTATCTTTCATCTTGGTCGTTATTGTCATTTTTGAAATTCATTTAGATTAAATCCGATATAGAATTAGGAAATACTTCATATTTACGCTCCTGAGCTGCAGTTTATTTACTACCGGGTGTGGCCATGGGTCAATATCTGATTGGCTGCTTAGCCGTCTTTCTACGAAAGCTATCCCTTGAAAACACTAAAACCGAAAAAGCTTGTCTTTGTAATACAGCTACATTTACGACTAATGATGTATTTAACTGTCTTTGTCACGTAAATGTCGCGTTCATTTTATGAAGGTTCGTTAAAGCTAATGACTTATCTTAAAAACAAATCTTAAGATTAACATGGTATCTTTTCATAATTAATAATATGCTTTGTAATTATGGGTAATAGAGTGCCTTAATGTAATAGTTACAGTGTTGCTTACCGAGTTATCAACTATGTTACAAAAGCTAACTCTTTTCCAGAGTAAATTACATTGTGGATTGAAGAATATTTCTTCACATGTGTTAAACAATAATTAGTGAAATTAACTGAATGGGAATTTGTCATGTAGTTCATGTCCAGACTGATCCTTCATTTCTTACGTCAGCATTTTGTTTTAGTTTCACACAATGCCCTTAACTTCACTCAGGAGTTTTACATAACAAAAACACACCAAGGGTAAAAGTTCATTATTGACTAAAGCTAATCCTGCTTACACACTAAAAGCTTTAGATAACACTATTTAGTCAAAACACTGTGTTTCCTTTACAGATGGCTTACCCTACGTCCCTCAACCCATTTGCTGATGACAATGAGGAAGATTTTAAGCCCAAAAGGGGTGGCTTTGAAGATGAAAGTGACAGTGGGATGACAGATGTGGAGAGGAGGCAGAGGTACCTTCAGCAGGAAGTGATGCGCACTGCACAGTCTGCTGTGGACAGCTCTTACCGTTCGCTGAGCCTCATCTATGAATCTGAGAAGATGGGTGTGGAAACTGCAGAGGTACAGCCAGACGTCTACAGCAGCTCCCATCATTGATATGAAAGTCATGTTCACTAGAGCTGAAGGAAAAGGACAAAAAAAACTTATATTACTATTTTTTTTCCCAAATGGAGCAGTTTTGATGATTATCCCAATACATTTTTAAATTAAAAGACTAGTTCCTAAGATATTATTTGTTTCAAAACAAACTTAAAGAACACATTAATATTTGTGGTAAAACATTAGTTATACCTAAGGATTTATTTTCAAAAATTGTGATAAATTCAATACAAATGAATTGGAAGAAATTTATGGCTTCATAGTGTGGAATCTGGGAATTTCTGGAATAGTTACATTTTATCACGACTTTATTGGTGTACAAAAACTTTTTTCAGCACTGTTTAAAAGTAAAATGTCTTTTAGTACAATCAAACTGTAATGGGAATCAAATTCATGCTTCTGTTTATGATCTATTCTCCATCTTGTAAAACCTCTCAAATAAGGTTCTGCCTGTCAGGCCACATGTATGGACTGACTTATTGAATTTTAAAGCCTCCCTATATCATTGTTGTTGACATTTTGTGTCCCTCAGTAAATTATATTATTTTTTATATGACTAAGCATTAATGGTAACACTGGGTTTTTAAGGACTCGTGTGAATTGTTCTTTTTCTGAGATCCAATGATGCCACAGTAAATCATTTTTAAAACAAAAGTTTAACAATTATACAGATAGATATATTTTGATCTTCTTTTTTTTAGAGAAAGCCAAATCTCTGCACATAATTCTTGCTTTTAAAATTATTAAAGTTGTGTGATAAACAGTCATTGCATGTAATTTTGTATTCTTCATTTTTACGTAATTTTTTTTTTTATTTGGCATTTGTTTCTCTAGGAGTTGGTGCGACAAGGTGAGGTCTTGAAGCGGACGGACAAGATGTTAGACAACATGGATGAAGACCTGAAAACCAGTCAGAGGCATATCACCAGTATCAAGAGTGTGTGGGGAGGTTTTGTCAACTACTTTAAGGGCAAACCAGAAACAAAGCCTCCACCGGAAGAGCCAAAGACCTATCAGGCTAACGAAAGGCAAGTTTCTCTTCCTCCTCTCTCGTGTCAGTTTCTTATCGTCCCTTCCCTGTTTGTCATAGACCAGATTAGTGTGTCTTTATCAGCTCTTGAAGCATTTGCTAAGCAAGAGGTTACTGGCGTTAAAGCATGTTTTCAAGGAAACTGAATATTTTCTGTTGGTTTGAATTAAATCCAGATCATACCATATTGTTGTAACATGTTTTGGAAATTGCAACTTCTGTGATTTTAAGATTAAATGTCTGCCAGAGTTTATAAACATAAAAAAAAAAACATAGGAGAAAAACATTACAAATTGTACATTAAACATAGTTAGATGAAAAATTCATAATTTATTTGATTGTGAAGTGTTTTTTATGACTCTTTGACAAAGACGTTGATACAACATATTATTTAAATGCACAGCTTGAAATTTGGTCAGAGCAGATACAGACATTTCAGGTGGGATTATTTATTGTTTTTCACTGATTGGCTGAACAGTGCTTCCCTCTCTCAGACTACAGACTGCCATGTCTGGTAGCAGAGGACACGAGGACAAGTACCAGGCCAGCCATCCCAATCTAAGAAAGTTGGATACAGCGGGTGAGAGCTGCCACATGATCTCAGCTTGATATTATCAACATCAGCTGGCTGAAACTGTTTCTAATTCTTGTGTTTCAGGTTTTGGAGCTGCTGCATCGATAGATGGCAGCTCCTCTAGACAGAATGGATTCCCTCAGAACAGATACTTGAGGGACGCTCACCAGACGCTTGACAACAATTTAGGTAACAAAAATCTATCTCTTTTAATTATTATAATTAAATTACTACTTTTATAGTGTTTAGTAATTCTGAAAGATACTCTGTAAATCATTATGTTATCTTTGTCAACCCTGAATTCTTTTTAATACAGCTTTTGTACGGTAAATGTTAAAACGTGTTTATTTTGCTTTTGGTTTAAACATATATTCATAAAATATATCTTTCTATGCAATTCTACTTTAGAAAAAAATAAGCGATCCCTATACATATGAGATGAAAATTTTGATTTTGAATAGCTCTTCTAATACTTGGTTAGCGTAAGAATAATGTCTAACTTTCTCTGTGAATGACTTAGATGAGATGTCCGGTGGCTTGGCAAGACTGAAGAACCTCGGACTCGGTCTCCAGGCAGAGATTGATGACCAGGACGACTCCATCGGATCCCTGCTTAACAAAGTGGATACAATGGATGCCAAGATCATCAACACCAACCAGCAGATGAAAAACCTTAAATAAGACTCACTAATTCAACACTAGATACAAACTGGCAGTGGGTCACCCTCACTCGTGACCCATCCTCCTGGCCTTTGTCCAATAAAGAATAGTCTGTTTCATTTTTGTCTTTTTTAGTTTTCTACCACTAGAAAATAACTGTGATTTTTTTTTTGTTTCTTTGCCAGGAATTGAAATGTTCTTTTCACATATGCTTTATTTTTTCTCTGTCAAGTCTCAATGCATTTCTGTCTTAATGTTTCATGAAGTTTTTTTGTTGTTTTTTTTTGTTTTTTGTTTTTTGCCCAGTCACCAAATATGTGCATTGGAATGTTTCTTAATTTGCAGTTCAAACAAATTGATTTGAAAGATGAAGATCATTTTAAGATGTAGGTTCTCAAAATGGGTTCTTTATCTGTTTTTATGTGTACTATTTAGCTAGCTTAAGTGTATAAACAAAACACAACCAAACAGAACATTTAGCTGAAGTCACATTTGCCTTACATGTGGTGGAAATGTAAAGTTTTTGATTCCATGTCAGGGTTATGTTTCAACTAGTGCTTCTTTCCACAAAATGGTTTGCTTTGAATTTTGTCTTATTTGATTTGCACTGATTCAGTCCTGCACAATTATTTCAAAGCATAAATAGTATCAAAAAGCTATTATGTTTTTAAAAAATCAGCAATGAAGGAATAAACCCGCTATCAAAGTCATAATGTTAAATATCTACAATGTATTTTCTTTCCAAGTTAGAAACATGATTGTTTCTCACAAATTAATTTCTAATTCTCTTGATTGAAAAAAAAATTCTGTTGCTAAGCATTGTCTAATTTATGCCACATATGTCATGCATTTTAATTAAAATTATATATATATAATAAATAATATTCTTTTGGGACTCCGTCTGTCTGAATAGTTAAAATTTTGTGCAATATCAACATTGCCACAAGAGGTCGCTATACTGCTTGATCCGCTTCTAAGAAAACGTCACTTGTAATAATACGTTGTTGAATAAATCTAAAAGGATGTATTTTGTGTTAGAACGGCACAAGAAAACATTTGTTATACTTTAATTACGAAGAGAACATTTTATCTATCTCTGTTATTAAGTTATTTCATGTCTGGGCTGTGTGCCACCCGTGCTGTTGTGAATCGATCATCTCCCTATGTTGGGCTGTCCATTCATTATCATTCATTATCATTCATTATCATTCCTCGGTGTTGGACCAGCTGGTCCCACGAGCAGAACAAGCATTCACCAGCATGACTTGCTAATTACAGCATCAGCCTCCTCAACATATTTCAGCCATAGAAAAGAAAGACGACATTTTTGTGGTGCCTTAAGCAAAACTCGTTTTGAAGCATAAGTGATGTAGAAAGGAGTGAACCGAAGCTGTCGTTTAACTGTAGGAAACATTTTTATATTTTTATGTATTTTATGCATAAAGTTATTTTGTATCATTGTGTTTTACATCTCAGTTGTAATGGATCAGTTTAAATTTCGCTTTCATGCTTATGTATTGAGCTGATATCTATGCTTCATTTTGCTCGTTTTGTGCTTTTTTTCTACATTTCCTTTCTTCATTTTTTTTAGAGTTTTTGATCAAACCATAGTTCAGAGTTTACACTCGTACAAGTGTAAACTCACAAATATCCGACCAGTGATGCATCAACAAAAATGTTTGTCTTGGCATGATTGAATCTCAGTGCTGCAATCAAAACATTTTGCCAATACATGCTGATTAATTTAGCAGAAAACCTGGGTCCTACTCTAATTTGGTTGAAATCTCATAGGTGTCATCAGGATCACAAGTGGAGTTCCTCAAGGCTTTGTTTTTAGACCACCTTTAGTTAATATCTTTATCATGCCCCCCAAGTCTTATTCTTTCAACATTTTTCAATACTTATGCTGATAAAACAAAATGTTACACTTTTGAGAGTGCCCAACATGAGTGAATAGATATACCAGAATATCCTACAATGTAATGCTCAAAATACAGAACTTATTGCAAAAATGCAAGATTGAATTCTAAACTCATCAAACTATGGAAACTGTTAAATACTGAAGTATAATATTAGACTTAGATGTCAATGTTAGCTACAAAAAAGCTACTACAACTATCTTAAAATATTACAAGAATTCAGGCTTTTCTGCCAAAACAGGATTCAGTAAAAATGGTTCTTAGGACACTCATCCAAAATACTCCTGCCAGAGTTTTAACCAACACCAGAAAAACAGGCCACATCACCACACTCCTTAATTCATCGTATTTAGTTCATCAGTGAGCTGGTAACCCTTAGTTGTTTGATTCAAAACGATACTTGTTTTATTGTTGTCAGCATGATGATACTTTGGGGGAAAAAAAACCCTGAAACCTTAAGCTCAAGGTGGAAGCAGACGTCTTTTGACTCTTAATAAACAGAAGTTACCTCTTGGTTCTTTCCCTTCACAACATACATGTGGACTACAGGAACGCTTTGAACAGCTGTCGGGTAAAAAGCAAACAGTGGCCGTGTTGTGACAAAAGCAGCCAGTGTTGGAATGCCTCGCTTTTCAGGAACTGTAATCCCAGAACACACGGCTGTCGGACCCCATCAGGCACCAAGCCAGCGACAGGCCTACCTGCCCGTTGCGAAGCAGGATCAAGGCAGGATGGGGGATGGACTGTCAGGCTGACGGCCCTCTGCCGCCATCGCTGCAGTGAGAGAAAATAAAGGGCTGTGATGATGAAGGGAGGTCTGATGGAGGAGGATTGAGGGCAGAGAGCAAAGACAAGAGGAAGGCAGGCAGAGGAGGCAAACCACCTTTAAGAGGGACACAGAAAGCTGCAACAATCAGTTTTCTAATAAAGATATTTTTAAACATATTTGTAATATTGGATTTGAGATTTTGTGATCTTATGATCTATAAACAAAATCCCTTTATATTCTTAAAGTGGCCATAACTGACAATATCCTAATCAGAACAAATTTACAAAATGATATTGACTGTTTGAGATGTTTTATAACATAATGGCTTTTTCTTAATTAAGTGGGTTATGTGAAGTAGCTATCAGTAGTCAGTACCTTACCAGCTACAAGTTGGTTTCTTTTAGTTGAAATAAATGTATAAAGTCTCTAAAAGAGCTGTAATATCTATTTGCAGTTTATTTGAAGCCGAGTCATGACAAAATGAGACGGGTGTGAAAAACCTCTCTAAAAATAGCAAAATAATTTTTGTGATTTATATCACAGAATGCTACAGGTTATGTAGCATTCTGCCTATTTTAAATTATGTATGGATATCTACTTCACATAAATTAAGCTCTAACTGTACTTGTAAAAAATCTCTATGAAGTCTCTTTGTGTGTGAATGGAAGGCATATTCATTGAGTAATTTCTTTTTTTTTTTTTTTATCCAAAATATTTATTATATCATGGGCAAGGCCTAGAGAATGGAACTGCACCTCTCATTCAGATGGAAATTATAACATTTTGGTTAGACAAAACTTTATGATACTTTCTGAAGTGAAGATATGATGGATGAACATATAAAACCTTCATTTGTGGAGTATTCATATCATCCTGGTATACAGAAATATTGGACTAGTAGTCAGCTTGAAGGCCTGCAATCAATTCCTGTGTTAGAAACAACTGTATAAATGTCATATAAACTTTGATTTATATGATTGTGTTTACATTTGTTTTCTAAAGTCTCACAACTGTCTGAACTTATTTCACTTATATTATGTTTGTATTTAAATTATACTGATGAGTAATAAAGGGTTCCCTGCTTTGTCATTTTGACCATGCCAGAGCTGACATCTGGAGCTATGAGGATTAGAGAAACAGAAGTCAAACATCAGAGCAGCCTGTTAAGAAACTAGTCCTCACAGAAAGTCTTGTAAATGTTTTTGCTCTTCTTCTGTTCTTGACATGAATTGAACTCTTTAAGCCAGATCTGACACCCTGAAGGAGCTTCTCTAACATGTTTGCTCTCACTTGTGCTTTTTTTCCCCCCACAACTATTGACATTGAAAAGGAGCAGAACCTTCACAACCGTGGTGTGAATTCTCACTATTCATCTTCAATCAATAGGGAGGCAGCTGGTCCTTTTAAATGTTGCATTTTCTGTTTTGTTTAAAGATAACCAAAGCAAAACCAGTCAGTAGATGTACTGACACATGATTCAAGCTGTCAGGTGCCTTGGCGCTGGCATTTTATCTGTCCACACATTACCTTCACACACTGACATCTCACAAACAAACCCCAAATTGCAAAATTACAAACACCATCTGTCATTTTGCCAGTCATCGTCCCATGTACACACCTGGGAAAAATGTTGAGAATGTTGGAAATTTAAGTTCACGGTTACATGTTGGCTTTTATTACGGTTTCGTAAATGTTGCTATGCTTGTTGCATGCAAAAAGTAGTCAAACTGAGGTACATACTTACTACTGCCATAGTCACTGATACTGAACAGTGGAAAAATGAGAAATGCCAAAGAAAATACCATGGATGAAGGAAACACATGTCACTAAAATATGACCAAAGTGGCAGTCATATATTCAGAATACACATACAGTTGTTTAATTTCACTATTAGACATTGTATGGCGTTGCACTAACAAAAATCATTAATTCTTATATAATAAATACAAAACATAAATCAAAGATGTGAGAAAGATGGAAAGTAACAGCATCAAAAACCAAAAATCCCTTTACTGAAATATCAGCTTTCTTCTTAAAACAGCTGTAACTAAAACATGAACTTATTGACTGGCTGAGTCAAATTTGTATCACTGCAGTTAATATGCAGTTTATTTTGAACAGACCATCAAGGCAATGAGAAAGAAAAACAAGAAGACTTGGGGAGTTTTGGGAGGAGATCCAGTTAATTGCATGGGAGTAACTTGTTATTTATGCTGGCTGATGCTCTGTTGATTAAACTCCCCTGTGAGCAGAGCCGGTTGTGATTGAAAACATACTTGAAGGTGCGGTTTCTTGCTATTTGAACAGGAGTCTCATGAAAATATTTTATAAGGCTCAATTTTCCAAAACAATGTTCTGATATCTGCCTGGAACCCTGACTGGACTCAACTCTTGTTAGACTTTCTCTGTGTTTTGTCTCTGATCCTTTCAGCAACACATACTCCCAAAAGACCTCAATGGTGGAGCAGCTAACACTTCAAAAAGGACTGATAATTTTCATGCGAACAACTTGCAAAATGTTACTATAGACTAGTGCTTCTCAACTCCAGTCCTCAGGCCCCCTTGCTCTGCATGTTTTAGATGTGCCCCTATTTCAGAGCAGCTGATCCAAATGATTGCATTACCTGTTCTGCAGGCATCAAGTACTGCAGAAGCCTGTTAATCACTCAGTGATTCAATCCAGGTGTGCAGCAGCAGGGAAACACCGAAAACATGCAGGACAGGGGGGCCTGAGGACCGGAATTGAGAAACACTGCTATAGACTGACATTGTTGCATTGTTTAGTTGAAATAAAAATTCTTTTAACTAACTAAATGTTTTAAACCCATTGAACTTGTTATGAAAAAAAGACTATAGTGGCTGATGCAGATCCTTCTTTTCCTGTGTAATGTGACCTTGTACGTACTGCTAAGTTATCCCCTTTAGACAGGCACAGAAAGTGTCTGAAACAGATTTGCAGTGTTCAAAAGAACAACTGCTTCTTTTAAGAGTTTTGTCTTCATACGATTAACTTGCGCCGCACTGAAATAAGTTATACCAGCAAAATGATCGGCAGGTCACATGAAAACAAAGCCTAAACATGCTGATAAAGTAGAGAAACAACAGATAAAGCTATGCCTTTTTTAGATAGAGCACCATTGTAACTTTTTGAGAATGAGCTACAGCAAAATATACCTGTCGTCAGACTCCAGATCCCGAACCATTGTAGCTGAGTGAGTTAAACACTGAGGAATTTATCAACAAAGCTTCAGACTGTTACTCTTAAAGAATTGGATCAGTTTGAGAGGAGACATAACACAGGCACCTGAGTGATCAGTACCCAGTCATCCCAATTGTACTTTTTTGTGAGATATTTTTAAAAATGAAATTGTAGAGCATGCATATATTTTGTCAGCATTTACATCGTCTTCAGCACAGATGTTTTGAGCTCTTTGGATGATTTTTTCTAAAACTGTGGGCAGCACCTGCTCTTTTGTCTTTAACTTTTAGATACAACAAGCTTTAGGTATAAAGGCACATACAAAGTACACAGAAACCAATACAAGTATAAAATGTGTGAATAAAAATACAAGATTTTTCAGATTTATACATTTTGCATTAGCACACACATTTGCATTGATGGAGGTAGATAGCAAAGATTCAGAGGTATAAAAATGTAGGCTTCGCAGTGGTTTCGATGTACAGCTATGTGGCTTTTAAACTTGAAGACATGCAAGAATTTCAATGTGATTAATTACTAGGATATACAGTACAGAGGATGAGATGACAAGTGGCAGGATGCAGCTGTTTTCCATGAGTTGTCTGTCCAGGAATCAGGACAAAAGGGTCTGGTTTCCCTAGCAGGGCTCTCCTCAGCTGGAAGAGGCTCTCTGAGGGCAGTCAGATCGGCTCAAACAAAAAGGACAGAGTAAGGAGGACAGCGGCAGTGCTCAGAGGATAGCTCCCGCATCCAGGAACCGTGACAACCAGGAGTAGCTGCTGCAGTCCAGAAGGTTCTGAAAAATAAAAAACAAACAAGAGGATTAATAATTACTGTGTAAAAAAAATACAGAAGGAATTTGTTTTACTGTATCTACCTTATGTAAAAAAAAAAAAATAGTGATAAACAATTTCTCAACAAAGTAAGAGTTTTTACTGCAGCAAACGAGTTAAATTCCAGTCGATGTTTTTTTACCTAATGCCCTCCTTGCCATCTCCTGCGCAGCGATCGGAGTTTGACATGGCATCACTTTGACACTCTGCGCAGACCAGCCGCTCTCGCACCAGCTGAGCACTCCACAGCTTGAGCTTGCATGCAGCACTGGCCTGCTTCACCCTGAGGTACACACAGTAACTGCAGCACAAAAAGGGAGCGAAAGAAAAAACTGATTCAGAAAACCTGACTTTATACAGGATTCAAAATCACAAAAGTACAAAGAAAGAAATATTGATCATTTGGAAACCTGTACATGTTTCTCTGAGAGAACGAAGGAGCGTTTGTTTTGAATTGTTTTTTACTCAGCTCTGGAGCAAAGAGTCAGTCATCCAACATGTTGTTCTTTGTTTGGATGTCATTGGAGCTTCTCCAACAAAAAAGACAAATGGGAAAAACAACCAGATGGAGATGTTGGGACACATCCGTGCTTTAAGAAATTGTAAAAAGTTCTTCCTTCTCCAAAACAATTCGTTTTAAAGTACCCAGACTAAATATAAATGCATCAGTAACAGATTTGTTCCTTTTGAAGGTGATCCAGCAGTGTCATGGTCACCTGCTCAATCCTAATGTCAACACGGCTCAGTCTGCAGGCTGGAAACAATTAAAGTCTTTTTTCTCCTCTAATAGCTGTGCTCTCTGAATACCCTTTGAACTCCGCTCTACTATTTATGTTGTCTGTGACTCGCGGAGCTTTGACTAAACACAAGTGTCAGTGGGAGGATTCTTCAATGAAAACATTAGACTTTAGCTTCTCTATTCCCCAGATTTCACAGCAACATTTCAGCAGGCACTGCTTTCATTTTCTCTCTATGAAAATAAGGAACCCTAACCAAGAAGAGTGCCTTGTAAAACCTTACAAAATTATTAATGTATTTGGTCATATTAAATATAAAAATTATATTAGACATACAAGCACATTACAGCTAAGTGGAAGAAAAATAACATGTTGTTATTGTTCTAATTTTCTATTTTACAAATAAAAATCTAACTAAATGTGTTGCATTTGCGTTAAAGTGAGAGAATGGGGCGAGGAGAGAAATAATCAGAGTCGTCAAAAGACTAAATGTAACTCTGGAAGTGCTGCAAACGTCCACAGATCAAGTGGTAAAATCTCTTTAAGGAACTATTTGTGCTTTCCACAAAAATGTCCTTTGTCGTAAGATAGCTACAAAAGTCCTTCGCAAAACACAAAACAAGTGTGAATGCTCTGATGCAAACAAAATAATTTTTTTGGCCCACGGTATTTAATAGATTTAAACATTTTTATTCAGTAACTTAATACACATTGAGTAAATAATTTGCATACAGCAAAGCCTTTATTTCTGCTATCATCCTTCTACAGCTAAAGAAACCTCAACACTTAATTTCTTTAAGAATACAGTATTCTTAAAGAAATATTCAGACAACTAAAGAAATTATACAGAAATGAGGGCTTATCCGAGTCAGAATGAGTTGCAAGACATGAAAACTGATGTTCACTTATGCTTTTCAGACAACCTGCCACACTTTTCAGATTTTTTCTTTACAAAGTATTTTGAAAACCATGAATTAACTTTCTTTTGTTTTAATTTTATGGGCTGTGTTGTGTTGCTATATGACACTTACAATCCCACATACATTGCGTTTTGTGATTGCAATATTACAAATATTAACAGACGTCTGATGTATTTATGTTTACAAGTTGAAGGTTTCCCATTAGACTCTAAAAATAGATTATCTGCTAGATGTACTAAAATGCACAATATCGTATCTTCTCTCTGATTGAAGTAAAAACTTGCTTCAATAACTAATTTCAGTCGCTGTAAATCTGTTAATACCACAATGGCACACATGTTTATGCTATGTCTCACACTCCAAAATCTCAGACAGAATTTTAAGAAATTTGAGGGCATGCAGATAATGTCATGTCTCTTGGGTCAATTTCCATGACAACAGCGGTAATACACCAGATGTCTGTTTGAAGTCATATGTACTCAGCTTCATTTATGAGGACTCAGAGTTCCCCGATGCTTTCCGTTTCAGCCAAAACAAAGAGATCTCATGTCCATTTTAATCAGGCTTAATGGTTCTGAGTAGACAGGAAACGAGTCACGATTTTGTTCTCTTGTTTTTAAGCAGTTCAAACAACACTGCAATCAGCTCTGATCAAAAAGGACACAGATGCAGTGAGGGGTTTTCCATTGATATGGATTAAAGTAACTTTATCAGGGCAGGTTAGCCCCTGATACATATTCAGTCCTGGAGTTCATGTTACACAGCCAAAGCACAAGGAAACATTGGCCTTGGTCCATGTTCTCTAATATTCATGCAAAACTGATTTTAGAGTGACCTTTGAACTGACGTCAAAACTGACATGAACCAAGACAAAAATGCTGCAGCTTTGAAGAATCATTTTCCATATCAGAAAGAGCTAGGGGTAAAAGTTCCCTTGAAAAATGCAAAGCATTTTCCACCAGGTTTTGGAAATCAGAATAAAAATTCAGCCTAAATCCATCCAGTGTCTACATCCACTTGCAGCGTTGCAAGTGGATGATATCTTAGGTGAAAGGCGGGGCACGTTGTGTAGTGTTAGCCAATCCATCACAGGAGAACACAGAGGCACAAAGGACACACCAACATGCATCCATACACTCACACCTAAAGGCTCTTTTAGCTCTTAACTGTCTCCATAACTCTTACATGCTTGATGTACTAATGGCAGAGAAACAAACTGTTTATCCATCGTTATCGGTGGCCATGCTAACTAATAGTTTATGATGCTAGAGGCACCCAGCTGTAAACCATTATGCAGATCTATCTAAACATATTTTGAGATATTTGTGATTTCCAAAAAGAATTTGAAGTGATTTTTGTCATCTAAAATAAATCAACATATTTAAACAAACCTTCAGGGACTGACGTCACATTTTTGTGTGGTTTAATTTTCCTATAAGGAGAAGCTAAAAAAAACCCTTCAGCTTCAACGTTTGTAATAACACAGAAAACATGCAGTATTTATTGTCGTGTGGCGTCGCATTACCTGTCCTTCTCCTCCTTCATCAGCATGTGAGGTCTCCTCCAAGGGTCGTTGAAGTTCCTCTTGTAAAAATCAGGCAGGATTTTTGCCACCTCTAAAGTTTACAAACAAAGAAGAAATCAAAGTACAAGTACATCCCCATCAACACTTTTGGCAGCACAAGAAAAGGTAGATCAAAATCCTAACCTTTTAGCAATTTCTTATTTTGTGAAACTCAACATATATCCACATAAACACCATAGGTGTCAAACTCCAGTCCTGGAGGGACTCCTGCAACTTTTAGATGTGGCTCTGCTGCACCATACCTGAATAGAATAATTAGGTCATTAGCAAGGCTCTGGAGAACTGATCTACACAATGAGGAGGTAACTAAACCATTTCATTCTAGTGTTTTGTACATGTGGCACATCTAAAACCTGCAGGACAGCGGCCCTCTAGGACTAGAGTTTGACACTCCTGATATATATTATATAGACAGCATGTTCTCACATCTTTCATGTTTGAAAGATGGCCAAGAGAAAGCAGTATATGTGACATGTCATATTTACACCTCTCCTTGCTGGTGTGTCGTGTTAGATTATACTCCTGCAATGAAAGTTGAACTTTTTTTCCTACTTTGACTTTTTGCACGTCCTTACCAGCTTGCATATTGTATCTCAATCTGCTGCTTGGCCGATTGCTCGAGCTGTTTAGATGAGTCAGAGTGACACAGACCAGTGTTTTACTCTGTTTTCTGAAGAAATGTTCTACTTGCATCAGAATTATCAGTGTCCTGATATCTTACAGTCTGGAAAACCTCTTAATAGTGAAGTCTGTAACTGAGGTGAAGAAATATTCCAACTGGATGTTGGATGTCACAACAGATGTTTGGAAATGTGTTGTTTACAGTGCAACTCCTAACAAGACCTCTTTTGGAAAAAACTGAAACCAAATTAATAAGCAACAGAGTTCAGACAAGGAGCTCTCACATGCACAAGTGTAGATCACAAGCAGTCACACAGAGGTTGTACCTTTGGCATTGTCACATATGACGTTGTTTCCGTAACACCCTCGTCTCTGTCTGAGATCTGGGCAAGGGGTTCCTCCATTTCTCGGGGGAATGGACACTTGGCGACTCCTCTCCTTGCTGCCAACTCCACACACAGACGAGCATGAAGACCAGGGGCCCCATGATCCAACTGCACAGTCGATGGCTGCTGAGGGGTGCAGAAAATCATAGAGATGTTTCACAAAATAACTTTAGAGAGCTTCAAAAGATCCTCAGTGAGGAGAAGTTATCTGAAGTTAGCAACAGAAGGGTTCAACATGACTTAGTTTGATAACGTAAACAAATCTGGAGAGGCTGCAGCACATTTGTCTGTCTGTTTCTCTGTATATCTAGATAATTGTTAATGTTTTTTTGTTGTTTGTTTAAGCTTTAATGTAAAACTCATTGGCTATCAGAATAAGAAAGCAGTTTTTAAGTATTATTGATAGAAATGTTATTTTTAAGCAGTTCTGTAAGTGTCATTCAAATTTACAGAGGCTAAGATTTGTTCCCATTTTGTCATTTTACAAACACAAAATTCTGTGTATTTTCTTAGAGGTGGAAGTTCACCTCCCAGCAGAAAGACAAAACTAAACTTGCAGAACAAAACAAAACTGAGATTCCGAAAGAAGTTTTAAAATTGCTATTTATAGACATTTTCCAGTGCAATCTGGCTGAGCCAAAGGAAAACTGACCAATAAGTCCAACTTGTTAGAAAACCAACCCAAAGGACAAGAACTGATCCAAGGGCCCTGATATAAGACATGCCACACTTCCTGGGAGTTAAAGATATTCTCCTAATCTTTGCATTCATGTCAAAGTGTCTGGTTTTTAGCATTAGCTGACACACACACACACACACACACACACACACACACGCACACGCACACACATATATATGTGTGTATTTGTAGGTAGGCAGGTGGCATTGGGTAGCTGTTATTAAAAGTGATTTATGTAGGATCAGCTACATCCCAGACACAGGAAGTCTGCAGCCCAGGTCATATGTGTGTGGTGGCTTTAGATAGGGGCTAATTGGCATCCTGTCCCTTCTAGTTTTTCTCTTTAAACTCACACCGCAAGGGCAACATAACATGTAAACAGCAGCAGCAATTAGACTTCCTGCTCAGGAGGCCGATTTGGCCAATTACAACAAGCTAAGGGGAAGTTGTATTCCTGAGATTGCTGTTCTGATCAAAGCCCAAAAAAACAAAAAAAAAAAACAATAATCAAGCCTTGCTCAGTTACCAGATCTAATGGCTGTGGACAGTTAAGGGCCTTGTTTTGAGGAGGAACCACAAACATTGTAAAAAAGGCAATGAGAGGCAATCAGGACCTAAACAAAAACATCAAAATCTGAAAAAAACTAATTTACACCAGAATATTATTTTCATTCACTTCACTTCCACGACATGACATGAGAACGCGAGAACAGAACAGGTGCACATAGCATGATACTCTGAGAACCTTGGTGAAATGACAGAGGATAAATATACCATAACTGAATCTAATCTCCCCCGCCACATAAAGGGTTCCACTCTTCCTTTTTAAAACTCATCCAGCCATCAGTACAATACTGCGATTGAATAATTGTGTGTGTGTGTGCATGCGTGTGTGGGAGGAAAAAGGGGCTTTTAAGGTGCCGCCTGTTTGGCTCATTCCCAAGCCAAATTTTGAGAGGAGAGAGGGCGGCGCGGTGGCACAGCGGATCCACAAAGCCACTGTGGAATCTGTGAATTCCTGAACATTAGTGCTTCCAACCTGACACTTTACTTTCCCACTAAACAACGAGCAAACAGTATCTTGAAAAAGTATTAACATGCTGAAAAACGTTTTTTTAGAATTATTTTTTTTTCAGTTGCAATCACAATTTTTTTTTATTTTAACTAGATGTAACAAACCAAGACAAAGTGGGGCACGATTAGTGCATTAGAAGCAAAGAATACACCCCAATGTTGTCAGAGGACAGATAGAAGTTAGAAAACTTTTTTTCATTATTATATGTCAGAGTATCAGAAAAATGTCTTGTTCCACAGGCAGATTATTTCACTTATAGCTAATACTTTTTCATCAATATTAAGGAATTACTGGCTGAAAACAATCTCATACTGAAAAGTTACTTATAAGTAACTGGAGTCTCATTTCAGGTGAACTAAGATATTTGTGTTTTTGTAGTATATTAAAACAAGTGGTTCCTTGCATGGGCTGCACAGCGGCACAGTTGGTAGAGCTGTTGCTTTGCAGCAAGAAGGTCCTGGGTTCGATTCCCGGCCCGGTGTCTTTCTGCATGGAGTTTGCATGTTCTCCCTGTGCATGGTGGGTTCTCTCCGGGATCTCCGGCTTCCTCCCACAGTCCAAAAACATGACTGTCAGGTTAATTGGTTTCTCTAAATTCTCCCTAGGTGTGAGTGTGTGTGTGAATGGTTGTGTGTCCTGTCTGTCTCTGTGTTGCCCTGCGACAGACTGGCGACCTGTCCAGGGTGAACCCCGCCTCTCGCCCAGAACGTAGCTGGAGATAGAAACCAGCAACCATCCTGACCCCATTAGGGACAAGGGTGACCAGAAAATGGATGGATGATTCCTTGCATCAGATCCCAATAAGATACATTAAAGTCTGCTTTTGTAATGTGATAGGAATAGTTTTGAAACACACCATTTACATACAAATAAACATAAACTTACGCACAAATGACTGGGGAATTTCCACTTTGGTTCATCTTCACAAAACACACACAGAAACGTTCTCTTGAGAAGAATTTTAAAGATAAACGGGTGAAAAGCATAATAACTTCCTATTTATGCCTTCTGCGCCCGTTTTTATCCTAACATGCCTTTCCTTCCGCTTGCACAGAGCAGTTTTAATGTTGTTATTTTTGCCTCTTTTTAGCAGCACAAGCACAAACAAGCAGGACACTTGAGGTTTTGCCACAGTGAAATCAGTTCAGTTTAATGGTTTGAACACCCACCGGGGAGCAGAACTATTTTAACCTCACTCATCAACACACTCATGCAAACAGGAATGAGGTTTTGTCTGGAAGCATCAACCTGTTGGCCCCGAGCCACCAGAGGTCAGGAGGAAATTACCAAACTGTGGTGCCACCCACATGCTAACCCTGACAGTCTGGACCACATGGTCACCATTGTGGAGGAGAAAGTCCCATTTGGACAGCCTCTCACCAACTCTGACCTCTGACCCCAATACAGGAAACAAATGGTATTTGCTCCACTATTTACTTTGGAAAATTCAGCTTTCCTCTTTAATATGAGTTTTATGCTAGAATCATTTTTTTGAGCTTTATTAAATGTTTTGAGAGAAATTAGATCCTAATATTGAAGCCAGTGAAAGAAAAAAAAATCATTGCTGCATCAAAGATGTTCCAATCATTTATTTTCTTCCATTTATGTGGGGAAAATTTCTTTTCACTGCAAAAACTTTCAATCTTACCAAGTATTTTTGGTCTAGTGTCTAACGCAAATATCTTAGTACACTTGAAATAATACAAAATAACATACAAGTAACTTTTCAGCAAGACATAGAGGCATGTTTTAAGTAAATAATTTATCAATGTTGATTTTTTTTAAAAGTCCTTGTTCCATTGGCAGATAAATTAACTTATAACATGAGGAAAATATAAGTTAAATAATCTGTCAAAGGAACAAAGGTTTTTTTCATCAATAAGCTTAAATAAATAACATTTTCTTATTTACTTAAGACAAGCTCCTATAACTTCCTAAAAAGTTATTTTTGAGTTAGTTTTGTCTTATTTCATATGTTCTAAGATATTTGCAGTAGAAATTAGACCAAAAATACTTGGTAAGATTCTGTGGTCTTGTATTGTTCTGTTTTGTTTACTGTTGATGATAAGTTAGTATCATGTGATGGCTTTAAGATGAAAGTAAGTGATCCTTTATTTATTTATATTCATAATATTTCAGCATAAAACTAAAAGTGTTGGGGAGTTCCTATTGTTAAAGAGGCCAAGGAGCTCAGACAGTTTGGGAAGATTTTAAATTTATTTGTAGAATTCCTCACGAGTATGAAGTATCGCCTCCATGCTTTCTCTTTTACTCTGATAAAAAGCATGTTTTTAATAACAACAAGAAAAAAAGATTTAGCTGTATCTCTGTTTTGTCTTCCACTTGCCCTTGTTCTGCTCCATCTGTTGCCTTTTGCTGGTTCCTTTTTGTTTCCCCTTCCCCCTCTGGTTTTGTTTCGGATGGGATGTCCAACTGGTGTCTGAAAACCACGTTGGCTCCAAACCACCACACTGTCTCCTTCCCAACACAGTGAGTCCCACTGGGCCAACGTCGGACCACCGTTAACATTTAGGAACATCAGCAAAGGAAACACAATAAAACCACAAGTCTGGTGAAACCTTTGATGGGGATGAATTTTTCTAATAACAGCATAAACAGGAACAGCAAACCAACCAACCAGCCCCTTAACAAGGATTAATTAAAACACTTTTGTCTTAAACTTTATGCACTTTTCCCCAGACATCCATAAAACCCTAAAGAATCAGAGAAATGAGTTTTTCTAACTGCAACACCGTCATCATTCAAAAAAAGCATTTGTATTTAGAGACTGCTTTGCTTCAACAATGTAGTACTTAATGTCACTAAAGTTGTCTCAGCTTTGAATTCGTTGCTTTATGTTTGAGGCAATAACAATCGGGCAAGTTTAGAAAAAGTTGGAATTTAATGTATGTTATCATCTGACAACATGCAAAAAAAACAACAACAAAAAACTTTTAAAGTCATAATCTGACTTATATGAGAGTATTCATGTAAAGTGAATGTAATGCTTTAAGGATATATAAACGGTAAATATGACCTGAGAAATTGATAAGGAGGAGACAATCAAGTGTTGACATGGATGTGAACCAAATGTGATTGTGATTTACCAAAATCAGTGGAAAATTTGAACCACCTGGTGAATCTCACAATAGTATCAAAATTATTTCAATATTATTTCAAATAAATTACCATGCTCTTCTGTTTTCTTTCTTTTTTCCTTCCCTGGTTTACATTTTTTCCCAGTGAAGCTTTCATTTGTTTTCAGTCATGAAGCAGATGTTGGACATCAACTTTGCAATCAGGACTTTTCCAAGCACAGGAAACTAAATGAAGAGAAATGCCACAGCAGCTGTGGCATTTCATGTGGAAGGGAGAACGAACAGGAAACAAGGTAAAGGAGGAGTGAAAATAAATGGAAAACGGATCAAGAGATCTTGGCATAACAAAAATACCCAAGTGAAAAGTAAAAGAAGCCAGATATCTGCAGCAGAAGGAGGCATGTGAGTGCATTTAAGGTGAAGAACCTGTCTTGTCAGAGTGAACACAACCAGACCGCTGGAGTATAAAGGAGCTTCCTCCTCCAGATTTTTGAGGACCTGCATGATCTTTACAGTCTGTGCAGTAAAAATGAGCAATTATTTTGACTGAAAACACGCTGTGAACATGAAATTTATGGCAGAAATCCTTCAAGGGGCTTTTGTGTCAAGGGCAGATCCTCATCCAATTAAAACAGAAAAGAGACAACCTAAACAAGAACTTTGAGTTTCTGCTTCTTTAATTTTTTCCTTGGGAAAAGTTCTTAAATTTCCAGGCAAATAAAGTTGAATTGTATTGAGTTGAGTTAAATTTGACCGAATCAAAAGCAAACCAACAATTCCTCATATTGGTGAAACTCAATGCTGTCAACCGAGTCTCCAGGTTATCAGGATCAGCAACAGGTTGAGTGGTCTTTGTATCGAACAAATCAAATATCACATTATTAACAGTGGAGGTCAGAGTTTAATGAAAAATCTTAATGTGCAGAAAAAAAAATTTACCCAAAATATGTTGAGAGAAAGTCGACCTCCAGCCAAATCTGTAACACAGGAGCTTTATATTGAGCAAAAATAAAACTCAATTCAGTTGAAAATTACTTTTAAAACTATTTTAGACACTTTTCCCCCTCCATAACTGTGTAGCAAGTATTACAATATATACCACAACTACAAAGCTGAACATGTTTCATTGAGTTTGACTCTTTGTGATCCTTTGCTCTGTTTTTAGAGTTTGTGGTTTGTCTTTGAAAACTGTTTGATTGTTTTGGTTTGACTGGTTTTGTTTCATGTTCTGTGTTTCTTTTTATGTTCTGTCTGTGCTGAGTTATGATTTTAGTTGATCTTGTCTTCTGGTCTGGTTAGACACTTGCTCTGGTTTCTGGATACTCTAACAGTTTGAAATTATCTCTCTTTCAGGATGCATACAGGCTGGTTGCCAGTTCTTTCTTTCTTTTTGTGGTCCTTTAAACATTTCTTCTGCTGCTGTGATGTTTTTCATTTTCTTTTAAAAAATTTTATTTTCTGTGATCCGTCTCAACCTTTAACATCTTCCATTACTGTATATTTTCTTTCATACAATTGCAACACAAACAGATCGCCTTATAAAATAATTTTTCCATGCAGTAGATAAGAAAAATGAAATATGAAAACATTAAGAGCCCACTGCACTGAATCCCACTGAAAACCTCCTGGTTATTCCACCAAATATTGATTTCTGAGCTCTTCCTGAGTTAAAACATTAATATTATTGTTTCTAAATGAATATGAACTTCTTTTCTTTGCTTTATTTGACGTCGGAAAGCAGTGCATCTTTTTGTTAGTTTGACAATTTCTCATGTTCTGCTAATAAATACAAAATTCTTGCTTGAAATTTCAGAGACATGTTGTCAGTAGTTCATAGAGTAAAAGAAAAATGTTCATTTTACTCAAACATATACCTATAGAAAGTAAAACCAGAGAAACTGATCATTTAAAGTAACAGTTTTTCCAGAGTTGTATTTGTTGCTTCCTGCCATCAGTAGAAAGAATTCATATTTTCAGATTTCAAAAAATGTGTGCCTATATTAAATATCCTGTTTACATACTAGAACTATCCAGGATGTCCTTCACGTTGTTTAGACGCAGCATTCTTCCCTGAAAGATTTCATTTCAACACCTTGCCTGGAAGAAAATGCCACCGCTTTGAAAGTCGTTTGTGTTGTAGTGGTGATAAGCAGTGTTTTAGTCTTCTGATGTCTGCTGCAGCTGACCCAGGTTAATTACAGACTTTGTGTTCACCTGCTGCTGGATCAGAATCAGATAAGGTGTGTAGTATCAGGACACCAGAGTACTTTGATGAAACCGATCCATGCCGCCATGTGCAGTGAAAATGACTAAGGTCGCAGGCGACGTTTCTAAGCATCAGAGGACGCTCACCATTAGCGCATGTGCTCTAATGGTCATGATGATTTAGAAGTACAGGAAAATTGTACCTTCAGTCTGCAAAAACAAACTGCTCTGCAGCTCCGGCATCTCACCAGAAACCAGAAATAGCTGTCAGAGATCCTCAGAGGAAGGAAAAAAAACAACAACCTGTGAAACATGTGATCCATCTGCTGCATGTGGGAGTTTTGACCTCTGAGGAAGCAAACCTTACAGGCAGACTGGTAACATCAACACTGACCTGAAGTGCTTCACTGAGCTTACTGCTGTAATTTTTATGTTTGGAAAATACATGGGGCTAATTAAGAGATGCCTGAAACCCCCTCAGCTGGATTCCTCTTTTACTGACATGCCTGGAGAGTAAAGTTTTGTTTACAGTTGTTTAAAGGGGCAGTGTTATTATTTTTGTCAAGTCATAAGTATATTGTGAACATTTGACTTGTAAAATTGAAATAAAACACATTTATCTGTCCTTGTGATGTAGCAGAGTATGATAAAGCTCAAAGAGTAAGGATATATTCAAAAGGCATTCCTGAATATTATCTTTAAGGCAAAAATCTTTCTCACTAAAGAACGTTTATCGAAACAGATCGCTTTAGTAAATTAAAAGAAGAAATCTTAGATTGTAATCTCTTAAAGAGGTTTTGATGGTGATCTTTTGGCTTACTGAAGGTTACTGGCTCAAGTCAAAATAAGACAGTTTACACCACAGTAAATAGACTGAACTCTACCAGTAATTGTGCTTTAATAAGAGGTTTTCTGCAGCACTTTATGAGCTCCTGTGACCCTGCAGGTGCTCGTTTTGTGCACTTAAGTCAGTGTTCACATTCACTCCTTATGGGTCACTTTAACACACAACAAAGTTACAACTCTCTGTCTCCTGATTGTCACACTGCAGACTAAACTACAACAGCAATCCTCACCATCTTTGGCAGTCTCTTCCTACGACATCCATTCCTTCATCTGTCCATATATAGCAGCAGTCGAGATGATTGGGTGGAAAGACGTGAACCAACCATTTGTTTAACTTGTGTCTCTCTTATGATCATTCGCCCCACTTTGCACATGTAGCTGTGTAATTTCAAGCTTTAATGAGAAGGCCAAGGAAGTCAAACTTTCAGCACAAGAGATTACTGCTGGTCTTTCAGCTTCAACAGACAGCAGTGATGGAGACACTAGAGGTAGTTATGTGTAGTATGTCTCACAGTCTTACTGTCACCTCACTGACAGCTACCTTTGTCCATATGGGGAATTAGAGGACCCATGAGAACAACCCTGTGGTAGTTTTCAATGTAGAGCACAAAAGAAAAACATGTTTTCTTTTTCGAATTAAAATCACCTGAGACATACAGGAACAAGATATTGATTAGCCAAACTTCAACTGAATTATTCTGCACAGATAATGCCATGTAATCTATATCTAATAAATTCAAATATGCATCCTGAAGAGGCTCAGATTTTGAAAACTGATAAGCTTTAAGCATGTATTGATTATATGATTCATTATGACTACAGTTCTGTATTAAAATTTTACTTTTTTTCTGATGCAAAATTCTCAACTGTAAGTAGAAAAGCATTATAATTAACAGGAATAAAAGCTTTCAACCATCTGTCTGTGTGTAATGTATCTATTTAAGGTGTTTCACTTAGTAATAAAGTTCCTGAAATAGACTGACTTTTCAATAATATTCTACATCTGTTTTTGCATATGGCTACACACAACTATGTCTGTATTCACTGATTTCTATTTGTATTAAGTAAAATATCAGTCATTCTTTTTTAGTTCCTATTGTTAGAGATAAATCACATGAGAAGTTATAGGAGTGGGGGGCATAAGGCAAGTCGCCCAGGACGTTATTCATGCTAAAACCGCCACTGAAAGAAACAATTAAAAAGTTTTGAAGAGCGTTGCATGTTTTCTTATTTTCGGGTGTCATTTGGGGAGGTAATGACCAGAAAAAAACTCACCTGATATTTGACACACGTGTTGGTAGTCTTCGCAGCAGTCTCTGGTTTTTTGACAGTAGCTGTCGCAGTAGCACACCGTTTTTCTCCTCGTGTACTCAAAACATTTGTTGTCCCGGCTGGGGCAGCAGTTATGGTTCCCCCTCTCCCTGCAGCCGGCTTCAGAAACCGGGACGAACTCACTGCAGAAAAACGCCAAGTATCCACAAACTGCGATCCCCATTCGCACCGCGCTCCATCCGTGCGCTCCCATGACAGATGCTGTTCCAGGACCACCTGCTCTGCGCTTGCACTCAAAAATGTTTTACTCTGACAGATGTTTCACTTATGATGTTAGCTTTCGAATAAAAACAAAGTAAAACACAGTCCACCCACATGCAATCAAGTGCCGAGAAAAACTGGATCTCTGTGCGTATACCTCTCCAGTTTGTCTGACGGACACCGCCCCTTTACTCAAAAATAGGTGAAGAATGATGTCAGTTTATCGTCAGGGTCCCTTCCCTCTTACTCGCCCTACTGCATTTTATTAGAACGGATTGACAGGATCCCCCCAATAGTGAAATAATTTAACTTTACTAAGAAAAACATGCTAAAGCTCAAACCGAGGAAAACTTGTTGCACTGCACCGATCAACATCAGATTCAAATTATAAAATTCAGCACCACGGACAGAGGAATAAATAATTTGATAAGAAATAATCGAGTAAACAAAAAATACAAAGAGAAAGCGTGAAGTCATAATCTCCTGCGACTAAATCATTTCTACTCATTCCGCGGAAATGACAGCAAGTACCCACAGAAAGAAAGGCCGAGGGAACAATGACGTTAGTTATGCTCCACTGCTTCACAGTGAAACAAGAAGGTCAGAACACGAGTTATAGATCACAGTGAAGCTGCAGACATTTATAAGGAAAACCTTGACATTATGCTTCTCATTGAATTTTAAAAACAAACATCTGGTTAAAAATAGTATCTGGATTTTATGCATCAATACAGATGTAACGCTTTCTTGTATAATTTTTCTCAGACTGTAAACAGGAAAGTAGTGAGGATGATTTAAAAATAACTCCATTAATTAAACTCTATTATTTTTAAGTTATGATTATTTATTTGTTTGTTTTTGCCTATTTTTACCTGCCAGCAAGTGTTGCATTTGTATTTATTTTTTTTTTTTTAGCGCAGATAATAAGTGAGTTTGGAGGGGAAGGGATTGTGGTAACTTGGCAGTGCAGCTTCCAGGATCTTAAACGAGATAAGGAAGAGAGAGAGAGAGAGAGAGAGAGAGAGAGAGAGAGGGAGGGGGAGGAGGAGGAGGTGGAGGAGGAGGAGGTGGAGGAGGAGGAGGAGGAGGAGGAGGAGGAGGAGGTGGTGGTGGTGGTGGTGGTGGTGGTGGTGATGGTGATGATGATGATGATAAAATAAAGCGAGATTTCTTTATATGAAGACTGCGAAAGAGTGCATTACCACCGAGGTATGATGGTGTGTGCAGTTGCGTTTGGGAATTCAGAGGTGTGCTTGAGCTACAGCACCCTCTAGTGTGTTGGTTTAAATTTGCAGCTTGAACTTTATTTCTATCTGCACTCACTTAGCCTTCAGATATACCAGTTAATTAAATCCTTTTCTTAAGGCCAGTAAGCCAGGATATATCTTCTGTGCCCTTGTAATAATATTTTTTTTAAAAATCACACAGTTCCAGTTTGAAAGATTACAAGAAACTTCAAATGTCTGGAAGAAAATTAAAAAGGAACAAAGAAACACTAGATCAATATTCACATTAGTGTGTGACAATGAGGTTGAAGTGTCAAGCAGCAGAATTTGAGAAAGTGTTTTATAAACGTTCAAAAAGCAGCCTTCATTGCACACACTGATGATGGGATGATAATACATTTGTAATGGAGTGTGTCGCCTGAAAGCTCAAACTTGGTAGCTGTAAACTTGCTAACATTTCTACTTAACCCTAAATGTGAGTATGGTTTTACAAAAATACTGTGAGGAAGTTGATCTGAGAAAAGAAACATAATATTGTGACTTCATTACCAAACACGTAGCAAAGGTTCTAACTTTAAACATCAGAGGAAGCAATAAAGTAGGACCATCAGAACCTCAAGTACTTGAAAATAAATGTTTAAAATGAAAACATGCTAAAAATTGGTCAACGATTACCAGAAGCATCTTTCTGTAACACCAATAAAGATTTTGCCATCAATATCTTCTCAACATATTGCACATGTACATTTTGCATTTTGTAAATGTTTTCAGTAATACTACTCACTTGCACCTTTAATTTTTTTTTTCTTATGAATTTGTCCATAGTGTACAATCTCTTTTATTAATTCTGTTTGTATATTTTGTCTTACAGCTGAATGTCTGTACTAAGGGACAACACAGATTATTTTTTATTTTTCCCAATTTTCTCTGAGAAATTGTTAAGTTTCTCCTCAGATTTTAGTCAAACAATGTGTAAAGTATGTGTGAGACAAACATAGATGAACAGTTCATTCACTCCAGAAATGACTGTCCAAACTGGAATGAATAGCATCCTCCTTTGGTATTCCCTCACACTCCCATTTCTCATCAAAATCTGCAGAAACCAAAAGCACAAGACAACACACAAGCTTCTGAAGGAAGATTAAAAACACAAATCCTCATACAATGCCGGATTTAAGTGCAGACATTAAGTACTGACAAAAAAATAAGGGGGCAACATTTATTGCACAAACGTCATTTTAGTCACCCTCACAGCCTAAACACACATACAACTTCTGGTACACACCGATATAGTCTCAGAATCACGTTTTGTTTCAGACAACATTTGGCTACGCAGAATACAACTGCTTTGCCAGGAAAGTCAGGAAAATAAAGATTTACTTTCATAAATAATGACAGTAGGCTTTAATTTTACTACAATCATTACAGTTACACCAGTTAGGATTGTTTGCACATCACAAGTAAAACGAACCACAGACACCTCAGCTTTAAGACCAAGTTAAACATAAAATCACTGACGGATACCTCAGATAAAGCTTTCACCATTAAACACATCAGCATAAAGGCACATGAGTGAGAAGTAGAACCTGAATGAACATCTGCATTAAACTGAGCAGGATTTAAATAAATCAAACTTTTCATCAAAACAATCAAAACAATCTCTTCTTATGATTCTTCTGCAGAAATGTAAAAAGGTGAGACTATAAGTGGAAGTTTCTAAGGAATATGGTTAGTTTTTTTCCGTAAACCCCTTTGGATTTATCTTGTGACACTGATGTGAGGAGCTTATTTTTTTATTTAATTGTCAAATTGTTTGCATTTTATATGTTTCTAATGTCTACTTTTTGTTATTTCTGTTGACTTGTCTTGTCTTTTATGACTTGAAAGAGGTCTTGATCTAAATGGGTTTTAATCTGGTTAAATAAATGTCAATTTAAAAGAAATGGAGTTAATATCCGTCTGAAACAATAACAAAAAAACTCAGCATCGACTACTATTGGATCGACTCATCGACTCAGTAAAAATGTTGAGAAAAAGCCTAAAAGAAACGTAAAAGTTTTCACCAGTACTCTCTGTCACAGTTGTTTGTTTTTTTAAAATCTAGTAATAAATTATTTAAAAAGTAATAATTATGGCTTGATTCTTAATCTTACTGCCTAATATAAAGTTTAATTGTTTTTCCAATTTTCAAGAGTGACTAAGACAAATGGGTCTCTATGTCACACTACATTTACACCTCAGAAAAATATAAATAATAATTCCAGACTAGAAAGTTTTTTAAATCAGATTTTAAAAGTAAAACATAAATCAAATAAACACTTAGCAAGAGTATAAGGGTTGCATTATTTTTTTTAAAATGTCATATGAGATTATGCATTCATATATTCTGAGACAAAAGATAAATAATTTGATGATTTTCTTCATATCTTTTCCTGTGTTGCCATAATTCGGATGGTTTAGGGCGCTGTAACTACTGCAGACTCCAGTATGATGACTATTTTAAAACATTACTGGATTGGGATAATTCAGGTAATTCACAGTGAAACCCAACAGGTAAAATAATGTCATACAGTATTTGATAATAAAATAATGCATGACACATTTAACACATTTGGCACTTTTTAACAGCAAATGGTCTTGATTAAATTTAACATTCAGCTCTTTATAAACACATTTACTTTTAATATTAAATAAAAAGATCAACTTTAATATTTTATCTGAAATATATGACTCATATAATTGTTATTATACGAGTCATATATTCTTTTTTACTCTGAATAAACCTTCATTTGATTTTTGGCACAGAAGTAACATATAGTAAAGTCTGAAGAGATAACATATTTTATGCTATACTGTATAAAAATAACTGCCATACTCTAAGTGTAAAATTACATTAATTAAAGGTCTATGTGTGGGTGTGTGTGTGTAGGTGTGTGTGTGTGTGTGTGTGTGTGTGTGTGTAGGTGTGTGCGTGTGTGCGTGTGTGTGTGTGTGTGTGTGTGGATGTGTGTGTGTGTGTGTATGAATGAATGTAAACTTCAACCAACTGCAGAAGAGACAAAAACACATCAATGACACCAAAATTATTGTAGTAAACATCATTGAAATAAATTTGGACAGAAACATTATGATTGGATTATGACAAAAATGAAGCAAATGCATTAAAAATGCTGTTAAAAATAAACCTTAATGCCAAAAACACACCTTTTTCACAGTGATTTAATTAATTTTGTAATCCTTCTAAACTATAAAAGACTCTTTTTCTTTACTTTGTGAGGAAGGAGTCTCAGTGTGAAGTATAAAAGCTCTGCTTCACCTCCAGCTGTTCAGATGTAAGCATCCATTCTGGCTTTTCTTCACTCCAGAGTCTCTGTTTATCTGCATTTTGACTTAGAGGTCAGCATACAACACAGATCTACATGCAGCCATTCACCCCAGTCTGTTTACAGCTGGTTTCATGATACAGAGGAGATCTGGCAAACCTAGATCTGTGCCAGCATTCCTGCACAACCAGCAGCTCAGTCTGTCTTCCAGACAGTATTCAGGACCTTCACAACCTCCTCATAGATGATGAACACAATGGCTACGTCCAGACACACACGGCCAAGCCGGGGAACTGTCCCTTTGTAAAAGCTATGGGCAGAAAAGGGCAGAAAGAAGCAAAATCACACTTTTTATCCACTTACATTAATCTTAATCTCAATGGTTTTGTTGATGCTAATCTAGAATATTTAGAAAACACACATTTCACTTTAGATCTGAAGTTAAAGTACACTTGAAATAAGACAAAATCAGCTTGTAGGTAACTTTTCAGAAAAATTTAGGACTTTGGTTTAAGCCAATAATTCCTTAATATTTATTTTAAAAATTCATTGTTCCACTGACAGAATTTTTTCCAATTATGACAAGAATGTTTTTTCTGTTATGTAGCCTACAGGTGTAAATTCAAGCTGTGAGAATCTTCCAGCATCTTTAATTACCACGCCTCCGCCTCAGCCAACCAGCACCAGATTGTTGCTCCTCTCCAGCCAATCACCACATGAGAGCTCCTTCAAAAGGATCCACCTGCTTCAGCCGCACTTCCACCCACCTCCTCCCCGTCTCCACCCTCATTCCAGGCTCCCTCCAGGCTCCTTCCTCTCCAGACTCCACCACCAGTGTCCAGGTGGAGGAAGACCACCCTGAGCTTCTCCCCAAGCCGATCGTCCAAGCTCAAGGCGATTCTCAGCACGCACGTCTTCTGCCCGAGTGCCAAAGAACTTTGGGTCAATAAAACTTTCTAACTGCTGCTTTTTCTCTGTGTGAGTCTCTACAGATTGAAATAGTGAAATAATCTGCCAGTGGAACTAGTACTTTTTTTATTAATATTAAAGAACTGTTGATATAAAACAAGCTCCTAGATTTTACTGAACTTCTAGGTTTGCTTTGCCTCATTTAAAGTGAACTGAGATCCTCGCACTAGAAACTGGACCAAACATACTTGGTAATATTTTGTGTTTTTGTTGTGCAATTAATTGTAAAATAAAGCCAGTAGTGGTTTTTATGCTGTTGTAGAAACCAAACCTAGAAAACAAATGAGGTAAAAAAACAAAACTGCTAACCAGAACCCAGCCAGGGTCACCATAAGGGCAACCTGGGCACATGAACAGGGGCCCTTTGCACAAAGGAGCCCTTTGTGTTAATGGCGTCTTTGTGATGGTGGAAAGAATATAAAAATGGAAGCTCAGAATATTTGTTCAATCGGGTTAAAAGAGGAGCCGTTTCCAGCCTGGATTTCAGAATAATTACATTTGACAATGACCTGTTACTGGCTAACGAAGTGTTAACTACTGATACAAATTGTGAACTAGATTTGATAATGTTTAAGACAAGTGAGCAGAAGAAAGTGACTTATTTTCACTGACTTTGGATCTTTTTATTTTTGCCACTCTTTATCATTAAGATGTGAACACATTTCTACTATAATAAGCCTTAGGTATCTTTTTCCATATTTAGCAATATTCCACGGTGACTGTGCTGAAATGAAAGCACTGGGTCTTCCTTCCATTGTATTAAACTTTCACTTGCCTGTAACAGGAGCTGCACTAATACCACATTTTCAACTATTTTTTTTTTACTGCTGAATAAATGTAGAATTTATTCTAAAATAAAATGAAATCAGTGTGAGAATATGCTGCAAAAAGACAAAAGATTTGGAAGATTTTTATTTTCCTCACACAAATAAACCAGAGATGCTTTAAAGGAGATGTTAAGCTAAACTGTAGCTTGAAACCTAGCAGAGCAGTCACATTATGAGGTCAGTATTGGGTTAAGAGCTAATAAACAATAAATAGTGGTAAAGACAAAATAAGCTCCAAAGCGCAGAATTGTTAGAACGATGTTGCTTTGTTTTGAAATTATTTTGTTTTGCACAATTTCATTGTGACATGTACAACCTCTTGAAATAAACTCCATTGGATGGTCAGGTACATTTGGGCTTTGATATACTGTAAACGTATGATAAATCCACATGTAATGGTTTGCCATGGTCCAGTGAGTTTGAGTGCCAAAAGCAAAAAGTAAGCATAACAAACGTTATCAAACCAACAGATGACTGATTACTCACGCTGCCAGGCCTTCATATTTGAGGATCTTCAAAGCGCAGTCCAGCGTGCTTTTATATTTATGAGCTTCCAGGCCCTTCAAAGACGACAGCAGGATTACATCGAATAAGCACGATTTGTAACAGTTTTCCAAATCTAAATTGAAGCAGAAGCAAAAAGCAGAGATCCTCTCCCCACTGTGTACCTGCATCCTTGTCTTGATGACGTCTAAGGGCGTGTTTCCAAATACACTGGCTGCCCCTGCTATCGCCCCGAACGCCCCAGTAATGATGGGATTAATGGTTTTGTTTTGGTCATCACCTAGTTGCAGAAAAAGTGAGGTATCATTCAGTCTATTATCCAGACATTACACAGACAGAAGATTCTGAGCTGTGATGTTTATGTAGTACTTAAGCTTTAAATGAACACAAACACATTTGATGAATTTAATATATCCATACCGCATGAAATTCCAATTTTTTGTCACATTAAAACCACAAATGTTAATGTATTTAGGTATAATTTTATGTGATGTGAAAGAAAAAAATGATACAAAGATTACAAATCCTTTCAAATCAAAAATCTTTAAAGTGTGGTGTGCATTTGTGTTCTGCCACTAAATAAATATTTTGTAATATTCGCTGTAATTACAGCAAAAATGCTCTTGCTATTATTACAGCTTCGGTTTTGCACATTTAGAAACAAACTCAGTCAGGTTTAATGAAGACCACCAAGTCTCAAATTCGTCAACTGGATTCAGGTTTGAACGTCTAGCAGCTAAATATGAATTAATTTAAACTGGTGGCGTTCAGTCGGTCCTCAAAGGCCAACATCCTGCAGGTTTTAGAGATTTCCTCGGTTCTCCTGTGGATATTATTTTATAACTTAAACCCGCTCTAGATTTTTCCACAACCTTACAGTTGGCCTACCTGCCGTGTTCCTTGGTCTTCATGATGCTGTTTGCTTACTAAAGTTTTATCTTCACAGATTACAGTGAAGGTGGCTGAGTACATAAATGTGGACATGGACTGTATTTCAAACCTTTGAAAACTATTTATAATTGTTCCTCCACTTTATGTGTTGGCCTCTCACATAAAATCCCAATAAATCACAATGAAGAAACTTAAGTGTGTTAGTACTTTTGCAAGGAGTCGAATTCCTTCTGCAGATGTTACCTTTACAAATGAAATCAAACACACAAACAGTGATTAACTGACCTTTGTACCAGTTCTTTAAAGACGTCATTACAAAGAAGCGAATAGCCTGGTTGGAGCCTTGTTTGAGGACCGTCGCGGTCAAACCCTGATATGTCCCTCTTAGTCCTGTTCAGAAAGAAAGACAGAGGTCAACATCGCTCAGCTGTCCTCAGTTAATCAAAGTCAACAACACAGGTAACGTCAACAGCGATTATTCAGCTGCTATACTCTGAGTGTCCAGCAGAGGGCAGGTGAGTCACAAATATTCAACACTTTTTTTTTTTACCTTGTGACCTGACGATCTCTCTCACTCCGTGGAAGAAGCCCTTGTACTGGGGTTTGGCCGACGTCTGGTCATGAATGAATTTAACCTTGGGAGATAACAGAGGGGACCCACAGGACAGAAAATATTAGTTTACAGAGAAAACTTGAGGATGTGAAAGCTGAATGAATGTTTTGTCTATTTCACAGACAAGGACACCATAAAAACTTTTCAGTAAAATTTGAGTTCAGGAGAATTAAAGACTTTTGATATTCTTTTGTTGCCTTCCAACAGATTTACCGAGTAAAATCTCACACAGTACACAGACTTTTCATGTAACCAATTACTAGACGTCTTCAGCAAACAAATCAGTTCAGTCAATAAACCATAAACCAGTTTCTAATTAATACCTTAACGGTTTCCATGGGACAGACCACCAGCACGGCCTCCATGACGCCCGCGCCGAGCCCACAGAGCAGGCCACGGGTGCTGTCCAGTCGGCCGTTCTCATCCTTGGCCCGGTTACTGAGGAACTCAAAGATGCCGAACCTGACAGAGAAACAGCAGTGAGCATAAAATGTTAAATTAGAAGCTCACCGGCAAAATGAAGTCCTGCTTTTCCTTCGATTCCAGAAAGAGGCTGTACACGATGACGGTAGATTCACACAGATTATTTTAAGATGATTTACTTTAAAATATAGATATTTACAAGAAAAACAACTACACTGAATGATTCTTTTTATTTTATATTGCGTTATATTGATTGTGTATGTTTTTCTGTACAGTGAATGTCCTTAGAATGTTCTTCATAAAAGTATAGTTTATTTTTTTTATCTATGTCCTTTATTTTGTATTTGTTTATATTTATACTTACTTTTATTTTGAATTTGTAAAGTGATCTATGAATGTTATTAAACATATATTTGTTTATGTAGAATATGTGAAGCATAGATAAAGGGAACTGGAAATAACTGGGATCCAAATAAATAAACGAAAAGTTTGTTTCAGCCACTTAATGATGACAATTTCATTTCTGCTTAGTCACTGTCAAACTTTGCTTGTAGAAAACACTTTTTAAGACTGTCACCTTATTTGCAAAGAGCAGCGCGTTACAATCTTTGCTCCCAAAATTAGCTTTTTTCAATCAGTTCAGCCACTGAAAGACAGATTTCCACTTCGACTGATTTAGGCTGATTGAAGACTGTAACTGCATGTATCAAGTCACATGCAAACAACAGAGACGCAAACATTTTCTGTAAGTATCTGGTATAATTTTTCCTGTTTTAGGTCAAAAAAGTCTGTGTATTGGAGTGTCCATCACAAAGCCTTGATCTCAGAATCTCACGTCCTTCTCTGAAGACACAGTGACGATTAAGTTAGTTTTTGTTATTTTCTTTTTTCATGTAAAATAAAGTTTCCGAGCTGTAACAAGCCGTGGGAATCAGAGAGAAAGAGTTGAGATGAAACATTTTAACTCTTCACTGTTGCATGTAAATCAGGATGAGCAAATAGAGAAATTATCAAGACAAAGATGGTCTGGGTATCATAAAATAGAGAGGAAGGATTTATGCGGCTCAGCACTGCACAATATCATCTGCTTACATCACTTCAGGTTAATCTCTGTTACTCTTACCACAATATGAGCTGAAGGACGTAGCTTTTTGGACATAGTGCTCAGCATAAATCTAGGTTAGCAATACATCAGAAATCTGATTTGGCTGTCTAGTTTTAAATAATAATGTCACCGACGCATATAACTATTACAAAAATATAAACAGAAATAAGTCAGTCTTATTAGTTTTGTCAGACTATGTGTTGAATTTAGTCCTACTCCATGCAGGAGACCTGAAGGTTTTCAAATTAAAAGCTGGTGGCCAGTCTGACTTTTCAGTAGTTGAATAAAACAAAAGAAAATAGAAAACACCAACACATTTTTCATCTAGCTAGACGTAAACTGCTTCACCAAGAGATTCTCCATATTTATGTGTAAAACATTCCGTGGCCTCAAAACTGCATCTGCTTTTTGGCATGCCTCTGGCCCATCGATTTAATTTAAACTTTCCCTATCGTACTTTTATGACCACTTTCAATGCTGGCTTTCTTCCAGTGTTCCTGCAGATGTCGCCATGGTTACAACTGTTTGTCTCCCATAATGACCGGGGGGATTCTTTGGGCATCACTGCACACCAGGAGCTACACTGGCCCAACACCTTGGTTCCCACTCATATTTCTATAGATGACAATATGCTGAAAGTGAAAAACGTGTTGAAGGGTTTTGCTTTATTGTGCTGGCTGCTGTGTCTTCATTAAAGACGCCCCAATAAACCACAGCAGTTCTGCAAACAGCGAGCAACCAGCAGCAGCTGCCACTGAGGCCGTTCCCTACAGAAAGGTGAGGTTCCTGCATCTATGCAATCAGTGAACGTTGTGCCAGCGAGTCCGTTTGCGAGAAAGGTTATTTATAGATGGAAATTGAATTGTGGTGACAGCAGGACGCTGCCTGGTAGGCTTCCTGAAAGGGGAGTGGCAGGCCGGGTCTTAGTAAATGTAATGTTTTCCTCTGTCTGCTTGGACCCTTCACCTGCCATCATCTTTGCTCCAGGAAAATGAATTTCTCTTATTTGCTGGGCTCATGTAAGGCCAATTTCATTCTCAATCTGCCTTTCTGCTGCAGTAGGTTTCTCCGCTCATTACGGCTCCACATCTGTTCGTCACGGATTCAGACGGCTTGAGAGGCAGGTTTTCTACCGTCAGAACTTCTCTCTTTACTCACACTAATGAATAAATATAAACAGTTTCTTAGCATTGGAATACATTGAGCAAAAATGAATAGTCCACAAAAAGCTTGCAGAGCCCTTATTAACTACCTCTGTGAATCAAACGCTGTTCGTTAAAGGCTGCCAGGGAGAATTATGTCGGTGCGAGGCCTGCTCTTCTCCCAATTTACTCTGCTCTGCTGTTTAACATGTGGACTTCACTTTATGGTTAAAATATGACACATCTTTTGGCCGACACCCGCAGTCAGAGATGAGTCAGCCCACAGCAGAGACAGAGCTGCCCAATCTTCATTAAAGGGACTTCCTACAAGGTCACTTCCTGTGTGAGAAGAGAAGGTGAAGGATGAAAACATTGCAGTGGAGGGACTGAGCCACGAATGAAAGAAGAGTATGGATATGAACGGGGGGTTAATAGGAGGAAAAAGAAAGTGGCTCGATTGGACGTCTATCTTGTACCTCCCTGGCAATCTTCCATGATGATACCGAGCTAATCAGCTAATGGGATGGAGGAGGAGAGTTGGGGAGGCAAAGGGAGTGATACAGAGGAGGATAGGAGAATAAGATAAAAATAGAAAGTCAGATCAAGCTGTGGTTAAAGGAAAACTGCCAATGTTGTCAATTAATCAAATGCTTTGCCTGCACTGTAAAACATTTGAGCCGTTTCTAGTTGTGTCTACCATCTTATACTCTTCAAGTGAAACAAATGTAGCGAGTTTTAGATTTTTAACCTAAGTTTTTTATTCATTTTGTCAAACATCCAATGGTTAAGGTAAGAATCCTCCAGTTGACTCTGAGTTTTAAGGTTAGCACTTAAAAAAAACAAAAGAAGAAAAAGACAGGAGTCTTTAGCTGGGAAATGCAGCTGAGCATTTCCCAGAATGCTTAGCTGCATGATTTTGTATCCTGAGATGGAAGTGTGTTACATTGGCTTCACTCTTGTGTTTTTAAGGCAAATGTTCATTTTTATGTCCTGTTCAAATTAAATATTTTTGAGCAGAATTCATTGTGTTGTTTCATAAAACAGTACTTTTTAAAAGTTGCTGCATGCACTCTATGAAATTAGTCCGGTTGTCTGTCGACTAAAATATTTCTTGAAGAAATGTTGGAGGACACATTTTGACGCATGTTTGATTGAATAAATCTGCAAATTTTGTACTGTACCAGTTTTGTTTCTAAGTATTTCGATCCCATAACTATATAGAGCAATGTAATCTGAATGGATGAAATTAAAACCTGAAAAACTCATAAATAATGTTTATTGTTAGTATTTCATATTTATATCCTTTATATTACATTTCTACAATTTTAAAAATGTATATCAAATAGTTTTTCCTGGAGTTTTAGTGTTTATTTCCTCTTTGATCTGATTATATTTGTCCTCCACAAAGAGGTTTAATTGTTAAATAAATCAAAGCTAATAAGAGCTTAGTTCTGTTTGTTTTTGTCATGCTAGATGTGAAACTTTACACCTAAATTTCCTACTTTCTTGCGCAAGTCTTTACCTACATCTAATTTTATGAAAATGCAATAAATGGAATAGTAGAAAAGTAAAAACAGCTCAATTGATGCATTTTTTAAAATTATTATTATTAAAATTAATTAACTTTTTTACATAATATGGCCCCTCTACTTTATCTGCCTGGATCAGAGCGGGTGCTGTTCTACAAAGAAGAAGAAACTGGATGGACGGAAAAACAATGGATATCCAACTTGATTTGTTTCCTAAGAGAACATTTTCCTTCAAGTTGACAAAAACAGAACCCCAGCTCTCTCAGTAAATGATGCTGAAAGCTGACAGACACATGTGAATATACACACACCCAAAAGCACACACACCCTCCCTGCTAATACACACAAACACACCAGAGTCTCAATCTCTATAGCCCCATTGAGACCCTGTCTTAGTTTGAATGGCATCTTTGCTTCGCCTGACTGGGCCTGTCTCTCTATCATACAGACACACTTTGCCCTCCAGCACACACACACACACACACACACACACACACACACACACACACACACACACACACACACACACACACACAAACAGTGAAAGAATGAGAGGAACCGAGTGAAAAAATGAAACAAAAAAGCAACAACAAAACCAGCCGGCTTTGGTTTGTGACGTATGTGTGTGTGTGTGTGTGTGTGTGTGTGTGTACCAGGTTTTCAGATCCTTATGGGAACCTATTGTTTACAATGTGGGGTTATGGGGACCATTGCTGCTTGTGGGGACATTTTCTTAGTCCCCATGAGGGAAATTGTTGTTTTTGGGTTAGTGGTTTAATTCTGTGATGGTTAGGTTTAGGGTAAAGGTTAAGGTAAGGGTTAGGTATGTGATGGTTAGGGTTGGGTTAGGATTATAGTAAGGGTTAGAAATTAATGGAAATCAATGTGAAGTCCCCACAAGTGATGAAAACATGACTGGGTGTGTATGTGTGTGTGCTTCCCTGCTTGCACACATGCACATTTGTCTGTAGATAAATGTCAGTGGTGGGAAAAAAATAGCATAATTACTTTATACTGATCGCTAGTGTGGCATTTGTGCCAAGCTTTGTGGGTAATGGGCTGGAATAATTGGACTGCGTGAGTTAGACGTTTCAGCTGGGAAACCATCACAGGTTAACTGGTTTGGTTTTAATCAGCATATGTTCACCTTGTGAATTTAATCTTAGGGTTTTTATATATAATTGTGGTATTATAAATGCAAATTTTAATGCAATTTCATTTAAATAATAAAAAACATGTAAAGATACATAGAGATTATATGTTGAAACAAGTCCATAAAGTAAGAAATGAAGGTTAAAGGTTTTGTTCTTTTGTGTCCAATTAGTAAAAGAAAGGGATATTTTATTCGATGCATGAAAAAACTATACAGAGAGAGCAGATTTACACACCAAATAGAGTCATTTCTGATTTTACTGACCTGAGAATTGAATAAAAAAAATGACTTTTAAACAACAGGCATTCTCTAATTTGTAAGGCAAACTCTTTTAAAGTTGATTAAGCTTTAGCCTTTTCAATATAGTTGTTACTCTTCATTGTTTCACTCACCTGACTGCAGATTTGGGTATGGATCCATACAGCAGTGAGCTGAGTCCTCTGTAAAGTCCTTTTGCACCGTGGCTCTGCACTGTCTGCTTCACACAATCACCTGGAGAGAGACAGACGTTCAGTAAATTAAGAAATGAAAGCAGCTTTCTACTTATCGTTCTTATTCATAGGAACCAGCTTGAGCTGTAGCACAGAAAGCAACTGCAGGAAGCTAGTAAAGCTGCTTACATCAGATTTAGATTTATAAAATCCATAGGAAGGCATCTCTCATTTGAGAATGAATGATAAGAACCCTCCCAGACCCCAGCTTTAGGAAGAAGGGTGTAAAGAAAATGGATGGATGGATGAATGGAGTAAATTTGGAGAATTTGGTGAGTCTACAAGTTTGAAGCAAAGAAACATAAAGATAAAATCAAACCTACTTTGTCAGTGGTGCTATACTGACAATGAACGAAGACAAAAATATCTGAAAGACATTTCTGATGTAATTTCATTGACTCTACAGAAGGAGTCTTCAAATTCAGTGTTGGACCAGAGACACACTGAAGACCCATGATCTTGTGTCTCTAAAATCTCATCAATTTTGTTAATCTGTTTTCCTTCTTAAATCTATGTCTCTCAGCTCCAAGATTAAAATACAGATCAATTTGCTCTTAGACATCAGTTCTGCTGCAAATTTGATTTCCTAAACTGAGGGATCAAATTTTTATGACCTGCATTTTAATTTTGCCTCCTGGCATCCAAGGAGATGTTTTTATGATCAGATTATTGCTTGTTGCCAGGTAGCAACCTTTCTGCTGGATAATTATTGTTCTCAGCAGTTTTCAGTATTGGTTTAGCTGATTATTGTCCTTTAAAATTGTGAATTAAAAACAACCACATGAAAGTCAGTGTTAGCACAAATTATTTTTATCCAATGAAACCAAAACTTTTTCTTTCGACACCAGCCCAGAAATCTGTGTGGCTTCATAAAACCAACAAGCAAGAAAAGCAACAGCTGTCTGAAGTGCTAATTAGCATCGTCTCCAGTCCTCAGAGTCCCAGCAGACACCAGCAGATCCTGGCTGTGTTTTTGTGCGACGCGAGGCACCGATAACGAGGGTGCGTGTGAGCACTGGGCTCTTCAGCCACATAAACAAGACCGATGACGGCGCTCCAGAAATGGTGATGCACCTGAAGATGTCAGGTAATTAGATAATAAGTGCCAGAGAAAGGCAATAAGACGGGGTGGATACCTATTCCTCTGTACTTTGGCGGGTTGGCCTTCTCGTCCAGCTGTAGCTGCGTTTTCACATACTCTGTGGGGAAAGTGATGCAGATCTCTATGCCACCGGCGATTCCACCTGGGAATAAAGACAGTCAGAGTGAATACTGCACTGAGGACAAAAAACAAACAACTAGCCTAAAACTGGAAATAAAAGTGTTGCTCTTTCCTTACTGTCATGTTAATATATTGTTCATAAGCTTATTGTTTAATAGCCAATTATACAATTTATCGTACAATAAACTAAAATGATGTCAATAATTTAAATTCTGATGATTAATATTTTTTGAAAGCCAACTTTGTTTACAGGGACATCATAATCCATTTTAATCATGGTTTCAGTTGTCAGTGGGTTTTATTTCAGTTTTGTTTGTTGTTCTTTGTTCCTATGTTTTATTTTGTTTCTTTAAAATATCTTCCGGTTTCAGGTTAACCTGTTAAAATAAAGTTTATTGGTCTTTAAGAGGGTAAACTTGCACTATTATGCCATTAGTCATTTTTAGCTATTTTTTTTGTCCTAAATCATCTTTAAAAAATAACTTTTGTGAAGGTGACAATATATTACTTGAAAATGATCTGAAGGAAAGCAATATTTTCATTTATTGCAATAATTACTGGGCCAATTTATCGGCCAGCAAAAATGTGTGATTGTGCCTTTAAAAAGAAACTATCGTCCATTTAACTTTTTCACATTTTACTACCTGACAACCAGCTGAAAACATTGCAGCAGGATCTGATAGGATTGACCAACACAAACTGGTGCTTAATTGTGAATGAATATTTTTCTGTCTGGATCTTTTTCCCGGCATGTTGGATGCTACCTTAACCAAGCATCACTCAGCCCCCCCCTATGAATTACGTCATGGATCATTACAGTGACGCCACAAATAGCTTTTAGTCCATAAACATTAAAAGCTCCGCTGCAGAGGGAGAAAGAGTAATGAGGTTGCCGAGGATAAATCATCTGCTCCTGCAGTGGCTCAACTGGACCAAAAGAATAAGAAGGAAAGTCATATGAAAGTCATTTACCAGAAGGATGGCTGGGAAAAAATAGGAATAAGAAAATAAAATAAATGTGTGTAGCAGCAGCAAGGTTCAGTCGGAAAACAGCCTCAGTAGAGATGAGTCACATGGGAAGGAGGGACGGAGAGAGAAGGTTGGTATTAATTAAATCATCCTCTCATCCAGTGGGGAGTTTCTCCATTAGCCAGGCCAAGACCCTCCATTAAGTCAATGACTCAGGAATAAAAATGCACACTAAGAGAGAAACACACTTTTTGTCTTCTTGAACATCATGCATTACAACTTCTGTTACACTTTTTCAGGTTGATAAAACGATAATATTTTGTTTATTTAAATGAACTAATGTGTAAACCTGATCAGTCCGGAGTTTGGTACATCATGACTGATATCTTATAATGTGAGTTTAAATTTAACTCCAAGCTAAGCACTAATCCTGTGTCTCACAGTCTTTTATTCCTTTATTTAAATTCTGGACAGATACTGGCGTAATGTGTCAGGTTGCATGACTGATAGAATAATGAGTGAGAATAAATTCAGGACCAATCAGAGCTCAGACTACTGTGTGTTATGAATGAAAATCTGAAATCCCTACAAGATTACAACGACAGAATATTTTCTCGAGCTCACAAATCACTTTGAATTTGTCTCAGCTTTGAATGCAGCAGAAAATGAAAGACTTGCAGGATTTCTCACATTTATGCATCCAAGCATATATTGCAAACCTTGAATTTTTTTTTTCAAACTTAACTCTAAAAGCGGAGGCAACAACCGAGTTCATGTTGTTGGTTCATGACCTGCTGACTCATGTATCTCCACTACTGACACAGAAAACCCCGACTACTCTGACAGATCGTTTTTGGTGACGTCT